>NC_133582.1:55869783-56234623 GCF_964106895.1 Numenius arquata | reverse complement strand
GCCCTGGTGAAGGGTATAACATAAATATTGCTTGGACAGGTGGCTTGGATCCTCCTATGGGTGATGTCGAGTATCTCACAGCATTCAGGTAGGTACCTTTTTCTTTTAAAGTTATGAAAACTGGTTGCAGAACATAAACACATGAATAAGAGCTAATGTAATCTTGAATGACAGGAGAATGACCCGTGGTGGAACTAACTTAATCCTGATATCCCAGTACATGGAAGCTTAGTAAATAATAAAAATGGATAATTCAATTGTTGTGATCATCCACTCAGAATCAACAACAACAACAAAAGTCTAATGATTCAATCGGTTGCTCATTTTATCATTATTGTGTCATGCTGGTAAAATGAATTTGAGCTTTCTCATGTCTCTACCTACAAAATTTAAATGTAAACATTTGTACCAGGGAGAAGAAAATTACTTTTCATGTTCCTGTTGATTGCAGTTACATGCAAGTAGAGCAATATGAAGTATGGTTTGAATCCAGCATTACTCGTTCACTTTAAAGTCTTATCATGATGCTCAAAGATTTGACTAACTGGCTTTTTCTATGAATTGCAGTAAAGTGTTATTTACTTAAAAGTAAATATTGTGAAACATCTCAGTAAGAATGATAGGAAGTGTTGCATGCTGTATTTCCCTTTGCTTTCAATAGCTTATTCTAAATGAAATTTTATTCTTTCATAGGTGATGCGTCATAATCTTTAATCTTATTTTCATGGAACCAGAGGAGACAAAAACCTGTTTAGAACACACTCTTTTAGACTTTCAGTAGTCCTCTCTCACATACACCATTTATTTTCATTGTAAAGCAGTCCAGTGGAAGGGTTTAGTGGGCATTCATCTCTCAAGACTGGGCAAATGTTACGTGTCTGAAAAGAGGTTTCATTTAGCAGAAGCTGGTATGTGAGAAAGGCAACGAAATAACTAATGTGTATCTCTGCGCATTTTCAAGACTTAGTTTGAAGTAGTCCATTTATCTTATATAGCTTTTGACTACATTCTATAGAAAATACATCACAAGTATAAAACTCATTCTTGTTTGTTTGTTTGTTTTCTGAAGCACTCCTGTGCAGTCCATGAAATAATATGCAGAGGATCTGATAAACAACAAACCTGAATTAAAAGTCTAAGCCCTAGATAAAGAAATAGCTTTACACATTCACAATATCACACTGTTATTGTGAAAAAGGTTTTAATCCTATATATACAACATTTGCCTGTATTTAAAAGAGTCTAAACAAAGAGTCAGTGGGAGGCTCCAAATTTTCTATACCTCAGTATTGTCTCAAGCTCTTCCCAAGATCTGTCTTATTCTTTGATAAGATTTTATGGAAGTTAGGGGAGTGGATGGTTCAAATCAGTGGTGTCTGATATTCATATATCTGGTACGATCACCCCAAGATTCTTGGTTTGGATCCAGCCTTTCCCAATAAAGATATAGGTAATGTGGCCATCTAGCGCTGCAGAGAATGGTGGTCCCAGCTTATTGAAGGGAAGACTCACTTAACTGAGACTGCAACCATAATTGGTACCCCTGCTATCCTGACTACAAATACCTGGGCTGAATAATACCCTTTCAAATATGTATTTTGCAGTTCCAGTTTAAGTGCACTAGTAAATAGTTTGGAGCAGCTAATATTGCTGTTGTACCTATTACTCTGCTTCAGACTTAGAGGAAATTTCAATCTCTGTGCCAGAGCAAAGCAACACTATTCAGGAAAACAAAATTAATGTAAGCTACTGCACACTGACTAATCATTTGCAGACATACCACTAAATAAATGCTTAATAACATATATATTTAAAAGCAGATAAATTCAAAGTAAAGTTTGCGATCTCCCTTAAAAGAATTGCTGATGGTGCAAAATGTAATGCTGCTATTTTAAATGGATCCTTTTATCCTTGCGATTAATGGTTTTATTAATATGAAGGTTATACATTGTGTTAAATAGTTAATTGCTTTTTTTTTTTTTTTAAAGAAATATAATGTGGTTGACTGATTACAATAGATGCTGCTGTTTTCTTTTTCATCCAAAAGAGTAGGAATGACAGGAAATGTTTCCCTGCTCCTAAAGCCCCTTTTTGCCTAGGCACAGTCTCTGTGCCTTCTGTAGGACTTATTGGTACAGATTTGGTATGACTGGTATGACAGTTTTGAGTGGGGATCAGTGAAGCAAACAGCATGGAACTCTGAAGAGCGAATACAAATGTCTGTAAATTATGTAGGATAGACCAGGTAGCTGTTTTCTACAGATTGTATCTGAATGGTAGGTAAATTTACAACTCCTAGTAAAGAGCTATTTAAACTGTGGACGAGGAACCGTCCCTGCTATTATCCAAGATGTCACACATGATGTAGCCTGTGTTCTCAGTTTGGCCAGGAGCCAGGAAAAAGAGATCCACAGTTCAGTCCTATAGCCATAGATAGAAAGGAAGGTACAGTCTTGGAGAAAAGCAAAAGAAGAGTTGCTAAAAAACCCCAGCAAGTCAGCTGTTGTTGTGGAATTTTGACCTGCAACAGTGAGTTTTGTACGTAGGAAAATGGGCTTGATTTTTTTTTCCAATAAATTTATTTTAGAGACAGAGTTACAGAGAAGATCCTAACTAAGGGGTGAGGAAAATGTTGTACTTCCTCAATTTTAAGAGAAAAATAAGGGACAAAATGGAGAGATTTTCTCTTCATACCTACTCCCCAGTGGACAGAGAGGTTATGCAGTATTCAGTCCCTAGAGAAGGCAGAAGAGGATGTTGGTGAATAACCAAGGTGTGAATAAGTTTGCCAATGGGTGGAGGCTGTTTGGACAGAAGCCGAGGCTTCCTGCTTTCTGGCTGCCTCAAGAACCTAATCCTTTGAGTTTGTAGAAACTGAAAAATTTTCATTAAAATCATCCGAAGCTCCCTAGGGGGTACACATAACCTTCACTTTCTCACCAGCAGAGCCCTAATTTCTTCCTAGAATTACACCAAGCACATATTTGAAGTGTCAGCAGCCATGACACTAGGTAGCTCGTTACTACTTGATTCACTGTCAAATTTCACAGCAGAGATCCTTCTGAATGATAACATCCACAGAAATAGAGACCAAGGCTTTCTGGTTTTGAAGTTTTGACTCCACTTTGCTGTTTGGTTTTTTCTAGTCCATACTGCGCTAGTGTCATACCACAGCAACATGCTGTTTGAGCTTTTTCCCATCCATGACCACCATGTTTGTATTTCCCCCACAATGAGGTCAGGCTTTTTTTCTGCCTTTAGAGTTTTGCCCATAATCAAGTATTATATATGATGATGCATTTGATATCAGGTATATTGTTCTTAGGCCAGAATCTTTTTGTACAACAGTATAAGCATTTACATACGCACATTCATATAGAATCATAGAATCATAGAATGGTTAGAGTTGGAAGGGACCTTAAAGATCGAGTTCCAACCCTCCTGCCATGGGCAGGGACACCTCCACTAGAGCAGGTTGCTCAAAGCCCCATCCGGCCTGGACTTAAACAGGCTTATACATGCAGGTAGCTAAATATTAGTTATTTTCTACTGCATCAATCACTACAAAAGTGGTTTATTACATTTTAAGTAAATCTTGTTGGGACTGAATGACATTCCACACCAATCTTCCTCCAAACTGGCTGAGAAAATATTTTTGTTTCTTCAGGAAAAATCTACTTTCATGTGTAAAAATGCAGAAAATTTGAAGATGCGTTAGAGGCATAACACAGAATAATCACTTCAAAGGCATTCTGAGTGAGCGGCTCCAGTGGGACTCCAGGGGGAAACAGGAAAAATTATGGTGCTGCTTTGTGTCTGCCATTTTGATTTCAGTGCTACATGAAGGGTCTTTATTGAAACTAACTCTTTCTAGTGCAAAATCAAATTTAAATGGCTGTAACCAGTTTGAAGATGAAGACTGCTCTTTTGAGTATAAAAGAATATGTTTTCCTTTCCCATTTCTACTAAGAAAATACGTTTGTTCGTGTTATTTCAAGGAGGTAGTGCAAAATATAGGAGAGAAGCTTCCGTACAATGGAAAAGAAGTGCAGTAATCAAATCACTATAGCTTTTAATTTTGCCAGAAAAGTTTTGTTTCATGTTCAGCATAGTTAAGCAACTGGTTTCAGTACAAAAATCCTTGAAAGAATGTCCTTCTTCCAAAGGGCAGGCATGTCTTTTTTTCTCTTATGGTAACAAAAAAGCACAGCTCTTTTCCATTATTTTCAAGACCTGATGAATCTTTCCCTTTAGAGAGTTTTGTTTCATCATTTACTTCCACCTATCCAGGTTAAATTTGTTTTAATCTCTTTGAAAGCATAGAAGATGGTGGCTATTTTCTAACAGGATGATTCTACACTCGAGTTTATGAGGATGTAATCCACTGTCTTCTGCCAACAGTTATAGAAAAAATAAGAGCAATGGTCAACTACTAACGTTCAAATAATTATTTTCGTAAGCTCCATGTTATACCAGATGTGCTCAGTAAAGGAGGCAGCAGATAGAGGCTCAGGTCTGTGTTGTGCACGCACACATGTATATGTTTGTACTTGGAGTTTACAGATGACAGGAGAGATGTGTTTCCATAGAGCAGAATATAGAAGAGGCAGGAGGCAGTGGGAACAAACGTGAGTGTTCAGAAGAAGGAGAGAGAAGCAAGAGACAGAAGGAAACTGGGGTGTGCCTTCCAACTGCTTTGCACTGCTTTTATTCAACAAAGGAGCTGTAAATTTAGCTTAAGCAGCCAGTGTGCTCTGGCTGCTTTGCTCTACTCCAGAGTAGCATAAAACAGCCACAGCATATCAATGAACCTGGCCATAAAAGCTTACATAAAATGAAACGTGTGTGTGTTTCTTGGAATGATTAGAAATAGCTCATGATAATATTATCTTTGAGTTCAATTTTTAGCAGTCATATGTATGATTTTAATTTTAGAAGGTGAGCAAATTCAAAAGACATAGGTGACATTAAGGTGGAGTTAAAGGAAGAACTACATCCATGATTTAGTTCAAAATACAGCACAAAATTTATAATTACCCCAAAATAATAATTTTAAACAAAGAGAATTCAAAATTAAAATCATAATTGAAACCACATATATTAAAGTGTAAAAATGAAAGAAAATGAAGGCGTGCAGAAAATCTTCACTCTGTCTTAAGTTCACAGTGCTTCTTTTGGGAGAAAATAAATAAGTTTACAACTCTTTGTATGCTAATCTTGGATCAAAAATATTAAGAAATATTCATTGTAGACCTGTGGCCTTACAGGGAATAGTTAAGGTTATTTGAGAGATTGCATTGATGTATACCAAGCTTTTTCTTATTTTTTTATTTCCTGATCTGAGGACATTTAGTTTTGGCACTTCATATGAAAGTCTTTGTAAATGTATTTTTGTTGTTTTTCAAATATATTCTCATTGCTAACTGTTTCAGCGTAGGTACTGACTATGATATTTTTTTTTTTTACTTTTTAGGTTACAATTTCATACATAAACCCTAAAAAGAACACTCAGAAAATATTGCTACTTTTCCTTATGTTTTTTCATAAAAGTATACATAGTTAATATATATTTATATATATTAATTTTCCTATAAATTTTACTTTTAAAACGTTTTGTTCACTAAGGAATTGAAGATAACAACTTTAATAAGTTTTGTGTATCCTGTTGGTATTGAGTTTCATGGTCTTAAGTATGTGTGTCTGAAAAACAAAAATTCTTTGGTTTAGCTCTAATCACTAGTCTTCCACTTTTGTTAAACATCCATTTGTGCACATACTACATGGGTAGATGAAGTGCACATTCTTGCCTATCCATATTTATTATTTTCTTGTGTCATGTTCTTTCCTGTTTTTGTTCTCTCAAACTACAATATTTCTGGTCTTTTCAATCTCTTTTCATTTAGAAATGTATCCGGTTGCCAAAACTTCTTAATTACTCATCTCTGAACTTCTACTGTTTTCTAGAAATGAGCTAAATACACCACATGAGGGCGAACCATCGATTTATATTATTTTGAATATTATTATGGATTTCTTTGACATCACTGTTCTGCAACACTGTGTAACTCTCTGACTGAGTAGAAACCTTGGTTTCTGATTAACATAGCAAAAAGATGTAAGAGACAAAAATCAACATTTTTCCTTGCTGTACCTAACTACAGTGAGTCATAGAACAATGATATATTGTCATAATGTTTAATGAATTGCACCAAGAAAAGCTTTTGAGAAAAAAGTTCTTTTAAACAATAATTCTTAATACCCATGACTTAATGCTATTATTTTTCATGGCTGTAATGTCCAGAGGCTGCTGCTGAGTCTGTATTATGCTAGACTGGGTCTAGCTAATATGGTAAGACTTGGTTTCTGATTCAAATGAAGGGATAAAAAGACAAAAATGTGGGACCAGAAATAAAAAAGCCAAGTTAGCTGCTCAGCCTCATGAGTCAATAAAAGAACTAGAAGTACACAAAACTAACATCTTCCGAACTTTAATCTATTCTGTTATTTGTGAACGCAATTGACAATAGCCTCAGACTAGCAAAATGCCATGTTTATCTTTACTAACAGAAATAAATTATTTATTTCTCAATGTTTTACTTTACAATAACTAGTAAAGATTATTCCAGCTCTTGTTATCTCACTTGTCTATTTGCTGACAGCAATGTGTTCAGCATTTCACTGCATAAAGAGGAAGGCAAAATCACTGATTCGTATGTATGAGAGGCAGACAATGATTTACCCAAATGCAGGTGGACATTATTGAGAATGCTAATTGTCTGCAATCCTGCAGCACTGTCGTGGGCATAGTTCGAGTCTTATGAAGAAGAATATAGCTAAATAGAACACACTTATGGAAGCTCTAGGAAATCTAGACAATGGTTCCTGTATGGATGTATATAGTTTGCTTTCAGTCACCCACAGCATTCTGTGGAGTCATAAGTTACAGTTTCAATCAGTTTTTCATTTCCAATTTTGTCCACTTCTTCCAAAAGTCTTTAAAAGATGAGCATTTCAACCAGAAAGAGATCTTTCTTTTCCCTTCTGCCATAGAAAATGTCTTAGGAGAATTCAAAGAGAGGTATAAAAAGGCTATAAAAAGATGATTTAAGAGTGCCTGAGCAATTCCTTTTGAAGAATTTTGAAGAAGGTAGAAGTTTGCTGGGAATAATATTTTCTAAATCTGCTTAGTGTATAGGTTTCATATGTAAATATTCTATAGTCCTGAGGATTTGCGGCTTTTGAAAGTTTTTTTGAGTGTGGTGGTGATGTTTTTGTAATAATGGTGAATTTTCCTGCTTTTTTTCTTGACAAATGTTCTGAGCATTCAGATGTTTAGTATCATGGGGATAGGGACAGAGTCCTTAGGAAATGGAGAAGCAGAGTTAAAAGCATTTGAAGCAGTGGTATAAACAGCTTTTCAACATTTTGTTATACTTCAAAGTTCACCATAAAACTAAAACTGGCAACATTGTTTATAATCTGCGACCTCTTGTTCTTCCTACTTGTTTATTTTTATTTGGAAAATCTAACTTCTCACCAAACTACCCTAAATTTTCACTTTTACTGTACCAGTATTTTTAAAACTGTATATGACTCTCATTCACTGGAACTACAGAAATGGAGCCTTTCATTACAGAAATTAATTAGTGTCGGCTTACTTTTCTACAGATGAGCAGTTTCTTTTATTGACATGGCAGAGTAGGGGGTGGAGGAGAAAGGATAATAAAATATGGCATGTGTCAGGTTTATGTGGTTCAGGTTAAAAACTTTGATTAAAATCCCAAGCAAGCCATACATGGTCTGTAGTTTCAAAGTACTGAAAAGTGCCTGAGCTCTTTTCCAATGTAATTGATTTCCAATTTTTGTCAAGTCAGAAAGATGAAAGAATAGAGGTGTATGGATAAATAACTGCCGTATTGTCAAATACTTTGATGGAAAGGTGAGAAATATCACCAGAAACATCCTGGAAGAAATTAAACAGAAGCAAGGGTACAGAAGATATTTTTATCCTCGAAATCAAAGTATCCATGGCATTTAGATGGAGATAAATTTCAGGTCTGAATTGGAAGCCCTACAGCAACACTGAGCAATTGTGTAGATGTCCAGCCCCAATTTAAATTTTGTTGCTTTATAATAACTTTTGAGAACTACACTGTAGCCTGTAAAAAATATCCACATGTTCTCTGCTGGAACAGCTCCAGACTGTAACAGAACCACTAGATTGCACCCTGGTGCTTTATGTATTGTTTAATTGTTTTCCTTTGGTGGATATTTTTATTAAAAGCCCATTATCCAGAATCAGACAGAAGTGTTGTTTCAAGAACAGCAGAAACAGAGGCCTTTCAGCTACACAGTTCTTATTCATGCTTTCTTTAGCCAGCTTAGCTAATGAGACCTCCACTATTCTTTCTTTAATACTTAAAGCAGAAAAAGAAATGTGAGGTTTTTTGCTTCTTTCAGGCATAATCAGGCTGCATAGAGGTATTGTGAGGTTCTGCATGTGCTCATGCACCTGTGTCTCAGGGTAAGTTTGTGTGGGTACCTCCAGGGCATGCCTAGATGTTCTCATGCTTTCGCACCAATAACTCTTTGGAGATATTTTTTAATCCTAATGATTTTGTGTACCCGTGCTACACTTTCCTCATAAAGTAAGTGAATGAAAGGAACAAGCCTTTTTCATAGAAAATACATTCTAGCAAATAAAGCTCCAGTAATTTTGAAGACAAATAGAAAAATTTGGCAAGAGTCAGATTTTGAAATCCTGAATTATGCTGAATAGCACTGTGCTCAGTGCTGCAAGATCTTATGAGGTTTCTTGTTACTGGATGTTGTTGGAGCCCCAGCTCTGAGTATTTTATTACTTTTTTAAAGTCAGCTTTTAGTCTTGTGGAGAGATGTTTGAAACTATGAAAACATAGATGTCTCAAAAATAGATATCTAATGAAAAAGTTCAGGGAGGTCTATGACTCATGATTATGTGGTATTAGCAGTGCTGCTTGGGCCATCAGTAATCCCATTAAATCAGTGCAGCTTCTTGAAGAATAAGTTTTTACCCAGTGTGAGGGAATCCATCAGACTTCAAACTCCTAGACATTAATTGTTTCTTACAGGCAGTATAAGAGAAATGCTCAGCTGTAGAGTGACTTACCATGTTTGGCATATTTGTATATTTTTTCATGCAAAATGGGGTCTTTGTCCTGTGATCTCATATACTAGGGTCAAGATTTAGAAGTAAATCTATCATTTGTGTCATTAGTTAATGCAGCTTTCAGTTCTGCACACCATGCATGGCTAAGATGTAGTGTTGTTACTCATTTGAAATAGTAGCTTCTTGCAAAAGTCATTGTTAAAAGAGTTTGTGAAAGCAAGTAAATGTGGGATGCTGTGACTACATTTAACCTAATTAAGCAATCAAATCTTTAAGACTATATGCAAGTACTTTCATGAGTTATGCCTTGAAACAAAATAAGTTTTCAAAGTATTTCATTAGTTGATTCATGTTTACCTACCACAAGCATTCTAGTCAAATTTATATCAGGTGTTAAAATGAAGTTACCAAAATTATTAATTCATAAAATATTCTTGAAATATGAAACCAAACAAATTACAGCATAGTATATACCAGGTTGAAAATAGCTATGTCTGGGATGCCTTTCTCCTATGTCGTATGTAGGAGTGTACATGCATATAAGGTGATATAAGGTGATGGGCTAAAGGGAAGATGCAGCTTATTGGATTCTTTTCTCCTTGTCAGTAGATTGACTGGTCTCTGCTGCTTTCTCCCTCCTGTGCGGGGTGTGCATTACTAAGTAGACTAAAGACAGCAGTTCCAGTAAGCAGCAACTGTCCGTGGTTTTGACATGTGATTTTCTTCTACACTGGAATAAAACCAAAACTATTTCAAAGTTTCCAAGAAAACAACTAAGCATGTGTTTCAAACCCTTTCATGACAGTGTTCATCTCTAGCCTCATGGTGTGGATATCATTCTAGGAAGCAGTTAAACCTTAAGTGAAAAATCCCATCCACGAATGATTGAAAAAAATTTCTTGTCCCCCATTCTTACAAATCAGGGACTTGAACCTGACCTCATCACATCTGAAGTTAATGCCTTGGTTGTCAGACTATTTGGAATGGTTTTTTTTCCCTCACTCTTAAAAGAAATTTTCCCTCTGAAAAATATCAAAGTGAAGGACATCTACAAAAAGATTATGTTTTGGTAAAACAGCTTAAAGACCCTGTGATTTCCAACTGATCAAGAAGGCAGTGATTTAATTTTCACTCTGTACCATCATATGGGCCACTGTTAAGATGTCTTAGCTGCCCCTGAAAGGGAAAACATGTACTTGCGTTAATTTTGACTTCCTTTGTGTCAAGTTCAGTCATTGGCCCCTGTGTAAAAAAATCATTGAACAAACCCAGAAAATGTTATGTTGTTCTCATGGTCTTGCAAGGCAAATTTAAGAACTTCAAAGTATTGGAAATACTTTTCCAATACTACCAAACAGTAGAAATGATTTTCCAATACTGAAAATACTTCCCCCTCCCCTTTTCCTTTCACATTTCTCTCTTGGACTCATAATATGGCCCCTCACCAAATTCTTCACAGCAGCCCTACCTCCCCTTTTCCTCCCACAGCTCTATCCTATGCCTCTGATCACAAAGTTGCTCCTCATCTGCTCTTCTCAAACTTTTGTAGTTGTCACTAGGGTTTCATTCTTTTTCATCTTCTGACCTACATGGGACACAAGGGACACCCTTCCCTTATTCATCTATTTAACCTCTCATTCCTCTCACAAGAGGATTTTATATGATTGTGATACAATCATATTTCATTGAAAAGAAAAAGTACTGTTGAACTCACTCTCTATCGTCCTCTCTCCTTTCTCCATCTCTATCCCCAAGACCACTGAGTGTACAGATCGCCGTGTGTGTCCTCTGATTCAGTTCTAGACCCTCTCCAAAATATCTCAGCCTTCCTTTCCCCTGAAACCATTCATAGCAAAAACCCTGCCTAGCCCAAAGCTTAGAGTCTATATTTCACCCTCATTTTCCTTAGCTTGTGTGTCATCCATTTTTATTGACCCTCACGATCTTTGTCTTGAAAATTCATTCTTCCCTGGCTTCTGTGCTTGTAGTCACTGGCCTGCACCCAACATTTTAAGTAGCTCCATTTTCCTTCTTAAGTTTTCTTCAGTGATTCCATGGCATTCTGCTTTTGTTCTTGGTCCCTTCTACTTCTTTGTGTTTGTCTAGAGGACAGTTCATCCACAATGCAAATTCAATTATTGTTTGTCAGCCAATTACTTCTCTGTTCTGTCACCTCTGTGCATCATGAAAATTTATAGTAACTGCATGATACACTAATTGAGGAAATTTACCTTTAGTTCAAGCTCAATCTTACCAAACTTTTCCCCCCAAGCCATTCATACTGCCACTTTCTATAGGCAAAACCATCTTTCTGTCTGTCACTCAGACAAGTTCTTGTGTTATCTTTGACCTCTGTTGGAAGTCACAAGCCAGCAATGTCTAAATTTTGTGAATTCTTTCTGTAGCATGTCTGTGAAATATAGAATATGCTACCATTCGAACCAGCTAAAGTGATTTCCAAACTTCTGCCTTTTTTTTTAACGATTGCGATGTCATTCTCAGAATGCTTCTAAGAAATTCGTTTTCCAGAGCATGACACAAGGTACAGATTTTCTGCTTTTTCTAGTGATAATGTTCATACTTGTAGGATATTCTCATAAACAGTTACAAAACTACTTCATCAGCCTCCTTGAAATCTTTTATTACATTTATATTTCACTATATTGCCTCCCACAAAACTGGACAGCAGTTAAATTCCTATACTGCTAAGATCGTTTCTGAGATTGCTTCTAGTGGCTTCTGCCAGTCATTCCCCAAGTCGCCATAGAGTACGTAGACAGGTACCATCCTTTTATTCTTTCTTTGCAGTGTCTTATGTAATGGGGTTTTGTTTCGTGACAGTACATCCAATGCATTGTACTAATAAAAATTTGTTTGTTATTATTAAGGATAATAGTAAGATGTAAGGAATGAAAAGTTCATTTGGGAAATGTAAGTTGTTCCTCTCCCCATCATGTTGCATGACAGGTACACACCCTTGATACTGGGGACAGTGCCTGCATGTGAGACATGGGGTCACATAAGCTGGTGCGCTGGCTGGGACCAAGGCTAGAACCAGGCTAGAATCAGATCCTCTGATCTAATGCAAAAGGGGGTGTCTTCCTAGGGCTTGAAAGAGGTAGATAAGTCCTCTAGCCCAGACGAAAGACATGGAGTTCTTTGACTTTGATGCAAACTTGAATGACCAGAATGTATCTGGGGCATGGTGATACAGATCTGTATTCTGGAATTGTCCTTTGTCAACTGAAACATATGGGTATGCTACTGGTAGGATTGACTCCTTCCCCAAACAGGCTTTGGAAGTGTGATCCACCCTCTGTCCACCCATATCACGAGCACAGATATTGCTCAGTATCACTTCCGCGGTGTCTATGATCTCATTAAGCCCATGAACATACGTATCTTGTTGACATCTGAGGAAACATGATGATTACCAACAAAATGTAGGGCCTGTTGTACACTGTATCACTTCAAACACAATAAGGTTATTAAGGCTTAATTACATAAGAAACAGTATACATGTTTTGCAAGCTTGTAGAATGTCACTTGCAGAAGTTAAGCAAGATATAAGAGTTTCCTAAGTTTCTATTATAGTTTTATTTCCAGCAGTATTCTTTGACAAACTAAATAAATTACTGCATGTATTGGACCTCTGAGGCTTGGGGCAAAGAATGGAAAAATTATTTACAAAAGCTTGAAAATATTTAATCACTTGAGGCAGGGGGCAACTGTGTTTTAATTAGCAGTTCCTCAGGCCATTGGCTGGCTGGAGGCTTTCTCAAACAACCACACAAACGCACTGAATAGCTGTTTGCCAGCCTTAGGGTCAGGCCTGAGATGAAACAGATAAGATAATTGGCTCTAATGAAATCCAGAAGGCCTTGGCTTTCTTGTTTGAGCTTGGATTTGAAAAGTGCGTGTGGAAGTGAGGCTTAATTCAAACCAGTCCTGAACTAGGCCCGTTTTTCAGTGACTTTGATATTGTTTGAAGTTCTGAAAGTGTTCGCCACACCACTAGCCTGCTGGGCTGGGCCTCCCCGGTCACCTTAATTACTGAGCTTTATTGCTGACTTTACTACACAGGAAAGGAGCCATTATATGTTCCATCAACATCAGCTCTCCTCAGATTGGAGGAAAGGGCAGGGTGAAAGGCCACTGTAGGAAGGCAAAAACTTCACTTTGAGGTAGTCAGATCATTTACCCGTGTTAAATTTCACTGTGCTATGTGTGTACATTCCTCACAACACAGAAGCCCAATTTCCATTTTTTTTTTTAGCAAGTGATTACTTTTCAAAACATTTTGTTTGTGTATGATTAGCAGAAGGGGGCATTTATTCTTAGAGGTGGAAAGAAGGCAAATTGTAACAAACGCCTAATTAATCATCACAGGGGAAAGAAATCTAGTTAAAATCTGTAATAAAGAGAAATTGTTCTTAATGCTTCTTTGAAGTGGGAATAAGTGAGGAAACCCCTATGGTGTGTTTGCAGACCTGACACCCTACAGAACCAATTCCTTACAGCCAGCCTGATATCTTGAGGGTAACTTGTAACGCTCTCTCCAAAAACAGAAAGGGTCCTGTGGAATACTGTAAGGGCAAGCAGCAGTTGAGGTATTTTAGCAATGTTAGTTGTGAGTTATTCTCTTCAGGATAATTACTTTCAGAGTTCGGTCCTAATCTCTTTAGCTGCTCCAGCTGGTGGTGCTGCTGGAAAAAAAAGAAGCTGAACTTGTGTGCATGAATGGGTTGTCAGATCTAGACACTCTATAGCAGGAAAGACGTCTCTCAGGCTTCAGGATCCAGTGTCTGGGGCCAGTGAGGTCCCCGGGAAGACTGCTGTTGGGAAACCTGGGACAGATCCTGCAAATGCTTAGACGTGTGGCTGAATATATTTACATGTTAACTCATTATTAAGTCAATCAGGCTACTAGCCTGAGTAAAGTTACACACGTGCATTTATGTTTGCAGGATTGGGCCTCCCGAGACTAATGAAAGTGTATAATATTGGCCAATTTGGGCCAGATCCCATATTACCAACACTAGCACATAATAAAAGAAATATTGATGAATATTACTTTCTAGTGGGACCAAAACTGTGAAGTTCGGATCACGATACACAAACATTTTTTCCATGAGCTTGGGAGCAAAATTAGAAAGGACTGAAAAATCAGTTCTGTTGCTGTCTACTCTGTGAGCATTTTATTTTGTTTTTTATTTCCTTTGTGTTTTTGTTTTTTTCATGGAGCTAATATTTCTGTTTCTCTTAAAAGCTTGAAAATGTCTTGGATTCCTTCATAAAAATTAGAAATGTCACAAAGATACATTCTGCAGAGTATTCAGCCCTTTCCTTAAGGCAACACTGTTTCACAAAGAATGCTTCTGTAATTTGAGATAGTTCCACCTTATGTTATTTTATAAATAAAATATATGCTATAATGCAAATTTTATGTATTTATAGCTGAAGATTTTTTAACACAAAGGACTCCTATTTAAGAAGCCTGAAGGCTTTTTGTTTTTCTTTCCTTTCATATGGCCTGTCATTTTAACATGTTTTATGTTAGTAGAATGGCAAATTGGTTATACGCTTTAAAGAGAAGCAGCAGGTTTTAATATTTTTATCAACATTTTGTGAAATTTTAACCTGTTAAACTCATAGCCAGCATTACAGGGAGCTGGTTATATCTTGATGTGCATTTTATTAGCACTAATGAACTCTCTCTGAGCTGAGAAAATATCTTTTGAAATCATCATAATTCATTACAATTATCAGAAAACAATGATTTTCCTTCTAATACCCACTGTTGTTTTGTGAGAAAATAGCAGTGTAGGTGTCATAGTGTGAGAGTTCCTGTAAGCAATATTTCCAGATGGGCAGATGTTCTGGTCTTTATTAAACAGAAGATTTTGTTTGCTCTCATTTTTTATAACTAAATAACAAGACACAAACTTCCTTTGTGATACCATGCTTCCTAAGAGGTAGTTTGGGCTATCAATGTTGGAAGTCATAACCCTTGTCTGACTGTACTTTCAGTTACATTCACAGTTTGTAGTGATTGTAGTGATCTAATGTGATTTAGAAGAGCATATATGATGATATAATAGTATTATAGTATATTAGACAAAATTTACTGACTAGGAGAAGTGAGATTATATAATCTATTGGTGATTTAATTCATACCTTGCACATATGCCTAATGATCTCTTCAATAGAAGGAATAGGATTATAAAATCTACTGGTGATTTAATTTGACGTTTGCACATCTGTCCACAAACTTTATAGAGTAAACTTAAGCTTAGGTGAGTGGTGAAAGTCAAGCAAGGGATAGTGACTGAGGAAGCATTTTATTGCAGGAAAAAATTCCCTGGATGCTTAAACCACTTATTTCCAAGGTTTCCAACAATGTTTTTAAGGTAGTACAATGCCTTTTACTAAAAAGTGTCCTTTTTTATGTGAGGACCTGAGAGCTAAACAGTTTCATACTTTCCACCTTACCTGCAATTGCTTGTAGATCTGCAGATTAACAAAAAGAATTCTAACAAAAATATTCCTAAAGTAGCCATTATCTGATGTAATGGTGCTGTGTATTTTCAAAACACTATAGAGACCACACAGCAAATCATTACAGAGCCAAGAATAAATGTTGGGCTTCATTACTTTCATGAATTCTGTGAAATTGCTGCATCTTAAATATGCAGATCTAAAAAAATGACCATTAGATGTCATCTTTCTATGTAGCTATCTTTCCTCCTGTTAAAATTTTCAGTAGAAAATCCATCCGGTCTCCTGTTAAAATTTGAGGGTTGATTTTGATTCTGCTTTTTGTTATTCTTCCTTTGTATCATTTTAGAATGTGTAAATAAGAGGTAAATTGAACCACTTGGGTTCAGTAAGTCACTTTTAGATGCAGTGACCACAACGTGTTTTTTCAGCGCTGCATTCTGTTGTTCATTTTGTACTTTTTCACACTCTTTGATAACAAGAGGGTAGCTGGAAGATAAATGCCATAAAGAACATGTAATTGGATGCTAGATACTTTACCTGTTTATATAATTATAGATTGCTTTCAGGCATCCTTTACCCCAGTAAAGAATACTGAAGGAGTTAATATGGACATTACCTACCTAAGGTATATATGTGTGGCTTTTTGGCTGTGACTTTTCATTGGTGTGCTCTGTAACAGCAGTGAGAATAATTCACTGCAGAGAACATTCACAGAGGATGCCATAGGTATGTAATTCATTTGACTGAGGAATTTAACTGGGATACGTTTCTCATATCATGGCATATGCTATATTCTTATAGATTACTTTTGTATGATGTGGGAGATCAAAGGACTGTACTTTTCTTTCTGTGACTACAATAAACTTGAAAAGAATAAAAGGGAATAATGGTGAATAACACCTAAAACAAGTGGGAGCTAGTATGATTTAGAGAAAAGAACAATTAGAGAAAAAATGAGGACAGCCTGCTTCTTTATTGTTCTTGGTTGTAGTGTAAAGTCTTGCACCTGCTTGTTAACAAGGTCAGATTTAGGATTAAGAAGAAACAGGGAGTGCTTTTAGTTGCATATTTTCTCCTAATAGCTCTGTTTCCTTAATTTAATTCATATGTACAGTATTCCAAAATAACTACAGTGATTGATAGTGCTGTAATAAAACACAGGAAAATACACACAAATTCTGTGCTTCTTTAAAAATTTAAATGACTTCCCATTGTATTCTGTTTATTATTGTGCTTAAAACATTTTTAGTAAATTTACTGAAATTCTATTCTAACTGTAACATAAAGCATTACTTTGAATTTGCAGTCAATCCTATCTTAGATGTGTTAAAAAACTAATAGTTCACACATTTTAAGTCCAAAACCAAGTAATTTTTTATTTAATGGAAGATATTGTGTCACTGCAGTTCCATACTATTTGTGGCATATTAGGTTGTTTAAGGATTGTGGAATTAACAATGTGTTAAGTCCTATATTGCCCACACTGCTTATGAATACTATTATTCTTAGTAAAATCCAGATAATTATCATTATAAGCTATTATAACAGTATTAGCTGCCCAGATCAGCCTATGATTTTTGTGCTGAAAAAGCAGCAATGGACAAGCCATTGAGAGGAAACAGAAGGTTCAGCCTGCTGTGTAGAAACAATTTGTATTAGTACCCTGAAGGAAAATGTGGAAAGCAGCCATACGTTTTCAGATCTTAGTTGAAAAATTTGATTAGACAGATGTGATTCACTTCCTTATGCCCTTTCTGCTTTGAACATGAAGAGAGATGACTTTATATTTGGAATAAGAAACTTGATTTCCTCTGCTCTCTATCCAGGAGACCTTCTCTTCCTCAGTACCTTAAGACTGGATGGAGAATAGCATTAATGGGAGGTTTCCTAGAATGGTTTCTCTGCTGGAGCTTTTAGCTTGATTTACTCAATAATATTGAAGAAGTTGTGATTTTTGGCTTCTTATTTCACACTAGATTATGGTTAAAAACTAGCATGTAAACGAGGCGAATTCAGGGCCAAATTCAGAAATCCAGCCATGTCCCTGCAATGTTGGTGTCTACAAATGAGCAAGGTGCCTCAGTTCCCACTGTGGAGATCAGGGTGACACGGTCAGCTGAACTGAGAGAGCTGTGTGACTCTCCCTTAAGCAGGGATATACATGGGTTGTTTGAATAACTTTCTAATCTTCACTGCCTGTACAGACTAGGACCTTGATCCAGTTCTCAAAACCATACAAGTCCAGTGTGCCATGAGATGCACCGGAGGAGCTGAGGTTTACTGCTGCATCTAACAGCTATAGCACAGGATCTCTGGGAGATTCTGTCCTTTTGGAGAGTCAATAAGTGGCCAGGACGGGTCCCCCTGCACCCAAAAAGCCACTGTAGATCTTCATGTAGGTAAATGAACTGAGTCCTCTGTCTCCATGAAATATAATGAGAGTTTAGACCCTTAGCTATGGACTCCTACAGTAATGGTTAGGTGACTGCATCTGGATTTGGATGCCATTCCTGGTTAAATTCATCTCTATTCTAGGTAATGGTTCTTTACATAGTTCTGGGAAAATTCAGTTAACCATGATTTCATCTATATATGGTTAGGGATGTTGTTCTAAGCCACTGTCTCGGCATATGCTAATACTTCTGTATCTGCAAAGAAAGTGTAGATATGTTCAATCCAGCTTTAAGCTACCTGTGAAATTCCTGAAGAAGTAATTCTCATGAACCAACCGTGCTAATTGGTTTTGTCTTTACTGCACAGTGTCAAAATGTAAACACACACACTAGTAGTTTATGACTGTCTCCAAGCTAATCTTTCAGGCTGGAAGAAGCTTTAAAGGGGTTGATATACTGTACCGAGATAAATTACATTTTCTTAGCAATATGAAATAACCTGTACAAAACTGAGTCCGTCTGGCAAAAGTTTTTCAGTATCCATGCTGACTCATTTTAAAGCTAGGACAGACATCTTTGCATCTTGCTGCAGTGTGCTGTGTAGTCATATCCCTAGGCAAGGTATACACTTCAGTTTATTGATGAAGTAAGTGGGAGATTTGCCACTTCAGTTGTAGACTTTTGTTATATCCTTGTACTGCACCTTCCGTAGCCAATACAGTTGGCTGCGCTTAGATCAAAATACATGAGAACAATAATGTGGGATGAGGTTGTGTTTTAGTCAGGTTGTACTGTATACTCCTGAAGGGACTACCTCTCAACAGTGACCCTTTCCAGAAATTCAGAGCTGATAATATTTATGAGAGTTCAGACTGGTTAAAACATTGGCTAGAGATCTTTTAAATGGCTAAATTTCAACACATTCCCTAAGGACCCAAGATGGAGATCATTTAAGACCTGTCAGAGGAAGATCATGCCTTAATTGTACTTCATTGTACTATGAAGAATGAGATTTAAGAGCCTGTGGTACTGTGATCTGTGTGAAATCTTAGGGGAACTCATCTGGGGTCTTACAGTGTGTACAAAATAAGCTTGTGTCACTAACAAAGGTAGAAATAGTCACATAAATGTGATGGTTTCTGTAACTGATCTTTTCTAAAAGTATCTCCAGCTTGACAGGGAGCACCTTTTCAGTATGATTTATTCTGTAATACAGTACACTCTGGTGGCTGCCTTCCAAAAATGATGTCTTGAATATGTGCTTATAAATAGAGCAGCTCCAAATCACTCAGGTTCATGACTCCAGCATTTTATTGAAAGATGAATACTGTTTTGGCTGTGGCACAGATGCCAGCTTTCAGAAGAGAGCCTCTGTGAACATGTGAAGGACTAGTTACCTCTTTCAGTAGCAATCCTTACTGTGACAGGGCTCCACATTACCACCCCAGCTTGAAAAATTTTCATAGTCTTTATAAAAGAGTATGCTAACTTTTATCTGATGAAATCCAAATCAGCCAAGTTCTTCTGTCAATTGCCTTTTTGCCATTCAGTGGAGATCAGTGCTGTCAACAGAGGGATGATCCTTTTTCCAGTCTCTTTCAAACCTTTCACAGTTTTCACAATCATAGAAAAGATTTAGAGACTCTGTAATTAAAGTGACGTAAAAGCTACCTCTCTAAATCTCATTCGTAACCTCTGGAAAGTTGTAGAAGTCTCTGGAGTTTCCAGAAGTTTCCTCCACAGCACGGCACTAGTTTGTAGTGATTTTCCTCCTTATGCTGACACTGGGAAGAGCAAGAATGCTACTGTTTGTCCCTCCAATGCTTGCAAATGTCCCCTTGGACAGGGCAAGGAGAAGGGCAGAGTTCGGGGAATGAAAGCTTTAATGGATACAAAGCTCTGCTGGCACGATTGCAGAGGTTGTAAGTCTCAGAAGATAAATAGAGCTTTCATACTTCAGGGGGAGTTACTTGGAGGAGGTACCTTTTACCGTAAATGGGAGGTGTCCCAAGGAAGTGGGACACATAGCACAGCTGGACTTCACTGAAGCTGGTAGTTCAGTTAAGTGTCCAGCCAGTGTTCCCAAGCCTGAGACACAGAAATGCACAGGTAATTCTGTGAATTATACACCAATGCATCTTTTAAATGATGGGCCTGATGCTGAGGTGATGACCTTGTCTAAGTCCCTTTGGTGTTGCATCTCTGGACTTCTGTCACAGGGGATTGCACTGGAGAGATCACAAGGTAAAGTGCACAGACATGAGAAACTAGTGACGGCCCCAGGAGTGAGACCATATGCACACTTCTGGAAGGTCAGTTCTTTACTGTACAGTTTTGAACATTTGTGAAGAGTTGTTCTTTATTATGAAAGAAAAAAAATAGTTTCAAGCTGGAAGTTTCTGACTGAATTCAACTTAAGGATTAATGATTACCCCTAATCATCAATGGCTAGGTTACAGCTTTAGAACAGGGAGTTGTGACATCTGCGGTTTCACAAAGGTAGCTGTAAAGCATTAAGCCTGCCATGTTAAGCCATTTTCAGTGACAGAAGAAGGTTTATATTTGGGTCCTGATCCTAAAAGGTTTTAAATGTATAACTATCTTTTTCTTCTTCTTTTTTTTTTTTTAATTTTGATATACTCAAATTTTTGCTTGTATCACAGCATCATTATTCAATCAATTGTATTAACATTAAAATTAACACAGTCCCCAGTGTTCTACCACAGATACAATAACATGCAACAATAAACCATTTATAGTTTCCCTTTGGAGATTATTAAAGTACATACCACAATATTGTGCTAAGCTGTGTGCAGGTAGGACACGAGGGAGTTACACTTTTCTATGAAAAAAGTACAAATGGTTCATGTAGAAATTAATGCTTCCAGGAATAAGAACACAATGTACCTTACACAACATTCAGAAAAGTAACATACTTAGGTCAGTGAAGACATCTAGGATTGCCTTAAAAAGTAAATAAAACAAAAAGGAGTTAAAGTTTGCAGGTCAAAAAAAGAAGTTAAAGTGGTCAGCATCGCAGAATAGAGCTCTCGGGTCTCATGCATTCTCTACCTCGGTGAGATAATTGGGAAGTAAAGGGGAAAACAGAGGGCTGGACTAATAGTAATGAGCAAGCAGATGAGAGAAAACAGAGTAGAAAGAGAATGTAGATGAGACAGAGAAGAGGAAAAGATGAGAGAAAACAGATGGAAGCCAAAAAGCCAATGAAGTGAGAGAGACAAGACTATAATGATTTACACAAGACATGGTGGAACTAGTCTGGATAAAATAACAGAAGAAACTTATACCCCTAGTCCAACTTCAGAATAAAACAAATCTTTAATAGGATTTTAAAAAGGTTAAGGCAAAACTTTGTGAATCTTTTCATCCTGGAATTAGAAACAGAGATTCTATAACAGGATATTCTGATAGTATTGGTGACCTTGAATAGATAAGATTGAAATAAACATCAAAACATTTACAAGTTTATATGAACCAAGCTTCAAACCCCTTGAGGTCTATTCTTTGCTAATGTATACTTCCTTTTAAAGCTACACAGAACCTAAAATTGAATGCATGGACAACAAGATAAACAAAGCGCTTTTTTTTTTAGCCTATCTCCTAGAACACCATTTTTTCTCACACTAGCCTGGTCTAATAATAATCTTCATTTCCTTAATAATGAGCCATTATTTAAATTTATATGGGATTGTGAATTTTAAAAATTCTGGAAACAGAATGTAGGAACTGTTAAAGAGAGCACAGGTCTGAAGGAACTGTGTATCAGGATTTGGCTTCACTTGCAATTAGAAAAAGAGCCAAATTGGAAGATGCATGTGTATCCCATAGCTGTTGAAACAACATATGCCTTTTTCAATTTTAAATGGTTTTTATCTGTATGGTATCTGCGTGAAGTATAGAAGTACTTAGTATTTAGAACTGCAGTAGCTTCTTTAAGCCATTCTTGAGTTGTATTCACCAATAGTTAGCAATCTCGCTAAAAGGAGTTCTTAGATTACAAACTACAGGACTTCTTATTTGTTGGTTTAGTCACTGATTTTAATATTTTTATATTTTTTTTCCATGATCAGGTCAGAGTTCTCCTTTAGCGATTCAATGGAATTTAAAAAGAATGGAGTAGAGCCAGAGGGAAAATGAAAATATCAGCCTTGGCAGGATCAGCTTATTTTTAAGTACTCTTTGATACTCCTCATCCCTATCATTGCTTTTTTGGTGAAGAAAGCAGTGCAATGAGGTGGTGAGAAAGCTGGCTTGCTTAGTGTTGTAGCAAGCAAGACTACCAATTCTCATTCCACAGTCAAGTCTCTTCAAAGATAACTATTTCCTTCCTGACTGGGTTTCCACTTGGACTGACAGGTTGCCAGGATTCCCAGTGTCAGGGCACCAATTACTGTTTGAGATTGGAATTATGTCAAGATTTATAATTTAAAAGCTCAAATTTTTACTGGAATGAAAGGTATAAAATAAAATAAAGAATCTGTTAACTATTTAAAGGCTGACATCGAATTTAAAATTATATTTGTGCTACTGTGACATCTTTTTAAAGCTATACCGGCTAAATAATATAAAAATGTAAATCATTCATTTCAGATCATTCATTTAGATAAGAAAATTTGTTGCAAACTATGTGATTAGCAGTGTCTTTCAAGCTTGTAGAGGTGGATAAAAAAAGAAGTAGACATAAATTGCCCAATAAATGAGAAGAAAAAAATCCAAATTAAAATATTATTTGACAAATTTATTACTTCAGAAAAGACAGAATGTGTTGAAATCAGGACTGCAGAATCAAAGTCAGCTTAGATGACTACGTAGACAGCCCTTCTGTAGTTATCCTTAACATTATACTAATTTAGCGTTCTGTATTTTCTTCCAAAGACTGAAGTATCTCACAGAAAAACAGTACAAAGATTACAGGTTTTAACAAGTAATTTTTTCCTTAGCTGTTCATGCTGAAGGACTGACAAATTTTTTTGCTTAGGTGCCAAGAGTCTTCTAACCTTTCTTGAAGGGGCCACAACTTAAAAATCTATTGGATCACCTCCCATGTATTAGCAATGATAAAAACTTCTTCCTATTCAGTGTAATTGCACAACTCCTTATGACAGGTTTGGCAATTTTATGTTGGAAGAGTAATTTTAAGGAAGAGTAGATGGGAAGAGTATGCCAAATTTCTCAGCTGGTGTAAAATTCCTTGTTTTTGTAGGCTGGCAACTGGAATTGAAGAACTCACAGCAAAAAGATCTTTGCAGAGTTTTTGGGACTGTTGGCAATCCAAGACAGCATGAAAAGTGCTGCTTTTGAACTAGTCCTTTGCACAGTTTATAAGCTCTGTTGGCAATTTTAAGTAAGGAATTTAAAATCACAAAAGGATTTCATAAATAAACGGTAACTTATTTGCAGTAAGCACAGTAAAGCAGATTATAGTCAAATCCTTAGGAGAGAAATGATTATGAACTCGTGAAGGGGCCTGTGAAATACTTGGAAAATGAATGTTTTATCAAATATATTTTGGCTTCAAAAAAAGTTCAAGTTTTTGGACAGAGTGAAGAATATGAATTACATGATACCTGGATATTATGTCATCCCGATATCAAAACTGGATGAACAACTTTTTTTTACTTTTTTTTTTTTCTCCAATGAGGACAATTTGGATGTACATTTGACTTACATTTATTATAATGTTTTCTGAAACTTTGCAGTTATTTTACTGATGTATCCAATCTAAGTTATTATATTATTTTGACTGTCACTCTGAGAGATAAGTGCAACAAAAACAAAGCTAAAAATGGAAAACACGCTTAGGGATGTTTTTGTTGCGAGTTTCAACATTGGAAATTGAGACAGACATTGAAAAAGGAACTATGTGATTCAGTTCATTCTTACATTTTCTTGAAATTATAATCAATCTCAGTTTCCAAGGCAACTGACTACATGAGGATGGACCAGCCAATAATGGGAAACAGCTTTCTCTTTTATTACTGTAACATATGGTAGAAAAAGTCTTTTTTGTTTCATGCTGTTGAGGAGACTATCCAATTTATCACTCCAAATAGGATCCAAAAATGATTAAAAGAGGTGTGAGTAGTTCAGTTTTGTAACAGAAGTGCAGAGACATAGGTTCATGGGGGACCAGCAAATTCAGAAACATCAAAATGTAATTTTGAGATACTCTTTGGCTAAATCTCAAACTTCACCTTGATTTTTCCTCTGACCTTCTTCAGGGGTCCTGGCAGCATAAAGAGCTGGTGCAAATGATTGTATTGGCAAATGGATTAGCATTGTATCAGTATGACTCCCTTGGGGTGAGTGGAATTGCCTTTCTGCTGTAAAAGGCCTGGCACAAATAAAAGGCTTCTTCCATGTGCACCACTGAAAGAGTTATGATTGATCTAGGACCACAAGACTTTCCTCATTGCTTTTGCAGACGTCAGATAAAATCTATTAGGAGAAATATTGGCTCCATGAAGTCAATGTAAGCTTAAGCAAAATATTAAATCACATCACAGTATATCTGCATTTTCATGTTTTGTTTCTTGGGCTGAGATTTCAAGTGCTTTACTATTCACTATTTCTTCCTTGTTAAAAAAAAAAAAAAAAAAAAGCTGTGGAACATTTATGCAGGAGTCATATTATTCCTAAATTCTGTGGTGTTGTCTTCAATCCTTATTTTTCAGAGCTCCTTGGTTTTCCTTTTTTCTTCTCCTTCCAGATGTGCTCAAGAAAAACAACTTGTTTCCCTCCTTGTGTCTGTGAATGGGAATATATACCCTTCTAAAAAATATTATTTAAGTTTCTCTGAAGCTGATACAATATCTCCTATTCTGTTTCAGATATTGTGTAAATGCAGATTCCTTTGCTACTTTCATATTTTATTAAAATTCCTATTTGTGACATTGATTCCTTAATATTTAAAGGTCTTCTGGTATAAAACCCAGTTTTTCTTCATACTAATGAGATCAGAAACAAAATTCCCACCGTCCTCTACATGTCATATTTGGCTTCATAAATCCTAAGCTGTAGTTCCCTCCAGCCCTTTCTTTGACTTCTCTCTTTAAGTTTTAGGTATAATTCTCTTGCAGGAGAGTGTTTCATATTGTAAAACATCAGCCTACCTGATGCTACCCCCTGAACAAGTCTGGTACTTTTCTGTGTGAGCTGAGTCCTTCTAGTCAGGTTCAATTCAGTTAATTCCTAAGTGCTGACATCCAATTTTCTCTGTCTTTGGAGTCTATCATATTTCCTCTGTTTTGTTGAGCAAAATGAGCGTAAGGGAAGAGAAGGGATAGGATAATATAAAAGAGGCAGGATTCCTCCAAACTACCCAGAGCCAACACCAGCTCACATTTCTAACCAAACAGTAGCTGAAACTGCACCAGAAAAAGTTGTAGTTTCTAACACTATGTGGTACCTAGGGATTAGAGCTTTAGTGTGAGCATTCCCCCTGCTCCCACAAACGTCTTCTCTCTTCCTCTCAGAGAATTTTGCAGGGTGGGGTAGGAGGGACAGGAATTGAAAAGTGCTTTTCTCAGTTACCTTACATTGTCTGTAAATATTTCCTCTAAATCCCCACTAAAATTATATCAGTATGGCTTCTATTAAGTGGCATTCAATTTAGGTAAAGTGAGAAGGCTTGATATTTCTGTACTGTATAAAACTTTATTATATGAGGGATGCTGTATTTTTGGCTGTCAGAATGAAGCCCAGCTGGTCTGTTTAAATGCACGCTAGAGTTATAGGATGGTCTAAAGTGATCACAATTCCAATGACAAAGTTCTGCCAAGCATGAGACAAACAAATAGGCCTGTATTTACTAATACAGAAATGTTGGATATTGTTGCTGTAGCATCTATATCCTCCTGCTTTAGATCAGAGACACTTCCTGTTGGTTAATTTGGTTTGGGTGTAAGAAAATGTCCATATGTTTCGTTTCTACCGGTGTATGTTTTACCTCAGAAAAAAAAAAAAAAAGAGGAAGTGACATATGTCTCTATCTTCCCTCTGAAAGAATACCTCATAAGAGCTGTAAAATAAGATTAGAGAGATGACCATTTCTCTGAATAAATTACTTCGGAGGAACAGTGACAACATAAAATATAATAAAATCATTGGCTATACAAAAACTTGTGAAATTTCTATTTGATGATAAGACAGAAAACCACACACACAGAAAATACCTTTTAAAGTAGTTATGAGTATATGGAAAGAAATACAAGACAAAGCAAGAAATCATTTGCAAGGGAGCACATGTAGAGACCTCTGAGAAAAAAGTTAAGACAACTTTATGTACTTTGTATTCCCAACCATGTTCATGAATACAACATGTGAAAAGTTATGTTTTTGCAAATGGCCCTGACCTTGATGAATAATTTAATTTCTAGAAAATGTTTGTTTTCTTTTCATTTAAAAAGGAAAGAAAAAAATATCCTTCTGGGTAAAATGCACTTTTCGGAAATTTAGCAAATTATATGGTAAAGGTATTTTTTCCAAGGGATTTACGTATCTTTTATTCACTCAACCTATTACTCCCATGAAAAACGCAACCCCTCCAATTCATCTCCCCAGGCATTTTCTAGTAAGATTTACCCTCCCTTCTTCCCCTCATCTCACTTTTGCAAGAATTGAAAGGTACTTTAAACTTCTCCAGTAATCACTTCAGTGGTGACATAAGCAGATTGTTAACATTGCAAACTGAACTGTTGTACAATCAATAGCGGGAAATTTTAGGTAGTGTATTTTCCTTATTCCTAGTGTTTGTCAAACTATATGCTGTCTGACCAAACTGGAAAGCTTTTCTAAAGTTCTTTCATGAAGGAGAAGAGACCTAGAGACAAACTTAATACTCCAAAGCCCTCTTATCTTTTTAATTTACTCAGAACACCACCATTTCCTTCTTTTCTCAATTTCTGCCATTCTGGTGGAGTGTAAGTAAAATAGGTACTACACTCTCCTTTATCTTATACTGTTCTTATATTGATAAGTAATTTTAAATGTTGAGTACTCTAAAAAGAGACTGAAAGACAGAATATGCTCAAAATAATATACTTTTTCATATACATACCGATTTCCTCATATAGGATACCGTGCTATCATTCATTTTGTGAACACCAGAAATGCAACACATCGTGGCAAGTTTTACATCTGTATTTAACTGTTTCTGATATTAGAACAGTTACTTTTGTCTTCTTAGGAGCAACATTATTACTATGTAATAAGGTTTACTGGAAGCAGTGAGCTGTTTTAGTAGTATTATTAGTTTATTATGTTAACATTTTGGGCCAAGTCTACTGACTTTTATGATAAAATACTATTGAAAGAAATTATTTAGTATAAAGGCAAAACTGGTAGTTATTTTGTTATAGAAAATACTGTAGTATACTCATGCTTGATAGAAGTTGAATATGTTTCCTAAGCAGGCATGCAAGTTTTAAAATAGAAAACTTAAAATACTCCCAAGTGTTATTATTATTACATTTAGGGCAGAAAAACTTCTAAAGATTACTCCCCCCTGCCACCCCCGTCCCCCCCTTAAAATAAAGTAATAACAAGATATGGGCACCAAACTGATTTTTCTGATAAGAACATGGTACACTATGAAAACTAAATGCTATCATAAATAATACTTGAGGGTAAAATTTGGCAGTGTATATGCGTGTGTCAGTACCATTTCCCGTACATTTTTAAATGGCTCTGATTGAGAGAAAAATAATTAACTTAAAATGGTGAGATTCCATATTTATTGCATTTAGTATCTCAGTGTTGGTGGTACTATTTTAAGTCATACTGTGTTTTATTTTAAGTGCCATCTTTGCAAATTAAACCTCTATTTCCTCCTTCTCATATATCATCTTCAGTCATACAGCGCTTGGAAGCCACATCAGTCCTTTAACTACCAGCTGGAACTTAGTAAATAAGTTTCATTTATGTTGCACAATATGGCACGGTACCCACCAGCTTTATTTGAGATCTGAAAAATAAGTAAAAGGTAAAAAGATAGTAAATTTATCTTTCATCATGTCAGTGCTTCCACAAATAAGACTCTAAAAAGACAGAGAAACATTTAATATAAAATGCAGGTTTTTTTACTGAGGCATTTTTTAGGGTAAAAGTGTTCTGTAAGGAGATATCCTGGTATTGCATGTGCTATCTTGGCCTATGTTTCCATAGAAAGCTTTATATTTGCCTACTGGGCAGCTGGAGGTCTTTGATCCTTCCAAGGTAACCTCATCTTTCAATGTATAATCGTTTGAAAGATACTTAGACTTACTTATCATAATTTTTAGCCATTCCCTTTACCTCATAACACTGAACTTTGAATTTTACTCGGTTCTGAATATGGATGCGAATGTGCATTGTGCATGTGTATATGCATTTGCCTGTGTTTCTAGAAGTTGGATAATTTCATTTGAAAATGCTATTAATTTTGAAGTAAATTCTGAAAAACACAAAGTACTATTTTTCTCACACTTTTCTTGTTTGTTAACTTTTTCTATTTATTTTTCTGTAGATCAAATATAAAAGAGCCCTTATAATTACATTGAAACCATCTTTCTAAATAATAAAAATGGAAGGATCAGCAGATATTGTAGTCAATATTTCTTATGCTTTTTGAGTGCTTAAGATGTTGCAATTCCAGCTGTAATAGAATTTAGGAAACTTGCATGCAGGATGCCAAAATAATTATTCATTTAAAAAGGAACCCACAAATAATAGTCTTAGGCTCTGAAAATGTCTTCAAAAGCCAAAAAAAAAAACCCAACCAAAACCCAAAGCTGTTGGTGCTTCTAAAACTTTTCATTTTCATTCAGTGGTACTTCAATTCTCCTACAATTATTACATTTGAAATTACTAATTTGGGTGCATCCCTGGAAAATCTTGACACTATAAACACTTTGGCATATGCTTAAATTTAATACCATATGTAAATCCCAGTGAAATGGCCATGATTTACAGTAGTGAAGATTTTGTATTTATATGATACTTTTTGTGCCTTACAGAATAAAAAAAATATATTTCGTACCTGCAGAAAGCAAATAAGGCGACTATAAAACAAAAGTAAGGACAAGAATATTGACTGTGCTTATAAAAAATAGAGAAGAAATAAAATTATGAAAAAGATATAAAAGGAAAACCTATAAGGATAAAAGAAAATATATAAAAAGAAAGGCTATAAAGATAAAACTTATATAAAAAATAAAACTTAGAAACTCATAGAGATGAAATCGCAGGATTTAGGCATACCTTGAAGGATAAGTCCGGAACAAAGCAGATGGCCAGATCAGCAAGAAGTTTTGGGGAAACATTTTCAGGTTTGACCTTGGTGAACTTGGGCTGGCAATAGAACTTGCATAAAGAAATGTCATGAGGATAAACCAAAATTTTAGTGAGAGACACTAGTATAGACTCAATTAATATGGAGGAAAAAATATTATCCAATAGTTGCACAGAAATGCTATGTAGGTTTATGTGAGGATAGACATTACTTGATATTGTGCTACATTAAAACATATGTGCAAACAACACATAAAAGTAATAACTACCATAAGTTTCGCGTACCTGCTGGGGCAATCTTTTAAATACTTTCTGCTCTATTCATATCAGGATGCAGTCACCAATGTACTTGAACTTGTGTAATTTTAAGGTAGGACAACGCAGTGATTTTTTTGAACAATATTTTATTATCTGCAGGATGTGAAACTGAGAAACTGTAGGTAAACCTACATTCTTTCAAACGAGAGACTGGATCTCCATTTGGTGGCAAACCCCCCACTCTAAAAGTACTAATGCATTGTATATATATTTCTTGCAAAATACAGGTCTGATATAACTGAATAAATGACAGTGTTTTATAGTGTTTTCTACTAGTTGAAGCAGAGGACTTAGAGTCTTCTGCACTTTCTTTCAAGGTTTTTTCCAGGGACAAATAGGTAATTTATTCAAGTCTTTTACCAGCTTTTAGTTTTAGCTGATTCATCTGTGAAGTGGGCACAAGAAATGCTTGCTTTAGAGGACTATGCAATCAGAAACAGCTACGCTGATTTATACCAGCTGAAGATATGAGCCTTTCCATTTATTAATGTTCTGAAAGTACTTTGAGATCACTGGATGAAAACACTGGAGGATTTTAGGGAAAGAGCAAATAATTTATGCTACTAAGCCATTCCAATTACAGTTTAAGAACAGTGTGGATTTTTTTTCTCAGTTACATAAATTACTGTCCTGGCCTGGTATTCCTGCTCGTTTCCTTTTTAAATTACCAACACAGAGAAAGAAACATAGTTATTTGCATCAGCTTAACCTTCTTTGGAGATTTCCAGCCCTGTGTGATGGTACTTGCAGAGTCATTTCTGGGTTGGGTACTGCTCTGCAATCTTTTCTGGGAGAACAAATGTTTGGGAGCATCCTAACCATGTGCTTTAAATGTACAAAAATAGAATGGAAGAATAAAAGGAACAGAGTCCCTTGGTAGAATCTCTTTAATGTCTTGCATCTGATGTTCAGATTGGTGGGGAGGGGAGGATCACATGCCTGATGTTTTCTCTAGGACTACACCCAACTGGAAGCCATCCCTTGGCTTCTCTGCAGACAGCAGCATGCCCAAATGGAACATATCAATTCTTTGGGGAAATCTCCTTAGTGAGAAAAAAAGGAATCTTTTCAGCTTCGCAGACACACGCTCTGTTCCCAGTACCATCAGACTTAAAGGAGGATCTTCACTACCTTGGGCTGGAGGACACAGTTTCATTGTAACTGCAAGGTTTAGCATAGATAAATAACTCCTGTGATCCAGCTGCTCAAGCTTTCAGGCTTTGACATGTTTATTAATGAAAATGTGAGAGAAAAGAAAGAAACAGTCAGCCAGGCAAGATGCCCCCCATAACTCTGCTGTCATCATTAGGTGAATACGGTTTACCAAATATTTATGCTTCTATATGTTTCAGGATCACAGAAAATAAATATCTTTTATGTGTTTTATTTTCTTTGGAGAAGGGAGTAGAGGAGAGTGTGAGTCATACTGGAAGAATAAAATTCACTTCTCTTCTGACATAAACTACTCACTTCATTGGAGAAGGATCCTAGCATTAACTTCTGTTCGCTGAAAAATCCCTGCAGCCCGACTGGCTTCAAGCAGGAAGGTGAGGGCCTGCCAGTCCCCAGCCCATATCTGTCTAGTGAACTATGGCCAGAAGCAAAATCATATTTCCTATTCCTCCAGTGGGTAAGATAATAACTGTTTCTACCCAGGTCTGAGTGCAGGCTGCTGGTGCACCCTCGCAGAGCATTTCTGATGAGCAGAGTTTTGACCCTTCGCACCGTAACAAATCCTGCCAGCTGCAGTCTGACTTCTGAGCACAGGGTTGGTCTGAGGAATTTGGGAAGGTTAACATGAATATCTGATCATGTATGACCAATGCTAGTTGTGTGCTTTAGAAAAAAAAAAAACGAACATATTTTCTGTTATGATCTGATTCGAAGTATTCCATTCTTAGGCAATTGAGAAGGGAAGTGCTGTGGTTATGCAGCTCCTGAAGAGGCAGTCGATGAACGATTTCTTTCTTACACCTTTCTGTGCCCTCCAGAGTGTAGATGAGATGGGAAAAGAGCAAGATACAGGGTCTAATGATTCTCTGCTCCGAGACAGTGAAGGGTCAGGAGCTGTCCCTGCCTTTCCAACCATCCTCACTCTCCTGAGGTAGGAGAAGACTGTTTACGTGGGAAAGGTGGCTTTAACGTTGCTTTTAGGTAAAAAAAAGGAATGGAATCTAGTGCTCTGTGTAGGCTTTCTTTACAGCTGCCAACCTCAAAATGTTTTTCTAAAGACAGTTATTCAGGGATAATGAAGGTGCTGAAGCCTGAGAGGTGGTAAATGCCAAAAGGTTTTATTTATGTCCCAGTGAAATTTAGTCCATATTTAAAAATGAATGTATATGATTCCTTATAACCCTTCATAAGAAAGGAAACTATCCGTCAATTTTGTGAAGGAATTTACACGTGTGTTTTGTGCCACAAAGGAGTTCCTGCCAAGGCAAGATAAAGGTTAGAGAGGTCTTACCTTCACAAAGTCCAAAACAAAGTGCTATGATGATTCCCAGACATTCAGCTGCTCTTCTCTGAGTAGAGATCTCACAGTAGTTATTCAAAAGAGGAACAACCTTCAATGCCTGTTGGTTAATGTAGAGAAAGACTGGATCAGAGATTTAGGAACTAGATGTCTATATGGTCCTCTCGCAATTGAGAGACTCACGACTGTCATCTTTTTGAAAGACCAAATAGTAGTCTTGGCTGCTGTAACAAGGACCACAGACATCCTGAGATGTTTTAGAGAAAAGTCAATCTTGCTATCCTAGTAAACAGATTACATTTTCTACAATGTCTTTTTTAAAGAAAAGTCCATTGAATTTCTGTTCCGCATTAAGTCAAGAGAGTGTAAGATGAATGAGCTCCAACATTCCAAGTCCCTCAACATTATGGAGGATGAAAGAGAAATGAACAGTGACACAGGTCTTGTGGGCACATAGGTTAGCTCTTCTGGTATGTAACATGCAGAATAGCAGCAGCAAAGTGCTGTCATAACTTATGAGACAATATTATAGCAAAAGTAGAGTGCTACTCTTCTGGTGAAATGTAATAGGCACTGTGTACATCTTTAAAGGAAAAAATTTTTTCTTTCAAAAAAATCCTCTTAGGTCTTATTTTAGTCACGTGAATTCAGGTAACACCACAAGCAGTAACAGAACAGTGCATTCTAAATGCTACCTCCAGTTATTATCCTTATAGCCTTCTCCTTCCTTTATTTGGGATTCCTATATATCATTTCTGTATAGATTTATGCTAGAATTGCATTTAGAATATGCTACTATTTCCTGTTCAGTACTATTAAAGATGATGTTAATAGCTATTCTTGGTGCTTTGTGTTGAAAGACCTTGCTTTCACTATTTAATAATTTTACTAATATTACCAGTGCGGCTGGCAGTTTTTATGTCAGACATATGTATTTGACAAAACTTTTGAAGAAACTGTGGCTAAACAATTTTTGCTGCTTCTAAAAATGAGATTAAGGGTCAAATGCATTGTTTTGCCCAAGTTATAAAAAAAATGTGATGACATCTTTATGCTTTTGAGCAGGGTCTTGAAATGTGGCAGAAGTGTGTTAGATTTTCCCAATGTTCCAAATTATAAGGCTCTCAAAAATCTCATTCTGTGTTAGCCTGGTTAGGATTGTTAGTACTCAGCAACTTGAGTTTCCAGAGCTTCTGTCTGCACTGAGCACACTCCATCCTCTGACTCCTGAGCATTGTCTATGCTGTACTCTGTGGTGCTGCCACTTTATCTGACATGAAGAAGTAACAAACAGAGGCTGACTTGAATTTAAAGAAATGTGAACGGAGAGGAGGAGGGCAAAAGCTCAAGTGGCTGCAGATAGGGAGGGTTCTTCATAGGATCCCTCCTTCTTTCAGTGCATAAGATATATGGTGCTATGGGGACAGATCAAGATTGCATGTCAGCCACAGTCCTCATCACTAATCGGGATCCGTGCCACATGTGTTGCAGACATGGGGAAGTTTGGGAAGTATGTGTTGCTTCAGACAATGAACGTATAATTAGAGTATCAGAAGGTATGTACATAAGAAAGATAAGATGTGGTTGCATAGGAGTTCTTTATTCCTGCTATTGTTCCCTGACTTTGGGGAGATTAACCTGCAAAAATGTTCAGTCACTGTGGTGTCTAATGTAATTATTCATATGCGTACTTTGTGTGTTATACAGTTATACATCATGGAAATGTAGGAATTCAAGATCTAGAGGAGAAGTAATCTGACCTCCTGCCTCAAGGCCATGTCAGCTTGAACCTGTAGCAAGCTTGATAGATATTTGTTTATAAAAAAACTCAAAGTGATGGAGACTTTTCAATTTTATTAAACATTTTATTGAAATCATTATCTGTCTTTACTATTAAAAAGCTTTTTCCAGTGTCTGAACTACAGCTTTCCTGCTGCAACTGCTTCATGTTCTATCCACAGTGGAATTGCAGAACAGGTTATTCCTTTTCTCTTGCAACAACCACTTACATATTCTTGGACTTTTATCATATATACTCTCATGTTATGTGAATCAAATATTTATAATTCTAACATTTTATCCACTTAGGTCACAGTTTTTAGAATTCTTTTCTTTCCTGTTTGTTCTCTCAAGTTGGTCAAGGTCCTTCTTGAAGTGCAATGCTCAATACTGGAGTTCATATTTCAGCAGAGGCCTACTAATGACATGTAAAAAAAAAGGAAAATTTCACATATTATATCACTTTGCAGACGTTCTTGGTGCAATTACAGCAAAATGAAGTTGTCTCCATTGTTGTTTTTTTTCTAATGTAAAATTATATTCATTGAAGTGTTGTATGTCCTGGCAAAGAGTTTTACTGAATAAAAAGTGAAAGAAGAACCTTCCTAATATTAAAATTACCTTTGAGGAAATCAGAACAAAATTAATTTTATATAGCAAAGATCAAAAACTAAACTAAAGAAAAACCTAAAGAGTTGTCAAAATATTAATAATATGCTATTTTTTTCCATACAGAAAACCTTAATGTTTTAACAAAAACATCCCCTCTTTGGCCAAAGTTGTTTTAAAAAAAAAAAAAAAATATTGAACTAAGACAAATAGTATTACACACGTGCAAAACTGATCTTTGGATTTGGACCAGTGCAGACCAACTGGCATTTCCTTGGTCTAATATATTTGGAATCGAAAATTAATTTGTATATTTGCCTTTTAAGGTTATTGATGTCCTCCTGAATTAGGGCAGTCATTATAGGCTCAGCGTTTGTTGCACTAGTGTAAAAGCCATCCTGACACCTTTCTCTTTGGAAAGTCAGCCCGAAAGAAGGAATCTGTGAATGCAAAATGTTGGGTCTTATCTTCTCCTTCCACACATCTTTAATGCTTTGAGTTTTGAGAAGAGCAAAAACAAAGCGACAAAATATCCCCATGGAAGTTTGTCAAGGAAGGGGTTAAAAAAGTGGAATCTTTGACTGTGAAGGGCTGAATTATCTTCCTGACACCAGCAGGGGTTGCTGTCACTAGTTTGTGGTTGTCACATTCCTGTTATGCTTGACCTTGGAAAGGCTTGACAACATAGTCTGGATTTGATTAAGGGAATTTCATGTTTTTCCTTTGCTAGAGTCACCCCCCACCTCGACAAACATTTAAAAAAGTTAAGAAGGAAAAAAAGAAGTTTGGAAAGCAAACATTTTCCCAAAAGAAATTTATAGTTCAAATTTACACCAAGTTCGCACTAACTGGAGCAGTCCGGGTTTCCACTCAGGCTTTGAGTGCTCTCTGTAAACCATTAGTCACTTCCCTGGAAGAGGCAGCTTTTTATAGGCAGCAGGATAAAGCAGGCACAGATGTGTGTGTAATATTAGTGTCTTTCACATGTACCTGCATTTCTTTTTCCTAAATCCTAGAAAAGAAAAAAGAGTGACCATAGAAATTAATTGAAGTCTTGGACTTTTTTTTTGGTTTTGGACAGCTACCATGAAGACTGGTTTAATTAAAAGAAAATATGTTTTTGGTGTACAAAATCTTGCTTTGTGGGTTTTTGAGATTGTGGCAACATATCATGAAGATAGAAGTTCTTTCAATGTTAACAGGTTGGTTTTTTTCACTCTACAGGACTGTGATTATGCCAGCTGCCAACGAGTTTGATCCAGAGATTGTCCTGGTGTCAGCGGGATTCGATGCTGTGGAAGGCCACGATCCTCCACTGGGCGGGTACAAAGTCACAGCTAAATGTAGGTATTGTCAAAAGGCGCATGTTTTTGAGTTGATATTTTTTTCAAGTTAGGAACCTTACTTTAAGTGCAGTTTACATCCGTATTTCTATTTCATGAGATGACACTGAAGGAAGGGACCGTCTACCAGTTAATACCCAGAGATGCCTGTGGAGCTGTGGGTCCCGCTCTGCTCACGGACAGGGGGGAAATGAACATGTTAGCATTTCTGGCTCACTCCTTTCTGTTCCTTTTGGCATTTTTGTCTTGGCTTTTTAAAGTATTACTTTTCTGGCATTCAAATAACATATTAGAGGTTTCATGCTTTTCAATAGGCCCCATTTTCCAAATGCTGGAGTAAGTTATTTCTCTTTAAATATATATTGGAGATTTTAGACTTCGGAGGCCTAAATCCAATCTCATATTGCTCCTTTGTTATTGTAATCTTTTCAGCTCGATGGCATTAATCCTGAATTACATCAGTGTTCACGAAGGCCAAAGTTTTCTAAAAGACTACTCTGTTGGGTTGCAATGTTTGGATGTCCATTTCAGTCCTCCAAAATGTGTGTTCATGGCAGAGATTTAATACTTTCTGAAAGACAGGTCTGTCTGAGGTGTCTCATATGTAGTGCTCCAAAGTCACTAGTTCTTGGTGGATATTGTGGCCAAAATGATTCTGAGCCTGGGATGTTAAGCAAGGCTGGGTACTGCAGCAATGCTCTGTAGAGCAACGTGCATTGGAACATCACTATACACAAATCGCTTTTCCTGAGACAACACGAAATGGTTTCCTAATTCAACACTGTTCATAATGCTCCTCAGTATATATTCTTCTCTTCAGTATAGCTCAAGAAATACCACAATAACATTTTGTTAGTTATTAAATATGGATCTCTGCTGCTAATGACAAATGCCTTGGGACATGACTGGAGAAGTCAATGAGACCAAATGGCATTTACCACATTGCACAAATGGACACCAGCTCACAGGATTTTGTCCTTCTGACCTCTGCCTTTTGTTACAGGTCAGTAGAATGAAACTAGTTGTTACCTCAGGAGGAGCAGGGAAGAGATATCTATTTTTTATTTTCATTCTAACTGCATGCTGCACAGGCTTCCCTGAATATCAAGGGTGAAAGGAGAGATGGACAGCTAGACTGACGGCTCAGGGTGGCGTGTTGTGGGAAGCGGGAATGCAGGGAGCAGTGCAAGGGCCTGCCCAAAGACACTCACACTGGGGCTAATGCACAAGTGGATGGGAAAGGGAATATCCCCGTGGCTGCAAATAAGACGCATTGAGTTTTAGCACAGTTTTTCAGGTTAATGCAGTGGGTGTGCTAGAGAGGAAAGAAGGGTAGCGGCCTGTATGCATATTTGAGTAGCACTTAACTGTGTATTACAATTTTTGGTAAAATGTTGCACATGAAAAAAAACCTTTGTAAGGGGTTTGCTCATTAGAGACACCATTTCATGAGCTTATGTGGTAGGGAGATGGGCTTCCGAGCAACATAAAATAGATATCTTGTTGAGAGGCATTGTATAATTATCTGTATTTAGCAACTGAGAATGCTTGCTAAATGTCCCTTAAGTATGCCTAGTGCTCCACTGTGATGCTCTGGCATTCATGATGTTCCGGCATAGCAGCTTCAACAACTTACCCGGAAAATGCAATAACATTTGTATTTTCCTCTCAGAATAGACTGAATTTCACCCTGAGAGCAAAGAAAAAGTGTTTGATATTGCGATCAATGTTAATTTTCATTCATGAATGGATTAACTTTTCATAACTTTTTTTAGAAACTGAAATCACTGCATTTTTTAACATAAGAGGCTGCACATCTAAAAGTTGCTTATTTGTTTATAAGCAAAAAATATGGTGATTTACAGGAGGTGGCTCTTGTTTAAATTAAGGGAAAAGCAAAGATAGACCCAGATAATGATCATGCACCTGAGGGATGAATAAAGCCTTTTGTACAGAGCCAAAGGAATTTATTATTTCCCCAAAACAAAATTCTCCACATACCACCATACCATTTTAGAACATAGCATACTATATGTGGTATGTAGAAAAATGAACAGTCTATTAAAAAAAAAGTCCAAAGAGAAACATTCATATTAAAGATTAAAAATACTCATGCAAATTTTTAATATAATTGGTTTGTAATAATTAGAAATGATGCCCCAAACAAGTAAATGCAAATTAAAATTTAACCTGTAAATATCCTTTTTTTATAAATCTTCAGCATTTTGTATACACTTAATACATTGAATTTTCTGATTTCTATGACCCAATACAAACTTTACACATGTAAATTAGGAAGACATTGACATCAATGGGGAGAAGATGGGTCCTTAGCTAGTAGTTTTCCTGTTAAAGAGAGTTAGGGAGACTCTAGATTCTTGATAAGGAATCATTTATGTCTTTCCTTCAGAGAAAAAATTAAATTGTATTAACCAATCAGCATTCCCAAGTCATAAAGTAAAAACCATAGGGTGAAGATAACAGACTGGACTGATTACCTTGGAGTAACCATATAGTAGGTATTTACATACAGAAAAAAAATAGTCTACTAAATCTACACACTACGAGAGGTGTACATTATAACTTGCTTTAACCCAGTGTTTTACTTTTTCCTATATCAACATATAATCTGATTTACTGAGGAGTTGTCATTTCTGACTAGTAAACAAACACATCAGCAACAAAATAGTCATATATGTTTTAGCAGCTGGGCGGGGGATGGAAAAAGGCCAATGGAGATCAGTGATGATAGCAGAGCTAGGAGATATCTCACTTGCCTAATTTATTTCCAGTCCCATTAAGTAAAGAAATCACTAATGGTCTTTTTCCACTGAAGAGATAGTATTTTAAAAAAAATTGGGAGGGAAGTTTGAGTCTTTCCTTTCTTATTGCACTTTTCAAATCACTTTCCCTCAGTAAATCTTTTTCCCAAACTGCCTTTGCAATTTGTTCTTATCTGTTGATTTTTTGAGGAGAAAAGTTTTCACTAAACTAATGAATATTTAACTAACTTTTACCTGGCCCCAAAACAGATTTTGTTTGGTGCAATCTAGAAATGAAAACAAGCATTAACCAAATATTTGTTTCAACTCCAGCTTTGAGGATTTCACAGGCACATTGTCTTTGTGTTGGCTCTTTTTATCCTTTGTTCCTATCCTCTCACTTAATGAAGTGCTACTGTTTCAAAAGGTGCTCATACATACCTATGTACACATACACATCTTGAAACATACTCGACCCATGTGCATAAACTTTGAGATAGTTTTTATATTCTGTTAAGGAAAAAGATGGGCTTCAAAGACTTGAGATGGCTGGTGGCACATGGCAGAACTTTCTGCTGCCAGGAAGCTCTTAGGCCTTTGGTATCAGCTATATGCCTAATATCTTAGTTAGAAAAGGCAAGCTTTATCAACAACACCATTTATAAGACCACGTAGCATAAGTGGAAACAGTAGGTATACTTCTGAATGCACAGCTACTTTGTCAGGAAGAAGCGGTTGTTTGGGAAAAAGCCCATTAAACTTCTCTGGTAGTCCCCTCAGCCCAATGTTTTGCATCAGTTATAGGTGCCAACTCCTTCTCAGGAGCTTCTCTAGCTTCTGGTTGGGTCTGGCTCAGATTGTCAGGGATATTCAAGCAACTTATCTCAGGTTTTACTTTCTATGGCCCCTCTTATGACTCAAGCTTAACTTCATTAGCCAAAATAGCAAAATATTTTTTGTATTGTCAAGTCCATCTTTAGTATTGGCATAACTCTGTCCATGTTGCTTGATTAAACTGGTTCCCCAAGCTCTGTGGTGAAGGTGGATTGAGCAGTGGGACCTCTCTCATGCACAACTCTCTTATGGAGAGTAACTATTGATGTCATTGGGATTCTTTTGTTTACATTGGGGACTATAAAAGTGCTTTAATTTTACTGCAAACTCTAATCAGATAAATGAAAAACATGCCTCAGTTCCTGACTAGCCTAATATTTCCTTTTTAATACTAGAAATGTATTTTTTTTTCAATAAAGTACCAGATAACATATCAGCACAATGCATTACCCAGTATAAAGACATAGTTGTATAAAATCTACTTTTTGTACTGGAGTAGTAAAAATTGTATTGACAATAAAGTATAAGAAAAATAATGGAGAAAGAAATAAAGGGGATAAAGGAATTTTAACTTTAGAATAGTAAGGCGATGCCTGAAGAATATGAATCTACTCTTCCATCTTGTCCTGATGACACGTAGGTGGAACTACTAGCTGATATATTCTGTGCTTTTTTTTTTTTATAGTTAATTTTTACAGCCTCTGCTAAAATGTATTGTATTATCACACCACTTGAATTTTGTACAGTGAACAGGCCTGAAAAAGAGCTGCCAGATCTGATCATAAATTTGCAAGTTGATACACCCTGTAAGAGCACTGTTTTTAAATTTAGCTCTGCTGACTGAAGTTCTCCCTGTAACATTATACTGAGGTGAAGTACTTTCTCTTTGTTTTATAGAGCAGCCCTTAGAATAATGCTTGCATTAAAGTCACTGAGACCACTTTACTGTTCAAGTAAATATTGTACATAATTGCTCAATAAATGGTGACCATTCCATAAAAAGAATAAAGTAAATAGAGAGGTGTCAAGCAAGAATGAAGATTTTTTTTCAGGGTACTTATCTTCCTGAAGCACTGCATTTGTTAAGGGCTATGATGATTTACTGGAGTTTTCCTGTTGTTTTACTCTCTTATTCCAAGATGCTATTTGATACCAGAGTGCAAAATAAGATCAGCAATTAGCAACAGGGAAAGATACCACTGCAGGCATTTAAAGAGTAAATTATATTTTTTCAGTTTGGATACCTGTCTACTGTTACACCAAATTTGTGATGCAAAGTTGATCCAGTGCCTAGAATATAACTGACTCTTGACTAAGCTGTTCTTCTTTGAGAAAATTGCAATAACTCTCTTAACTTATCAAAAGCTGCATTATACCATGATATGTTCCGTTCACGTGGGACCAATGAAAAAAGTGCTAAAGCTATGAAAGTGTCTCTTCTGACGAGCCCTCGGCAGGTAGTGCTTAGAGTACTTCACTGTAACAGTGCACAGTCTGTCTGATTAATCACAGCAGAGGAAAAAATTAATACTCTAAAAAGTTTAATTCCAGAGGATATGTCAACCTATGTGGCAGAAATTAATGTGTAAAAAGGGCTGCTGACTTACATGTAGCCTACAGGTCTTCTTCAAGGAATCTCTTCTCATGGCTTCTCAGAATACAAGTAGAGTAACCAGGTTGAACTTGCGTGCCTGTCCTGTTGGGTTCTGCTTTGCCCTTCATATTTCAGTTCCAACTTCCCACAGGCAGTAATGATTTTTGATGCCAAGTCTCTGAATTAAAGAATCATAGAATGGTTTGGGTTGGAAGGAACCTTAAAGATCATCTAGTTCCAACCCCCCTGCCATGGGCAGGGACACCTCCCGCTAGACCAGATTGCTCAAAGCCCCATCCAGCCTGGCCTTAAACACTTCCAGGGATGGGGCATCCACAACTGCTCTGGGCAACCTGTTCCACTGTCTCAGCACCCTCACAGGAAAGAATTTCTTCCTAATATCTAATCTAAACCTCCCCTCTTTCAGTATAAAGCTGTTACCCCTCGTCCTATTGCTCCACTCCCTGATCAAGAGTTCCTCCCCATCTGTCCTGTAGGCCCCCTTTAGGTGCTGGAAGGATACTATAAGGTCTTTGGGAAGCCTTCTCTTCTCCAGGGTGAACAACCCCAACTCTCTCACCTGTCTTCATAAGAGAAGTGCTCCAAACTGCTAATCGTCTTCATGACCCGCCTCTGGACCTGTTCCAGCAAGTCCTTGTCCTTCCTGTGCTGAGGACTTCAAAGCTGAACACAGTACTCCAGGTGTGGTCTCACCAGAGCAGAATAGAGGGGTAGAATCACGTCCCTCAACCTGCTGGCCATGCTTCCTTTGATGCAGTCCAGGATGCAGTTGGCTTTCTGGGCTGCAAGTGAATGTAGCATACAATGCTATAAAAAGATAAAATACCTAGTATCTGGAGATAAGTAAATTCAGAAGTAATGTGCACAGTTTTAATAATGAGATGACTGATCCCTGAAACAAATGATCCAGCATGGTGTATTTGCCATCACTGGAAAACTTTAAGTGAGACTTATAAATAGATGGCTTACAACATCCTTACAAATAGTTATGTCATAACACGCTCAGACATTAGAGGCTTCATACAAAAATAACTTAATGAAATTTCTCTTCAATGACTGTGCTTTCTTGAGTCTTCACAATTGTCCTACTGTATCTTGGAATTAATTTGTAAAGGAGTTCCCAAATAATATTGTAACTATCTACTAGACAGTACCTTGGACTGACTGTGAGTTATTTAGGGTAGAGTGATTATAATGTCTTTTGGGAGGGACTACACTTTCTTGTGATTGTCTGAAAGACTTTCCTGACACTTGGCTGAAAAAAAGTCCTGACCGGGACTATTTGGGCTAACATAATAGGTAAATGTTGAAGGCAGGCAGGCAAAAAGAGTCCATGCGAATTGACAGCTGACTAAACAGAATAGCAGTTTTGACTTGGTAGCTGTTTAAACACAATTCAAGTCTAAAAATAGCATTGCAGGCTTTTATGATGCCATGTCTAATTTCTTCTCTTCACAAGCAAGAAGGTCTTTTGACTCAACTATCAACACAAGAAACTATGATCTTGGAAAGTCTGGCACTAGCTGCTTCAGAGTGCAGCTCCAGTAGATGGTGTGAGCTGCTCCAATAGCTCCTTGCCATAGAAAACAGTGGTTGCATGCCTCTTCCCTTTCTGAATTGTCCATTACTTCCTTGCACTGGCTCTGGTTCTTGTCAGATCTCTCTGTAAAGACATGCAGCATTAACTCATCAACCCATCAGAAAACTTAATCAACCAAAAAAGTGGAGAGATTTCTGTTGGGCTATGAAGCTGAATCAGATTATGGAGGGACCAATGTATGCCGCAGCTAGTGGAAGTGGGGGGCAGGGGCAGTAAAGAAAGGGACAGATGGAGTAGGATACCTTTTGGTAGCAGAAAGCTGTTAAATTAACTCAGTTGCCACAGCTGCCTTCTTGTCTGAATTCTTCTGAGCTCAGAGATTTGATTTTGGTTAACATAATTTGGTTGTCTTTGTAATACTGGAGGAGATAAGATGGTTGTCATGCAGGATAGATCTTGAGCTTTTGACTCAGAGCTAAAAGCATTGGAGGTGGGCTGTAGCAATGATCATTTACACAGTTTTTCATGGAGGAGTGTCCTAATTCATATCAGAAATTTTCCTTTTGTTCCTTGTGTGTCTTGGAAATTTCAAGGCACCCAGTGACAGGCAGCAAGAAGACATAACATGAAGACAATTCTTCCAGTTGTTCACTTTGGAAAGCAACGTTTGCATTTTCTCTAGGGTGGTTTCTTGAACACTGATTGAATGGTTGCTTGGCACAATAAAAAAGGCATCAGAATAGATGACAAGTTCACTGGTGACCTACCCTCAGACATGAGTATTTCCATAGGATTTACTGGTAGAAGGAAAGCATTTTGATTTCTTTTTCCTCCTAGCCCCCAGCAGTTGTTGCCATAGCATCTCCTTTGGCTTGAGCATGGCCATTGGATCGCACAGCCTCCAAATCAGACTATGTTGCATTTAGTCCTGCATTTGTACTCCAGATATCAGTGAATTAATTGTCAGTGACTCCAGGATCTGGTACATTACTGACATTTATGAATATGAAATGTAGAAAATTCCAGAAATCCTGTTCTGGGAGGAAGAGTAGTCTATTGGCTCCTGTGGAAATTGAGCAAAGATTGGAATTCACTGTATAATATTAGCATCCTCTCTGGGATGTAGTATAGTAAAAGGCAAAAGTGAAGATATAAAAAAAGAATTCCCCCCTGTTCCCCCTTCTTGTTTTTTAATTTTCCATTTGAAGAAGGGATTAATGCTTTGAGAAATATAGAAAAAAAAGATGATGGGACAATTCTAATGTTGGGTTGAAGAATCTGCGTTCACATGCTGTCAAGTGAGCATGTGTCAATGGCTCACACTATGGATTTGAACCAAGAAAACCAGAAAGAGATCGGTGAACAATTCACCTCATTTACTAAGGCCAAGGAAATCTTTGTCTTCAGACTTTAGAGCCCTCATGTCTAACTGAATATGTATCTAAAACATATCTGAAGGATTCAGAAATCTTATCAGTGATTTTGTTACTGCCCAGTGTTTTCAATGACTGTCTGGTTAACTGGTGTGCCTTCCAGAAAGGGTCTACCTAAGCAAGAAGTGAGAGCAATTAGAAATACTAATAAATATGCACCGATTTGACCTGCTCTTTCACTTAGGCTCTCTTTCTGTAAATCAGCCAGGAGAGATTTCCATTTTCCACTCCTGCTCCTGCCCCACAAACAGAAGATGTGTCTGCTGGCTAGTTAACTAACTCGTGCAAGTGAAAAACCACCTGTATACTATGCTCCAGATATACAGTGCCGATCCATCTGCAGAATGCATCAGGTGCCAGCTCCTTGATTTAGGGCAGTTGCTGGGGACAGGGCGGAGGATAGATTACGACGGAAAAAAAAAGAGGATCTACAGAACCATTAAGAATTATTTTTCCTTTTCGGTCTTCTTCCCTTATCTCTTCACCTACCTCTTGTTATTTTTATTTTCATTCTACACTAGTGACATTGGCTAATGACAATAACCGATATGAAGGGTGCAAAAAATATAAATTTGGTGGCATCTTCTTCTCTCAGTTTTGAAATTTGAACTTATGAAATTTTTTTCCTTATTGAAACCAAAAGACTGTCATTTAGTAGAAGAAAGAAAAGGAAAAATAATTTTTTTGCTTAGGCAATATTAAACTTGTCAGTTTACAATTTAAATACAGAAAATTAAATATAAGTTTTTAGGGCCATTTTGAAACTAATGGAGCTTGACACAGTGTTCAGCAACTTGCATGTGCCTTTCACAGGATTGGGTCCTGGGAGAAAATTGTTGAAAGACATCTCCAAATGTGGATTTCTCCATAACAAAGTGTCTGATCTTTTATAGCATCGTTGCATTGGGAATTAGGCTTGTCTTTGGGAATTTGTAAAGCCTTTAGTAGAAGAGCATGATTTATGTCTTAGAATTTAACTATTCTCTGTAATAAATAGAAATGTGCCACAAGTATTTACTTGGTTGCGCCATGGGAAAATTTTTAACATATTGTTCACAGCTTCAGAATGCTATAAAAGAAGACATGTAATTTGCAGACCGGACTATCCTTTGTGATTTCTAACCAATATATTTGATTAATATCTTTCAAAAGAGACACCAGCCAAAATGTTTACATCTCATTAGGCAGAGAAGAAGGGAGCACACACAATTTTGATTATGAGCTTGGATGGTTCATTTCTTTGGGCTTCACATCCCTACTACTTAAGGCAGACTGTAACTTTAAGATGTTATCTCTTGCCTGCGCAAATAAACAGCCAGTTATGCTTTTTATGGTGGGTAGTTCTCAAACCAACAGGGGATTAGAAGATATTAGCTGGAGTTTGTGGTTCCCTGCTGAACTATCATGGGGTCCATGGATTCCTGTCCTGAATATTTCACAGAGCAAACACCTCTTATCTAGGGTGATATTCTCACACTGGCCTCTTGGCCATGGACTTCAAAAGCTGATCACAGGGAGGGCTAGAGAGGCAATAACCCTTAATATAACAGTCTCTCCTGATAGGCACAGACAGGGTAAAGGTAAGGCCTCTCTGAAGTTTGCTCTTGTGTGTTTAGCCCCATGGGGTGATAAGGGGCCATCTGTTTTTTTGGTCGGCAAAGTCATCTTTTTCACACTATCCCAGTATCAAGTACATTTCAGGTCTGACTGGTATCAGCACCAGCAATTCTTCACTGATCTGAAGAGATTTTCTTGGTATTTTTAGCTTTGATCCTAGGCAATTGTCTTAGTTGCTGTTGTGTTAGTTTTTTAACCCAAGGAAGCATATAAAATAAAATTTAAAAAATTAAGTTCAAGGTACTATTGGCTCAAAGTAAAGAAATTATTAAAGTAGGACTTATAAAAGGTATGTTAATTATTTGTGAGTAAAGGGAAATGAGCGCTTGCCCATGTGATTAAACTCAGAACATCGGTTCATAGCAGTAGTTTCAAAAAGTCACATATTATACAGCACCACGCAGGATGCTTGCACCTTGATTAATTGTTCAAATAGACTATCAGTACTATCAATTCTAGAAGTTAAAAACCGTTGCTTCAGACCTCAAAAATATTGTAATAGCTATTAAAATTCTACCCAGATTTCTTTTGTTGAGGAGCTCCCAGGACGCACTTCTTCCATATTTTAAGCTTTTCCCGGCAGCCATTTCTTTATCAGCTGAAAAGTGAGATTCCATTACAATATCGTGAATATAACAGCTTTAATGCAAACACTTAATACCATGAAATCTGCAATAAAATGGTGCAAGTTGCCAGCACTGGCACATTTTTAAAAAACCTCTAGGGTTTTTTCAGCATTTTAATTAGCTTTGTTTGTTGTTTTGGGGAGTGGTGGTGGTTTTTTTAAGGAAATTGTTCTTGCTTATACCAACTAATTGCCATAAAATTGCTGGAAATACAAGAATGTAGGTCCGAATCCCACAAGCTTTTACTCACTTTGAGAAGTCCTGTTGATTGAGACCACTCCACCAACCTGACTAAGATTTACTAAAATAAGTAATGTTTACAAGGAAAGAGCTTGCATTGTAAGTATTAATATGGTACAAAAATGCAGGCTAAAAACGATTCAAAAGCATATTCACATGAGAAAAGGTGTTATTTAAATGCTTCCTGAAGTTTTATAGAATTAACTTGGAAAGAAAAAGGAGTAGTTCTGCTAAGAAATAATTCCATTTGAAATGTATTAAGTAGTAATTTATTTACTTCAGATTCCTTCTTTTCTCTCCATCATTGATTATGATTCATATACACTAAAATGGAGCAAGGAAAAGACCTTGGCAAATCTTCTTTGAAATAAGAAACTGAAAATAAGTGTGTGTCCAGAGCAACAAAATATTGCTAGCTAATCAAAATTCATTTGCTTCCTGTTTCTGTTTATGATAGTAAATGTTGGCATGAATTAAATATTTGTTTTCTTTGACCCATAGTCTTATTCCTTTTCCTTACCTTCCTCTGTAAAAAACCTGGTTCTTTAGCTATATGGTGACCAAAAACTTTTCGGTATCTGGCATTGCATCCATTTAGATGCAGTTTGGTTGTGAGGGCTGGTTTCCAAATCTCATTTTTACTTAAAATGCATTAGCAATGTCTAAAAGCAAAACAAAACAAAGCTGTTCCATTTAATAGTGGGATATATCCTTCAATAAAATGTCTGGGTTTTAAATGTGTCAGCTTCAAAATTATTTTCCTAATGTGATTACTTAATGTCAGATATGAATTCAGTGATTGTGTTGTATGGAAAGGTGGATCACTCACATGTATTGCCACACACTTTATATTTTCATTTACGATTGCAGTTTGGGCATATTGTGTATGTTCTTCTGCATCTTTTTCTTATTAAGAAATGTTCAAGGCTTGCAAAGAATAACTTCCATTTTTTTGTGTAGTATTTTTCTGCTATAAAAAGAAATGATCAATTTAAAAATTGATATATATATAAATTACAACTTAAAAATGTATATATTTTCACAAATATATTTTGTTTTGAAAATTTTTATATTAATTTCTTTTTAAAATTAAAGACAAAAGGCTTTATCATTTCTTTGTTAAAAATGTATAATTTTTACAAAAACAATGGAAAAAATAAAAAAAAAATATTTTTTGTAGAAAAAAGGCATTGACTGGTAACAAATCAAATCTAATAGTTACTATTTGTATCTATTTTATTCCTATTAAAAATGCCAGTATTTGTAGTCTCAGATATGACTATTACAAAGAAATCCTTTATTTTTAGCTGAAAATTATAGTTCCTTCAAAGTTCGGAAAGCATCTTTTATGGTTTCTGCCTTGGAAGAACAGCTTTGCAGTAAAATCATGTTTGAAAATGACTCTTCTGTGTGCTAACAAATTTACCAGGATTTTTTAGAAATTTTGTGTAGTCAGCTTTAAAATAGTTGCATATTTATGTCCAATGTTTCAAAGCATCTTAGCGAACTGGTAGAAGTCGTAAAGGAGAATCTAGTATTGTTGAAACTTCAGAAGCCAGGATAAACAGATTAAAAGGAATTTTTCACTCACCCAAACAATTGATTAAGCAACCTTCTTCAACTTCCATCAAGCCCTAGGAAAAACAGTAAGGAAAATCTATTGATCAAGTGATAAGATGTTATTTCAAAACTTGTAATTTAATTTACAAATATGCTACATCAAAGCAGTTATTAAAAAAATAGTGATGTTTATATGACCTTGTGAACAAAACTTTATTTTTCTAGTGGTATCAACTGCATCCAGTGTCGCTTTGTAGAATATACATGAAGACAGTGCATATGTACTGACCGATGTAATTTTTTTCTTTTGACCCTTTTTTGGGTGTATACATTCCCACACACAGTGCACACCTCTGGGAATTTCCCAGCATGCCTTTTGAGGAAAAACATCAAGGTCACAAAAGTTGAAACAGAATTACTAAGCCAAGTTCCTTAAGGCACACAGAAAAAGATAGTAGATCTGAAATGTTTGTGTTCACCAGGAGCTTCAGTCCTTCCACTTCATTGAGAATCACCAGGTTTTTTTCCAAAACATTAAAAATTTGGAAATTACCTAAACTGGCACTGGTTTTTATAATAGTTTAGGTTACTGATAGGGAATAAAGAAGATTACTTTAAAAAACACTTAAGGGGGTCTGTGCAGTTTTAATAGCTCGAGTGAAACAAAACACCAAACAGGATGTCTTTGTCCCCTTTGAACTTGAGGCATCACTTGGACATGAAGCTACTGAATTCTCTGATTAGTTATGTGGTGCTGGACTCCCAGTGGCACTTAATGAAGATAAGTTTTTACGTAGTGCTTTCAAGAACGGGAAATTGAATCTGCCCAATCAAATTTAGTACTTTATCACAGACATAGTAAAGTTAAGAAAAGAAAAGGAAAAGGAAAGGAAAGGAAAGGAAAGGAAAGGAAAGGAAAGGAAAAGAAAAGAAAAGAAAAGAAAAGAAAAGAAAAGAAAAGAAAAGAAAAGAGAAGAAAAGAGAAGAAAAGAAAAGAAAAGAGAAGAAAAGAGAAGAGAAGAAAAGAGAAGAAAAGAGAAGAAAAGAGAAGAAAAGAGAAGAAAAGAAAAGAAAAGAAAAGAAAAGAAAAGAAAAGAAAAGAAAAGAAAAGAAAAGAAAAGAAAAGAAAAGAAAAGAAAAGAAAAGAAAAGAAAAGAAAAGAAAAGAAAAGAAAAGAAAAATGTTAGGACATAAACTAAGAGTGTCTTCCCTTCAGACCAAATAAAAGCTTCCTTATTGCAATCTGCATTTCATCATTGAAAAGAAATTAAAAGGAAGAAATATACTGCTAATTATTTTTTTTTGCATAAAATTTTCACAAAGACTTATAAATGTTTGGTTTGATTTTTTATTATGTTTCATTACATTCAAAGAAAGTTTTGTAATTGATTTTAGTGGAACTGGCCATCTTATTATAAACGTACTTGTAACATAACCACTTTACTCAAACAGCCACCTCTAGCACAGTGTACACTGACCAACAGAACCTCTCACACCTACACTCAGTATTTTCAAAAGACAATGTGGAAAAGATCTTCTACACCAAGGTAGGACATATGCTTCAAGCAGAAGCTGAGAGGATATATTTAATTGAGTAAATAGTCAGCACTGTTCTAGATATATTTCATCTGAAAGACAATAGCAGTCTTTTGTCTTTTGCTGACTACTGACAATTTGAGTCTCATAAACCAGATGGCAAACATTATGTCTTGAGTAACCTGCTTTTTTTCCTCAAAATCTGCCCATCCTTCCTGTCATCTTACTCAACTACCTAATTTAGTCCATTGGATAACCCATCCTTGCTTGGTACCTGTTTTTAGTTTTTATTTTAATAAAACTCTAGTGAAAGACAGTGCATCTGGGAAATATATTGGTAGACACTGCATTAGAAAAGTGTCAAAAATAAGCATATAATCAAAAAAGGTTTAGAGAAAAGGTCTCTTTGGCTACTACAGGCATATTCCCTAAGCTTTATTTTTTTATAAATGTGTAACTATGTTAGAGAATTGTACATTCTGTGTTAGTTTCAGATCAATGACTTGTACCGCTTACTACCTTTGGGAGATTGATCTGTGCAGATTTCGCTCTTGGAGCATGTCCCTAGAAATTTGATTTTAATTTGCTTCAATTTATGTCTCTAAAGTAAGCGATCATTCCCCTCTTTTAAATGTCTCCTTTTTGAAGCAGTATAGATATTTTTGGGGGCACCGTTTAGAGATATGTCAATTGCTAATCTGAAAGAAAAGGCTTGAGAGCAGCAAATTCATTCATGATGGAGAAGGACGTATTCCTGTGTTTCAGCCTGGGAAATCCCAGGTGTGGGAATGGCGAAGCTTGCCGTCAGACATAGGAGCTGAAGCCATTCTTCTGACCAGGTTGTCAGAAGACCTGGACCTGGACCTGGACCTGGACCTGGACCTGGACCTGGATAAAACGTCTGGACAAATGGCCAAATTCCTTTCTTTCTGGGATATCTAAGAGCCACCCTGATAAACGCATGCCACTTACCAAGTTTTTATCATCTTATTAGCAGAGAAGTGCCGGTATATTCAAGGGAAAAGAACAGTGGAATAAAAATGCACTAGGGGAGACAGAGTTAAGTACTGAGCAGATCTTAAAAGAGCTGATGATGTATTTCTTAGCCAAAGAAAGCAAGGTGCAAAGTGGGTTGATAGGATAACAAATATTTTGAATCAGAAGAAATGCAGTCTGAGAAATTATTGCTGGGAGTAATGGAACAAATTTGGCATAGAAATCCTCTGTCTGCATATAATTATTTTCAAAGTGTTCGAATCTGGAAATATAATTTGAATAGGCTTCAAAGCTAAAAAGGTTATTATTACAATATGCTAATATGACTTCTTCCATGTTACAAGTAGGACAACCATAATTTCTACATAATTTCCGTAATTTCTGTATAAAAATACCCCTGCTGGGGTATTTTTAGGATGTCAAATCTTGAGATTTGAATGGTTGCTGTAAATATATTAGATAATATTATTATACAGAAAATACTTTTATAAATAATTTCCTAGTAACTATACAATTAATACATTATAACTTGCTTAAATAAAAAAAAAATTAAAACAGGGCTTTGTAACCTACAAAATCTCTAGCAAGAGTAATTTTTGTTGAGGTATTAACAGAGGCATAGTCTACTTAATCTAAATGCATTTATCTCTCATTTCGTATTTACCTGAGAAGCTTCTCTCTGAGCCTACCGTGTTCACAATGCCAAAGCATGCCCAAATTTTACCTGCCTTGATATAAATAGTGTTTCAGAGCCCTAGATGAGCTTCCTCTCTCTAAGTTTGGCTTTCTGAACATTATACACCTTCATAAGTCCAGATTTGTCCATGACAGTCAATCTAGAGAGGTATTTAATTCCAAAGAGACCTTCATCCTTTCTGAAAATTGGTGCAAGATATCTTCTTCTGTTGGTACAAGATTCCTCTCTCCCCAAAAGAATGTTAAAATTAAAGGGTTTTTTCCCATTTGGCATTATTTGCTTTGAGATGTAGAAAGATAATAGACTAAATATGAAATTAAATTAAATCATAAACAAGTTTTCTGTTAACACAGACCAAGTTGCTAAAATTGATAATTAAATTATAGGACAGTTAAATGATAGTTAAGTGATAGGAGAATCTATGGATTCTGTTATTTTGTACTAACCCATGAATGAGCCAGAATACAAAAAGAACTTTCTCCTCAGATGCAGCTGTTAAGAATAGGCAGTGTTTTAGAAGCAGTGCAGAGATAAAGCATATGGATAGGAGACGATGAAGGCAAGGGAAGAGATACAGTCAGTGAGGAGGTCCTGTAAACTCCCGATAGACAGATGTTAACCTTCCTGCAATGCCTCAGACGAAGTCCAGCTCCCTTGTCAGCCCCTGTTTCTCCAGCCCCCTCAGCTATCATAAATGCCCTGCACACATCCTTCTACACATACACCCTGGTACTGTACACATACATATTTGGGCTGACAATTAAGAATTATGGGGTTTTTTAGTGTTCTGCTTCAAACATCTGGACACTTTCATGCCATGGTCTGTCTAGAAATTACTTTCAATATATTCTGAACGTAGACTGCAATTAAAACTGGTCTTAGCAGCACATAGTGTCGGTACCTTTAGATGACACTCATATGCACTAAAATTTTCCAGGGAATGGAAGACCCTAAGGAGGAGAAAAACTATGAAGCCATTTGTGGTGTTTTTATTGTTGCTTCAACAATTTAGTCCTTGAGCTGAAAGGCAGAAAGAATAACAGGAAAAAGCTGGCCACAGAACAAATAAATATGACATTGGCTTGTATTCATTACAACACATTGGACAAAAATGAACAACGGCAACTATCAGCTTTCATGCACTTCCTTGGAAAATGCCAGTGTTGTGTAACTTGACCAAAAGGACCATGTATACCACTGCACAGGCACAATGCTAGAAGCACTAGTAGAAAAAGACCATTTCATGTGGAGGTCCTGTTTGCTTGGAATATTTATTGCGTTCATCCAAAGATACCAGTTTAGCATATTGCTGCACATTTGCTACTCTTTCCATTTTCAGAAGAATTCCAATAAACTCATTTTGCTACTGAATGTGAACAATATTAGAAAGCATTGTCCAGAGACTTGGAGGGATAGAAAGGAGAAAAGAAAGGTCAACACAAAAGAAAAGGATTAGATGAATAAAGGTATGTCAGAGCAATGTTTCCCATGAAAGATTATTGAGAATAAAGCTTTTTTTTATACAAACATAAAAAACAATATATAAATCAAGAGCACAAAAGCCCTGTTTTATGATTTTTTTTTGGTGCTGTTTAATTCCTTTATATCTTTTTTTTTGCCATTGTTAAAAAACAGCCAAAACTTCAAAGGCAGGCTGCATGTGTTCTAAATCAGGACTTCAGTGCTGATGTATGACAGCACAAAAATTAAAACTAAATAAATGTGCTGTCTAAACTCCCATATTTCTCAAAAAAACTGCTTTAAAGGCTTTAAAAAATTAGAATTATTGCTTGATCGTACTTTAGCAACCATAATGTTTTCACCAGAGTAAATGACAAAATATTATATTAAAAAGAGAGAAAGAAAAAAGACTGGTGTCTGAATATATCTGAACACCTGTATTTGGCTGTCTTGCAGTTTTGTCAGACATGCAAGGGGGAAAATGAAACTTTGCAGTGATTTTCCTGATAGGGAATATGAACTGCATAAATTCTCAGCTTATCCACTGTTTTCTGGAAGGCTCCTTGACAGTCAGGGTAAATCAATGAAAACAAGGCAGTACGTCTACGAAGGAAAGAATAACATTCCTGGTTTATCACATAAAGATGGTTGAAGAACGGACAGATTCTCATGAAAAATTGTTTGTGAAAGTTTTCCACTATTTTCTTTTCAAAACATGAACTTTGTAACAGGTCAGGTTATTATTCCATTTTATTTTACTGTCTTTGGACCTGATCTTGCTTTTTTCTCTCCTTAAGTGAAATGGCATGTCTGACTCTAGAGGTGTCTGACCAGAGTACACCAGTTAAATCTGCTAGCAAAAATTTGTGGAACTGGGGCCTTTGTGGAGTCCCTTTTCCTCTGGCATTTACTTTTACAATGGCCATTTGCTGCTGTTCTGCTAAGTTGTCTTCATTTGTACTGTCATTTGTTTGATCAGGTTGCAAAAGGAACAAGTGGCCCAGGCAAATAGGAATGCAAATGCTGTTCTTTTTAGTAAACATTTCTTTGATTTTTAAAACTCATTTATCCCATCCCTGCTTGTGTTCCTTTTACATTTTCTATTAAGAAATAGTCACAGGCTCTAATTTATGTTCTCATTGAAGTCTGAGGAGTGGCATTTCTCCGCAAAGGCTCTTTGATATTTCTGTGATCAAGCGAACTGGTTATTTACTAATTATCACTTCATCTTAATTAATGCCTATTCTATTGTATATAAAGTTTCAATTACACATTAAGAGAGCAGATACTATAGGATGTCACGTTATGAGCACTAATAAGAAATGGATAATTAAGGTTAGGAAGTCAAATTAAGCAGGGGAGACTCTTGAGATGACAATTTGGCAAATGACAACAGGTATCTTCACTAACAACTTTATGAACACAAGATTTGGCAAATACTAACATATGTTTACAAACAGTATTATGAACACGAAATTGGGCTACACTATCTGAATTATTTATTTGCAATTAATACTTCAAACAGTTCTAATAATGTATAAAAGTTTGGCCATACTTATATACAATATAAGTACCAGGATAACATCCTGGTGAGTGTGAGATATTCTGGGCTTCCCCAACTTTAACTACCCAATCTTGGTGTCTGAATTGAAAGCACAGATCCCTGAGATGGCCAGTGGAGCCTCCAGAGGCTGACTGAAGAGTACCAGAGCTCTCCAGAAGTGGCTAACCAAAAAAGCCTGACAGCCTGAGAGATTTGAAGACTCTCTCAGGGTTAATTGCAGATTTTTGGATATTTACTAAGTGTTAAAGTTGCCTCTCCCACATATGGACTTCAGAGTTTGCCAAAATTCCTCTTGGAGCCTATTGCTTTGAGATTTTTAGTGTGCACTACTGATATAGAGAACACTTTTTCATTTTTGGTAAATTTTCTTATAAAGGCTTTACAATGTCTAGTCAAGGAAAGGGTTTGTCACTGTTTCCGTACAGATGTCACCTAGAACACACATATGGAAATGATATTTGCATATTGAACTTTTTTTAATGTGGCCTGAAATTTTTTTTGTTTATAGAAAAAAATATCAAGACTTTAAGATGCTGGATAGTTAGAGTTGGAGCAAGTAGAAGTTACATTTATGTTGCCTATGTTTTCTCTTCTTCTCTTTTCTTGGAGAAGTCCTCAGAATTTTTTATTTGCAGCAGCCCTTTGATGACTGGCAAAAGACTACTCTTGGGCTGGCAACCCCTGTCCAACAAACTGCTGAAACTTATCATTTCTATTCTCCTCATTTCATTCCTAATTAAGATATCAGCAGCATATGAAAATAAATAAATGAAAAATTTGAATCTGGATGCACTGAAAGTAGCATCAATAGAGACTCTTTCCAGAAGAAGTTTTCCAGTTTGGCACAAACCTTCATCCAGCTGTCAGATGAATGAGTTGCTCACTTTAGGCTCAGCTGAAATTGTTTACACACTCCTTCTTTGAAACAGTAAATCCAGAAATTGCGTATAAAAACCATGCACAAAGGACATTATTTGGGTTGTAAGGTCAATTGCTCTGAAGTTAGGCCAAGTGCGATTTATGACTGCTTGCACAATGGACCCCTTTTGCATATACTTTAAGATAGAGTTGTTAATTAAATGAACATCTACTATTCTGGACCTTTACTTTTCTCAGTGTAGAGAAGGCCAGGTTCAGAGTGTAACTATAAACCAGCAACAAATGCTAACTTCAAAGTTTCTGCCTGAATCTAAAAACCAGAGGAAATAAACGTTCCTCTACCTTCTTCTGTATATCAGTTATCCTTTTTTTTATAATGAAATATCCTGTTATCCTTTTTTTTTTATAATGAAAAGCAAGTTTAATCATCGTGAGCTCTTTTTAAAAAAGTGGTTGGTACAAAAAATGGCCCTAGATTTCTTTCTTCTTGAAACAGATGAAATAGAAATGTTTTTATTTCTCCAATCGTACAATTCATAACATCAACCAGCAGGTCACTTATGCATTGCTTCTGGCTGTGAAAAGCCACAGCCAGAAATTCAGACTCATCTCTGATCCAAATATAAATTGCATGCACTATACAGTTGCCCCATAGAACAGATACTAGTCATGTAGAAACAAATTTCTCTTGAGCATTTCCAGACACAGCGAGGAGGCAGGAAGACCCAGTACAGCATGTACAAGAAGAAGTAATACCATCCTAGTCTGAAGGGATCACAAGGAATAGTCCTGCCTGTTTCTTGGACAACTGAAACAGGTTAGGATGAAAAATACCCTTGTTTTTTTACAACCCCCTCTGCCTGCAACCACGCACTTGCTCACTCACACCTGTATGAGCCCTGCTGGCTGCACACGTTGGATTTCACACCCCTCAAATAGGCAACATCCAGGTCTTGCTCTGATTTGTATAGATTTCAGCACTAAAGAAATGTGCTTTATTAATAGCTACGACCACAAAGAATTGTCTTCAGTTTAGAAACGTCTTTGTTTTTTACCTACCTGCAAGCACTTCCCCTCAGACATGTTTTCTACTCGGATCTGAGCACTCAGTCCGTGCAAGTGTTATGATAAGTATAATAAGTACATAGATTTACTGTTTGAGTTCACAATGAGTATGAGGAAAAGAAAATGAAAGCTTTTTGTTTGTGATCTTTGTTAAAAAGATCCACGCTTTGTTAAAAAGGCCACGCCATTTTCCAGCTATTCACCTGAAACACACTGTATTTTCAATTCAGTGCCAGCTGCCTCTGTTTAGACCTTGTTTGAGTTAGTAATCCTTCACTGAGGAATCCAGAGTTCACTGCTGAAAAAATCTGAATCATGCTCGTGTCAATATAGCTGTGGGACTGCCTCACCTTTCTCTGTATATAAAGGATACAAAAGTATATCCCTGGACAAGAATTCAGAAATGCTCTGCATCCCTTTGCGGAAATAAGGTCATAAGCCTTCTCTGTTCTCTTTACTTTCTGACCACTCCTGATGGTTATAAGAAAATCTAATTCCTTGAAAATAGGTGGTTTCATATTCACAACCATTTTGTTCTTACTCATCCACTTAGTCACACAGTAATGTCCCTTACATGTGTTTATTGTCTTCATTATCTTATTTAATAACAATATCTTTTATTAACCAAACACACACTTTTATCCTTTTCCCAAATCTCTCGTGTCTAATTTTTTGTTTTCTTTTATCTTTCTCATGTGTAATTAATATTAATTAATTAATTAATAGTGTCCAGCTGTATTATTTAGGTAAAAAACTGGGAAGATGCTAGAATTTTGGTCCATGACTATTTCTTTTATGAAATCAAATCAGCACTTTGACCAAAACTGAGAATGACTAAAAAGTGCATCCTTCTCTGCTGGAGTGACCACTGTATCCTCTGATGAGTGGAGCTGTTCTGAATTTGATAGTTTTCCTTATTGAGTTTCTTTATTTATCTGTAGTGAGACAGTCAAACACCTTTGCTGTCAAAGGCTTCTAAGTGGCTTTGCCACTAAGTTTGGATAATTTTTGCCCAAGCTTTCAGCTGCTGTGGCTCTTCAGCTTTGTCAGAGGGAAGAATAAATGCAATCCTGATGTTGCAGTTTGGTATACGTTGTTTGCTAAGTTTCTGGAGCCACTAGGGAGCTTTGAGCTCTGACAGCAGGTTATTTTACTTCTAGTTGTTAAAACTCTGGAGGGAGAAACAGTAGCTATTCTGGTAGTAGATTTTCAGTCCCTCCATTTAGAAAAGCCAATATACTGTTTTCCCTTGAAGAAGAAATTACTGATGTTGCTCAAGAAACAGTATTTTAACACTGAATTAATGATTTTTGCCCTGTTATGAACTTCCTACTTTTAAGGAGAATGACTAAGATGACTGCGGTAATGCAGCTGCAACAACATCTGGAGTCCTCAAATTACCTTGACACTAGTTAGTTTGATTTAGGTCTGAGCATAGCACAGAAATGCCATTGTTTGTCTTGACATTTCTATTGTTTGATGAAGACCAATTATTTTAGGTCTTCCTTCCAACTTCCCTTAATACCACTGTCCTGCTACGGTAACAGGAGAGACAGTGGTCATTTTCTTACCTATGGATCTTGCAGAATCAGGTCATTCCTGAGTGACTCTGCTCCTCACTCTGAGGAAATCCAGAAAGTAGTACTCCGTGACTGCTCAGCCACCTGAAGGCGTTTTTCAACCAGACCTTGTTATGATGCACCTGCATGCTTATTTCATTGTTTTAAGTTTCTCAAAGAAAAGGTAGAAGACCACTGGGTGAAGAATTCCATGAGAGTTTCTGGAGCACCAGTTCTCAAGTGGTAATTAGTGGGTCGCTGCTTTGCTACAGAAGCTCACAGAAGGACTCTTTCTGAAAACTGTGTCAGAAGGCTGGAAAGACAGGAATGAAATTTTCGATATCCTAAGAAAAAATTTTATACTCATATGTGTTTCTGGGGGGGAGAATTTCTGGGGAAACAAAAAGGCCAGTCCTATTTGAATTAACTTGGTCCAGATCACAATTTGTATCATATACGAAGTCCTCTCATTCACCCAGCAGCTGAAACTGGCCCTAATGTCTACAAAATAAATAAAAAAAAAAAAAAAAAAGGAACATCTTTACTTTCATTCTTTAAAAATTTTACATGTCTGTGATGAGGATGAGTCATATATTTCATTCTGGGGAACAGCCAAGAAAACCATCTTCTGCATCTTTCCACCTCCTGTGCATCACAACAAAGTGGCGTCAGTCCTGCCTTCACCTAAGGCCTGTGCAGTTCCTCGCCACCTTTCTTGAGCTCCCAGCAGGTCCAGGCTCTTGCAAATTCTGCTGTGTAATAACATGAGTGACAAGGTTCTGACATGACTTCTCCATTTGTGAAGAAAGCTGGATGGAGCCGACTGTGTCATTCAAATGGTGGCTACAGTTTCTTGTACTCTGTGGGGTTTTACGCGCCATTTCAAGGCATCTGTGTGTCCTTTTAATAGTATGAAAAGGGACAAAGGGTCTGTTGTATGAGTTGAAATCACATCCTTAATTCTTACATGTTTTTGTAATAGAGCAGCATAATAGAAAGTTGCTCAATGTATTTTACTTGTAAATTGCAATTAATCAGAAGACTGTAAGGAGTCAGACCTCAAATCTAGTTTCAATACCATTTCCTTTAGTGAGTTTTACACATTACCTTTTCAATAAGTGGTGACAGGCAGTGCATTTCTGGGTGATTATAGCATATGTCAGGTGGGGTTAACGGGCACAAGGCCAGAGGGAAAGTGAGTAACTACTCGAGATGTACAGTAATCCCTTAGAAATGCACTGCCTTATTCCCTCCTGATATTATAAAATGATGTTTGTTAAACAATGTGATCCAAATCCTGAGGAGCGGTAGACCTCTGATACTAATACTGAGTTCACCAGGAGACTTGATGCCAAATTGCTTGGGAAATAGAGTATTTACCTCAAGTCTACCCACCTACAAGAACCCATCCCTGATATCCTTATTGTATCTCTGTCCCTAGTCTTGCAGTGATGAATGATCCACATCTGGAGGCCAGGTCTTTAGATAATGGTATATGCTGATTAACACTGGCTAAGGAACTAGCCCTTAATTTAATGCGATATGTTGATGTGGCAGGGTCAATAAATGACTGCAAATAAAGTGAGAGCCTTAATTTGTAGACTGAGAAACTGTATATGTTGGAAAGATCATTTAGTCCATGCTGCTTTTCTTGGCAGAATTTTGTAGATCATCTTCAGAAAATGGCAGTCAGTTCTCAGCTTCTGAGTGATGGGCTTTAAATCAGATCCTTTGTGTCAGTCTTTTCGGTCAATTCAAAATTAACTGACTTGGCTTTTCATCAGTTAAAAAAAGAAATAAGGCTAGATCTTCCCATCAGATTGTTTTCAGTCATAACTCAGTGCCCACATTTGAGATAGACTCATTTATAACAGCAGAAACTTTGCCCCACATATTTTAAAAATGTGTCAAGTTGATTTTATAGGCAGTAGCATTATAATAAACTTCTCCAAACTTAATCAAGCTTACTGATTTATTTGGATAGTCAATAGTAGTATCTGATTTTCATTCCAGCGTGGGTTAGAAACAAATTCCTCATACTTTGAATTATTTTTTTTTATCAGATGTCTTGTTTTCTAGCCAACCCCTTACTGAGTCTGGACTCAGATTTGTAGATATAATCATCTGCAATTTGTAACATCAGATGCATATATTGTATATCAGTTTAAATCAGGCAACTTGATCATATTTGGAAGAAGTTGTCATGATAACAGTACTACTACTCGCACTATCAGCTTGGCAAAGTTCACGATGTGTGGGACAGATTTTTGGAGATAATTATCAGTCTGATTAGTCTATTCTCATTGAATCCCTTTAGAGGAATTTTTAATGTCCAGGGGAAAAATTGGGGAAAATAATAAAAAAAATGAAACCGGCACCACCTACAAGAAGTAACAGCTTTTTTCAGAAAGATCTGAATCTGAGTTTCTGAAAGGCCACCTTGCTGTTTGCAGTTCTGCACTTCCCCTCTTGTCTTCTGCTTTCTGATGCATCTAAATGTTCCTGAAAAAAACAATGAAGAACTCTGTGGGATGGACAATCTTGCTTCCTGGGCAGCTTTACTTAATAAAAGAGTTACTAAATAGGAATCAAATAAAAAAACAAATGGAGGTGAATGGGAGGACAGTGGAGAAATTAGTACTTGGGCCAGGTGTGGGATGGGGTAAAGATGAAGAGAATGTGAGGAAACTGAGAAGAAAGGAAGGAACGGAGCAAATAGCTAGTAAGAACAGGGCTAAAAACATACAGCCAGTTTTGGGAATATCCCAAAGATCCTGCTTTGACTCTGGCAGCTGAAATCTGTGGTTGAATATTTTCCCTGGGAATCCACATAACAGCATTGTAACAGCTTTAAACCGATCATCATTATTTTGTACAATTATGACCTTTCCTGGAGGATGCAGAATCCCTACTGCTTGATAATACAGGGTACAAAATAAATCTCTTGCTTTGTTTTCATATGAATGAACAGGAAGAAGAGTTTGGGGGAATCTTCTTCCTCCCTGTGTTTTCTCTGATTAACATTTTGTCAGCTGGTCAGTGCTGATATTGTGTCATGGAGATGTACAAGTTCCTTCTTCCCAGAAGACTTCCCAAATGGACGATATGACCCGCTTGGGTACATACATATCTCAAGAGAGATGAAGATGCCCAGACCGTCCTACTGAGCATTGTCAAGGTGGCCTTTTCCTGTAGTGAGGCAGGTTTGCATTCTTCAGCTGTAGAAGAGGTATCCTGCGTATCCTTGATTATGTACTTAATAGAGATTTAATAAGTTATGTTTGGTGTAGCAGCTAAAGAGCAGTTAATTATGAAAAACATATTACTGTAGAACTAACAGGCATGCAATAAAAACACCTATTACATAAATTGTTAATCCATAAAAAATGTGTTCCTAAGACCATTGGTATTTATTTAACGTACAATTACTGTCTAATTTAATCTAAATGAAATGCCTGCTCAAGACATGTAATTTGAAGTGTTATTGAGCTTCCTTCTCCAGTATTAGAAGCAAGAAATCAGCAGCTAACGCCTGGAGGCCACATCTCTCCCACTTAAATTCAGGTACCTCAACACTAACGTTTGTAATTTCAGCCATTTGGAAAATGTTTTTCGTAAGAATGTATTTGGCATTAAATTCTCCCTTTCCCCCTCACTCAGGGCCACATCCTGCTAAGTGAGTCAAACCTCTGACTTAATCCAAATGAAGTTTTGATTGAATAAAAGGTCCTGAATTAATACCTAAGAAGAAAATGTGTTTTCTTATCATAGAACACGAGCTTTGCAAAATGTTCTAGCTCCTGCCAGTGCTGGAAGGGTAAATTATCATTTGACTTCTGTATGGACATATTTATTTAGGACACATAGCCTGATGACTCAGGAAGTTATGTAAAAACTGACCCAGTTAATTTTAGATGCTATTGTTGGAAGAATATCAATGAAAATTAATCAAATAGTCACGAAGGAACCACAGGGAAGGAGCACAGAACACTGGTGGGTAGACTTTTGGCAGTAATCATCGCAACAGTTTTAATGAGAGGAAAACACATTCTCAAGTAAATTAGAGAGTAATGACATGATTAAATGGTAAATAATAGTTAAATACATGCTTGGAGGTCCAGGACAGAGACTGTGGAGTTTTTGTGTTTTGCATGTATTCCTCTCCAGGCTGCTCTGAGTAGCCGGAGGAGCTCACCAGAACTCTGCCTGCAATTTAGGGTCAGATTGTAACTTTTAAGATGTTGAAGCCGAAAGAGCTGTTGAGGCCCCGCTGCTGAGGCTGAAAAAGCTGTGACTTTCTCCATAACTCCAAAGCTTCGCCAACTTTTCAGTTGTCGATGTGTCCTTGTTCCTCCACCAGCCACCTCCTCTGAGCGAGGGCCAGCACTATGGCTCTGCTCTCCTCAGCCTACTGTCACCCAAAAAAATGACCGTGCAGGGGACATCTGCTCTCCTTATGCACACTGGGGGAGAGGGAAGGGGTCTGTCTTCTGCTGAGGCGGGTTTAGTCCCCACTAACTGGGCATTTGCACATTTGCTCGTGAGAAAATTGAGTTGTGTACATGACTGTTTATGCAAACAAGGAGTGCTGCGGTGCCGGCTGGGAGTGTACCCCGTCCATATGGTTCCTTTCCCTGTCTGCTGAGGAAAGGATGTGAAAAGAATAACATTAACAAGTTGTCTTCATTCTCAAACGTTTCTTTCTCAAAATGGGAGGCTGTACGTACAAACTCCGACTTAGCTTTACTTCATCTAGCCGCAATACACAACACAGTTGTGTGATGAGTCCAGCGGAGGGGAACTGGCCTGGTTAAGAGGTGTTTCACGTGCTCTCTGTTTGCTACTTTCCATTTCAAGCTGTCAGACTAAGGGTACCTCAAAAATAAAAATAGAAGTCTGAAATAATTCTGGGTTCTCTTTTTATAGGGTTTAACATTTTATTGGTTTTCAGTAAGTCCAGGCAGAGTTGCCCTGGAAAGTTGTTCCAGCAGCTTTGGTCAAATGAGGCAGAAGCTCCACCTTTGTCACTCCTTGTTGTTTAGCAGAAGTAGAGGGAGCACATGGGGAGCTCATCTGTTACAAAGGGAAAAAAACAACAAGGGCTCTTAGTGTTACACTGGGAGATCAGTCCACTAAAAGCTGAATTACTTGTTTAGATGGCAATTCAAGCGATCAGCACACTGTGTTCTTCAATAACAGCCTGGCAGCTTGCTCATTAGTATAATACAGTATTAATCTCCTCTCTTTCTGCCTTCCTGCTATAGAATATTTTCTTACGTAAGGCTGAATTTTATATTCTATAGCAGATTCTATCTCCTTTACTCATAGCACTAGAGGAGGGGAAAGGGTATAATTAAAAAGTGTTCTGGTTTTGTTTCAAGAGTTTATATTTTTACTTCAAAGGCCAGCAGATAACAGCTCATATACTGCGTATTTCTCTAATACGTACCATGGTTTATAATGGTTTCCATTTTAATCTGGGGTTTTTATACAATTGTGCACCCACAGGTTTTTTTGTTAGGAAAATGTAAACCAATTGGCGAGTAGGATTTTCAGAACCACTTAGTAGTGCTTTAATGTTGTTTCTTACATAAAGTGAAGGTTTATCATTGCATTTACTAGGATCATAGCAAATGAGTATTAAGTGCTTTTGCAAATTCTACCCTGGATGTCTAAATATTTGATCTATGAAGGAAACAGGTAATTTTAACATTTAGATTACAGAAATTATGAAAATAATAGTTGACACGGAACCATGCTCACAATTTCCTGGCACACTGCATGGACCTAATTTTAAAAATTTTGCTACTTCTCTGAAGAACAGATTCATTGAGCGCATCTACAAGATTTGAGAAATACCCTGTATGTATAATCTTGTCTCACTTACTGACTGAAATGATTGGATTTTTTAAATGTTTTTTTTTATTATTATTATTAATTTGTGACATTTTTACTCATGTTTACGGACACAAATAATTGTGGATACTGCCAGGGCCCTTTCCAGCCCTGATTAATAGATGCCTTGCAGGCACTCAGACATTCAGACTCTAAGTGGCCCGAAGGCACCTGCAGCCTCAAAGAAGCAGTGCCCATTTAAGGCTGGACTGAAAATCAAGCTCTGATGTTTTAACATGATGTTCCATTTTATAGCTGAACTTCTTCTGTTTTTATAAAATGCCACTAATCTGTAACTGTTATGCACCACTGCAAAAGCATACAGTTTTAGAGTATGGCAAATCCAAACCGAAAACCATCTTTTAAGGCCAATATCACAGCTGGCGCCTCTGTCAGCAGGCACAGTGGGAGAGCCAAGAACTTCTGCTGATTTCTAGAAATTCACGTGAGTTGGAAGACCCAGGATTCAAAATGCTTGTCTGATTCCTTTCTCACCTTAGAGTTGGTCAGCGGTGTGTCAAATATGTGCTTGATCTCCTTATATCAGGGGAGATGACTGATCCTTTTCATGATGCTTGTTACTATTTTCCTCTTGTTTTTCTTAATTATTTGGCATTAACTACAGTCCATCTTAAAACCATTACTTGACTGGGATTCCTTTCTTTCCATTTTGTTACTCCTGCACTCCAGGGGATTTCCTTGAGGAAGCTAATAGCTTTCCTAGGTTGCTGCAGTGACACGGGATCCAAGTTTCTTTGTTAAGAATTTCCATAACTCATTTGGTCACTGGTGGTGTTGGTACTGTTGGCTAAAGTTATTTCCTCCTTTTCTCGCAAGTCACCTTTACTTTCTCAGGGTAGTTACGCTGAAGAAAAGCCCCCATCATGTTGATTTGGTTTGGCAACACTTAATCTTGTTACGGTGATCTCTGTTGGGAAAGATGCTTTCTGTATGGCTCATTGCATGGATCCTGACTCAGCCAGGGATGGTTATTATAACACAGATACTCGGAAAATAATTAGGAAACCAAGCAGACAAACTAACATTGTAACAATGTCTATGAGTTATATTATGTATGGTTGCCTAAAAGAAGAAAAAAGGCATTGAGAGAGTCTTTACATTTATGGCCACACATACCTCAGAAAATTACGATGTGGCTGTAACAACATTTGTGGTCATACAAAATTTTCAAAATGTGCAGGGCAAACATGGTAGAGCTTTCCCTTCTTCACAGAAGCTGTATAATATGAAGGATAATGGGGTCTTAAAAGTGCTGTCGGATTTCTCACAGACCCGAAGGGTAGGATGTAGATTTTGTGGATGTGAGGAGTCTGCGCCTGTTCATTCTTCTTCATTTCCTTTAAATGCTGGATGTACGACTCACTTTACGCTGCTGGCACTCTCTTATGAATCCAAAGATCACATGTGTAACATGCAGACAGAAATAAATCCTGTAGGTAAAAAAAAGTAGAAATTGGCTGAAGATCAAAGGTTATCCTCATTCCACTCCTTCCTTCACTTTTATTATCCTGTCTAAATTTGGTCTTTTGTAGACACTGTTGGGTGGTAGGTTTTTTTTCTTTTTTCATGAGGAGAGGTTGAGCTTAAATGAGAGTTTAAGATTTTATTTGTTTTTCAACCCTGTCTGTAATTTGAACCACAGTGTAGTCACTTTGCTAGAATCAAACCTGCAGTTCTTAGAGGGTACAGAAGATTGTGGAGTGGCTTAAGGAAACAGTATTTCACCTCAAGAGTTCTGTGATCATCTGCATATTAAGTAGCAAATCGATATTTTTCTTTTTCTTTTTCTTTTTCTTTTTCTTTTTCTTTTTCTTTTTCTTTTTCTTTTTCTTTTTCTTTTTCTTTTTCTTTTTCTTTTTCTTTTTCTTTTTCTTTTTCTTTTTCTTTTTCTTTTTCTTTTTCTTTTCTTTTTCTTTTTCTTTTTCTTTTTCCTTTTTTATTTTTCTTCCTCTTTTTCTTCCTCTTTTTCTTTTTCTCTGAACAGCTAAACCAAATCTGGTATGATTAAAGTCCCTATTCTAAAAACAGTTTGGCGTATGCTTAACGAGGTCCTAAGATGTAAATGGAACTAATTGTGTGATTGTTTTTTTTGCCAGATCAAGCCTTAAGTCTGTGTCTTGGGAAAGTACTCTACAAAATATGCTTGTAATGTTTATAGTTTTCAATTTTTGGTGATCTTCACTGGAAGATAAAAAAAAATTGATTTTCCTGTCTTTATAGAGCCCCAACCTTTAGCAAGTACCTTCTAAATGCTTTATTTAAGTCTATGAAATGCACTGGAATGAGTAATGATCATCAGTAGAGCAACTAGAACAGACCCGGTAGAAAAATTAAGAACACAATGTGAAAGGTATTTAACTCAATAGTTTCAAAGCTTTAATTATCATTACTTGTTTAAAGGAGATTAATAAAAAATGATAGCTGTCCTATTATTTGAAAATACCACAAAACTTCTCTCCAAATTAACATTTTTTCATTAAATTCTTCTTGTTGCTAAAAGTGAAATAAATTAATTTTACTTGAATCATAGATGAAAACTTTGTGGTAGTGTTTACGTAGCTATAGATCACCACATAAAATGAAGTACTATCATTTTTAGCTGTGGTGTAGAATTGCTTAGAACATGGTTGATCAGGAGTGAGCCATACTTGTAAAGATATCTATGAAGTTTCAACTTACACCAAAACCTTGAATCAAAATACGTGATCCAGTTGTTAGTGCTGCCTCCAAAAACACTTCAAAGTAGAGCTAAGAGGTAACATATGTTTACAATATTTTTCACTCCAGGGTTCTATATTATACTCAAGCCCCAAATACAATGGAAGAAGCAATTTGTTAACACAAATTTAATTTGAAAAATAAAATTACTTTTAATTATAGTATAATAGTTTAACTACAAATATTATTTGTCACATTGATGCCATAAGTAACCAGGGTTATGTCAGATATCTCTAAATAACATGGGTATGTGTCACACTGATGTGCAAGTGAGAAGAGAATCTGGGGTGATAATGGTTAATGAGGTCAACAAGAGAATCAACCTCACGTTTCAACTAATCTCCAGCTATTAGGAATCAACATAAGGGACATTATCTCACATCTGCCTCATACAAAATTCCATATACCTAACTCCAAAGCATCTGGTGCAGGCCATAGTCAGAAACAGGATACTGGACTAAATATATCCCATGCTCCCTGTGCAATATCCGTGAGCTTTCTACATTCTCATGCAGCAGATGTGAAATATGCCAGTAATATCTGTTCTACTTTAATTATTTGCACTACTGTATTTGAATACCAGGTTTTGGTCACCTAACCAAGCAATTGCTGAAGCTAGCGGATGGCCGTGTTGTGCTGGCACTGGAGGGAGGACATGACCTTACTGCCATCTGTGATGCATCTGAAGCCTGTATAAACGCCCTTTTAGGAAATGAGGTAAAACGTAAATCATAGTAGGTGGAGACAATGATCCAAGTTTGCTGAAACTACTATCTTTGATTTTCTTTTAGTAACAATAGCATCAGTCCTTTTTTTTTATTTGGTATAACACCCATGCAATTAGAACACATCTTAGAAATGAGCAGACCTCAGATGAGCTGGTTTGGATAAATATGTCTAAATTAGGTGATTATCTAAATCCTTTAGTGTTTGCCTAAATTATTCCCAGTTCTGAGTAAGATTTAATACCTCAAAATTCCTTTTGGTGATGTTGTGCTGAATACCAGACTTGACATCATAGATAGTCATTGGTGTGCATATGATCTATCAGGATCAGACCTTCCAGCCAACTATCATTGGAAAAAAAATGGCTTTTGCCAGGTATCTGGTAATCTTAGGAACTAGATATTGTAAAGACACATTTTTTGCAGTATTTTGATACTTCAACTGACTTGTAAAAGAACATATTTCAGAGGCTTTTGAAATTGAGGAACATTAATAAAATGTGTCCAAGACTTCAAAAATGTTTTTTTTTAAAGTTCTAAGTGATGATTCAGGTTGATCTGTATGTAATTTAAATGGAGTGTCCAAGATTTATTGAATACTGTATATATTATTTAAGAACTTTTGGAAGTGAACTATCAGACTAAATAAGTACAAGTACATGCTATTTATGTACACAAACACAAAATAAGCAGTCATATTAACAAAAATTGGTTTTGCTGTCCACTAGAAAATAATTCTCCTATAAATACGGTGAGAAGGAAAATAAACTTGCTGAAGGTGCAGCCAAAATAATTTACGAAAGGACAAAAGGCTTTGCCATAAATTGTGAATTTTGCAAGATCTTGTTCTGAAGTGCACTGTGTTACTTTTTTTTGTGTTACTTTATATCACTGGGGGAAGTGCTATATAATCTACATAATAGCTATATAATCGCTCCAATCAAATGTATTAGAGCCAAATTGCAAGCTAGTCTGCCAGTTCCCTTCCACTTCAAGACTTCATAACTATATGAATATATGTGAAGTAATGCGTCTTCTGATGGATATTGTATAGAACGATTTTCTAAATGTTCTTCTTAACCTTTGCTTTTTATCTTTATGACCCATCAAGAAAAATATTTTTATGCTTATTATTTTTCACATTATACATGAAATGGAAAAAGTGAGGGTTTTCTCAAAAATATTCTCAAAAATGTAAAGTAGACATGTCCAAAAAAAAAAAAAAAAGCTTTCATTGGGTTTTATCTACTATCACCTTTGACAAGTCCCATAAGGGGAGTTTTCCAGTGTGGTGACATGCACTATTGAAATAGATGCTCAGGTCAACGTTGGTCCTTTTATTTAGGTGCTGAAATATGGATTACAAAACCTACCTTTAGTCATTTGACAATCTTAGTAGATACAGTGCTGTCTTCCTGATCAGCTGCCATTCCAGGGCACTCTTATTGATATTCCCTGTCAACATCTTCCCCATGGTAGTATCTTATGGCATCGGTGGCTTTTCTTAACCCTTCTAAACCCGTTCCCTGACATTTGCACTCTTGTAGGACTAATGCAAATGGTACAATGCTGATGATATGGTGTGTCTTCCTCTGTGTAGATGCCTGTGTCCTTCTATCCAGTTATGACCATTTGGTGGTGCTACCCATTTATGAAAACTGCCCTGTTTTGTTTTAACACTATATCACATCCAACTACTATTTCTGCAGTCACTGACTAGCCATTATGCAAGAAAAAATACCAATTGTGAGAAAAAGGATTGGCATAACTGTACTGGAATAGAGACTTTCTTCCATTTTATTTTAGAATAACTGGAGACTTGGAAATTAGGTAAATTCTAAGTCTACCTGTTTGCAAAATATAGCAAAGCAAATTTCGGGAGAGGCAAGAGTTTAATAACTGAGAATGAATACAAATGTAACCACACAGCCATTTTTAATTCACTTGTAAAAGAACACGATCATTAATAACTTGGAACATCTCATGCAATAAGTATTATTGTCATGTGCTCTTACTCACAGCTTTGTCTTCAGGGACATGCATTAAATGGTCTGGTGCTGCAGAATTTCAAAGAGAAAATATGCTGTGGCCGCTAAGAGGAGAAAAATACTCCAGAGAGAATGTTGTTACCAACACTTCCATAAGAAACTGTCGTTTTCTTAAACGAATAAGTGAAGGTGTTGCCAAGGAACAGACACTAATGAGGAAGTCTGATACCTAGTTAGCAGTTAGAAATCGGCACGTCTGTTGGCATCTATAGATTTATGGCAGTCTACACCACATGACCCGTAGCGTATACATTGCTTGATTTCAGCATGATATTAATGAACTTGCACAGCACATGCAAAGTGTGTTCCTGCCAAGGACAGAAAAAAATTGGTTTTCTTCAAACAACCAATTATTGTAATTTGAGGATGCATTCTTCCTTGAATGCAATTCTTTACAGGTGATTAATAGGATAATTATAACTTATTATCTGCCCTTCACTTTTACAAATAATAGTATGTAGTGCAACCCTAGTTCAAACACATTGGCAAGAGGAACTTCATTTTCTAAACACTACACATGTAATTGAACTCAAATTAGAAAGGTTGGGAAAGGCCTTTGTAAGGTACTCTGCAGTTTGTCAGATGTATTTATTCATGTGTTGAGGATTAGAATTCATAAACATTTTGCAGGGCTTTTTGAAAACTTTTTCTTTTCTTTTGTTGGTTTTGGCCAGGACTTGTCAATACAGAAATTCACTGCTTCATATAGTTCTATTACCAGCAGAATAACATTTTAAAAAAAGAGTAATTGTAAAACTAGCCACAACTTCCATCTTTCCTGGGGAGCTGGTCTGACATATAGAGGTAACATCGAACTTACAAGTGAAAAATGCTTTCTTTTCTTAATTTGTCTCTGAACATCAAGAAGGAAAACAGATTGGTATCCAAAATAGATGCATTTCTTTCTTAGTTATATGTGGCCTGTAGCACAATGATCTGTTTAGCAAGATAACTTTTTACTCTTCTCTTAACAAATGCAAGTGGAGCCACTAGGAAAAGAACACACTATCAAGTTAATCTTCTCTAAATAATTTGAGCATGGCACAGGAAATTCCTGCATACAGTTGTTGATTTTGAAGACTAACCAAAAAGCTATTGAAATGGTCTTTTTTTCTTGGAAGAGCTCAGAATTTAAATGAGCTATCAGCCCCATCTCTGTGTGGTCAATACTTCTGAACTTCTCTGCAAAAGTACTTTTGAACAATAATTTCAAATTTCAGCAGAAACAATTGTTGGTGTTCTCTGATTGGAAGTACTTTTGTTGTTAATTTTTTGTTTCTAAGACCCAATTCCTTAAATAGGGGTGCCTAGGGCCTTTTTAGATACCTTAGAGTATCCAAGACATTGGCCCAGGACTGGTAGATCCAACACAGAATTTAGAGGAGATCCACACCTTTTCTAAGTGGTAACTGGAGATAAGGCAAGACACCCCATAGTATCTGAAATGGCTCAATCTGGTTTGGTTGTTTGAATTCCTCCTGAAATGATGTGAAAACTATAGGATAAATTTTATAAAGATAAAATGATTAATGAGGAAGTTTACGTATAAAATTATTTTTAAAAAAATAAATCAAGATCTCAGGTTTTCTTGTCCTTGCTTCTGTGTAAAAGCAGAAAATTTCCATGTCACTTTGAGAAAAATCCATTTGACCATTTGCAGAGGTAATTAGGAGCACTGTAGGTTATCTTCTTGGAAGGAAATCTTCCTAAGAGGTGAGAATAGATTAAGCAGCTGGATTCCCTTGAAATCCAAAATGAAAACATGGAAGTCCTCCTGGAAGGTAAAAAGACAGGATGAGTATCATTTGCTTTAAAATATCCCTGAATTTTCTCAACATGATTTGAGAACTTGTCCGTTAAAAGAGCATCTGTCAAAACAAAGGAAATGATGGTCTCAGATAATTAGAAAAGAGGCATTGCTTTTAAACCTATGCATTTCTTGTGCTTAAAATTCAATTCTCTCATTCATCGTGATACTCTTTAAATGATTCTACAGTATTTCACAGATTGATTGTGGTTTCAAATACTTATTTTTAAAACATATATAGATATATATTACTTCAATTAAGAAAATAATTAAATGTTAAGATTTCTTTCTGAAATGTTATTTCAAGAGCTGTCTGAAAATTGGTTAGAATATTGAGATTTTTCTCCAAATTCTTTGTCATGGAGAATGAAAATTCCACACTATTATGTCCATCTTAGCTTTGGGGCTACAAAGACCTCTGCTATGCCTTTTGGTGCCAGGTGGTGATGAGTAAGGCTGCACCACACATGCAAGGATAGGTTCTTGGTTTCTTTCCTCCACATTGCTTTTGAAGAGACACTACTTGGATTTAAAAAATACTCAGAAATAAGCTTTCCTTGAGTTCAGAATCTTAAATCCTGCAGCTTATTTCCAACATAACTGCATTCAGTCGGGGATTCTTCTGCAGCCAGAGAGAATAAGGAAGGATTCCTTCAAGGACAAAATGTTTTTGAGTCAAAAACTAAGGATTTAGTTCTTCCTTCGTTCTATCCCTTTTCAAGCAGGCAGGTGGGATATTGCCATGGGACACAGAAATCAGTCTAACACCATGGTTCCTCTGATCTGTCTACAGGTTTGGGCAGTGTCTCTTAGCTCTACGTGGTACAGCAGTTTGCCGTGATGTATAACAAGTGATAATTAGTCACAGACGGGGTCATGCTCTTCTTTGCATAGAGGAAGCAGAGAAGTGCAGTCCGCAGTGTGCTCTGCCCAGCGGGACTCTGCAACAAAGGCACACAGAGGATGCATGTCTGCTCTCATTGACTGTGGCGGCCAAGGCTGAATTTGGCCCTAAGTGCAAAAACATTTTTAAGTGACTAAATTTAACATCTTCTAGTAAATATTCCTCTGGCTTGAATTTCAGTCTGAAGCAGAATTTGACAAAACATTGTGATTGGTTGGCTCCCAAGCATGCTTGAAGACTTATACTGGACAATTTTCTTGCAGAGTGTGAAGTATGTGCTTCTTTCTTGCAATCTGTTGAGCTGGCATTTAGGAGGAGACGGTAATTTAAGTGGAAAGCTCATACTCTGCAGCTTTCCTGCTGATGATGAAAAGTTGGCATTTTCTCCTTTGTGGAATTCAGTGTGAATCTGGGGCTGCTTGCCAGCGAGGCAGTGAGCTCTGCCAAGAGGGCCTGGACTGCATTAAAAAAAGGGGTTATTTGCCAGAACAGGTAAGCATTTCTCTCTCCAAAATGGAAATATTAATGGAAGTGAATATGGCCTGAGATCAGTTTTAAATTGCATGGTAAACTTGGTCACAATCTCACATCCTCATTGTTAATCTGAGTCTAACACTAGAAAATAATTAACACTGAGTCTAAGCCACCTGTCAACTGCTGCTTGCATAAACCCATCGTCCAGAAATAGAGAATTAGGTGGGGTAGGAAAGCAATGTATGTGCCAGAGGTCAGGACGGTGACAGCAAAGTCACCAATGTGGGCATTGCTAGTCAGGAAATGTTTTAGCCAAGGAAACAGAGAATATTATGATCCCGAAGTTACATATTCCAAGGCACCCCTTGTGTTTCAGGGGCTGGTAGGTCTTAATGACCTGTTGTGACTTTGAACCTATTCCCTACTGAAAACTTACTTGCTTATGTGCCACGTTGTAACAGTGGATCACAAAAATACCTGCCTGAAGTGCTTATGTATAAACAGAAAGTGTAGAAACTTTGAGAAGATTGCTAATATGAGAACAGAGAGGACCTGTGAGATCTTTGAACTTAGTCCTCTGTAATCACAGGCAACCCTAAGAGCGGCAAACCCCAGTCTCTGCACTGATGTGCTTCTTGCACAGTTTACCATGGAAAGGGAGGTGGTTGCGCTTCCTCCTGCAACCCAGGCCTCCCCGAGGAGCTTGCCTGCTTTCTCACCTTCTTCTGCTTCTGTCAGGACTATCCAGGCTCCTTACCTAATGCTTGCAATTGCTTCGCTTTTCAGTTACCTCTAACTGGACTCTGCGACAATCTTCTCTGAAGCTAATCTTGGTGCTTTAAGACATGACAGTGCTAAGGACAATGCAAATATTGCTACAATTCCTACATTTTCCAGCTCAGAACAGACTGCTGTAGTTTCAGATTCTGTCCATGTTCCCAAGGATCATTTCAGATCACCTTCTGGGCACATGAAATTTCCATCGTTAATTCCTTCTTCAAACATTTGTTGATATGCCTCTGGCAGACTTTGGCGGCCCAAGTGATTTTTGCCCATTTACATTGTTTTTCCTACTTTGAAAATGATTAGTGGACACAGTTTCTACTTTCATCTGCTACTTTGGGCACAAAAGCCCAATTCAGCTGTATAAAAGCTTTGAAAATGTGACCCTTTGTGTCTGGTCCAAACTGTCTCTCCAGTGGTTTGGTTATTTCTGCACTGACTTGAGTTGTTCTTCTCTGAAAGATTTCTTTCCTGACAGTGTATTTCCAGTGCTCTTTTCAGCTTCCTTTCTGTTAGCCTCCAGATTTAATAGACTTCATGACCTGAATGCCAATAAGTGTAGGAGGGAAGGTGATGGTGCCATATATGCCAGGTGTAGAGTAATTTCTTTTGTTCACTGTCGGATCTAACTGCTGATATTTTCCAGGGACACCCCTACGTCTATGCAGTTGTATCCAACCAGTGGATAGCTGCCAACAGAAACCACTCTTTTGAATGCAGACGGTCTCATTTCAAAGTGTATAGAAATAGCTGCCATAACCCACTGGCTTTATTTCTCCAGTGCTTCTGTAACAGTACTGCATTTGGGCTGAACAGGATAGATGATGTAATGAACTTACTTCTGGAGCCTGATAAGGTTTCCCTGATACGGAAGAGGATCCAAGTTCTGCCTGGCTATCCCTAAGGGTGCGGAGGCAGAACAGCTCCAAAGCAGAAGTTGAGCTTGGGCTACAACAGGAACGTTTTGCAGAAAAAAATGTTAAGGAACTGATCAGACATTATTATTTTCACATCACCTACAGATCTGTTAGCAGAGCTAACAGATGAAGTAATGATTGGGATAATTGTTGGATGTTTGACACTTTTCCTTCTTTTCTTTAGTAATTAATCATCTTACCCTGATTTCTAAAAACATATCTGCCATTTCTAAATATTCATCTGATATGTCTAATATTCAAATGCAGCCTACTCATTAAACAATTTATTTCTGTACTGAGAAATAAAGAGGTGCCATTGATACATTAAGAAAAATCAAGACAACTTTTTGGCTCCTGCAGAAATCCAGCTCTGAAGAAGGCAACAAGATATTCACCTTTTAACAGGAAATCTCTTCTAGCTATCTCTACACCAGTTACTCCCAGCTTAATAATTAGTAGAAGAGGTCTGCAGAAAGAATCTCAAGGTACTCAAAGGGCAAAACAAGACACAGCTACCACATGTTGTAGTCTGGCAATTCCATACCTTGTACTATTGTTCCTACTGTTATAGCCTGGACCTATATTGTCCTACTTCAGGGGACTTGATTGGTCATCAAAGCCTTAGGAATTAGTAAATTGTCAGAACAGAACCTTAAGCTACTGTTTGCTTCCCTTTCTGTGCTTCTGCACCCAGAACGACCAAACAGAACCTCAGGATTTTGTCCTCTTCCTGGCCAAATGAAAGATTGCTTTAAACAGAAAATAACAACTGATAAAAGCAAATGTTATTTATCTACATGACCCAAGGTATGGATTATTAAGATTATTGTATCAATTATTATTCTAAAAGCTGTAAAGCTTGATCTGTTGGTGGGTATTTTCATAAATAGGCAGTTTTCCCACAGGTACCTGCAAAAGTTACCAGACAGAGTAACCTATGAAGATTGTGAAGTAAATGTGGTTTAAGAATTACAATTGTATCTGTAAATATTATTTTTATTGTAATTGATCTCTTAATTCAAAGCTGTGATACATTTTAGTTAGCAATAATCTTCCTTTGCAGTTTGGCCTCCTTGCAACCAAGTAGAGCTGGGACCCAGTCAGGTCCTACCAGCGCTTCTCTGCACACTTGCTCACTGCGCAGAATGGAGTGATTTATGCTATTTGAAAACAAAACATAGTGCTATTGTTTCTAGCCACAAGGAAATCTTCCAGCTGCAATCCCATATGGGATTCTAAGGAAATAATGACATGAACAGCCCTATTCATTTTAGTTACCAAGGCTCCAAAAGACTGGTGATATTTGCAATGTCTTTATCACTGACAGGCATTCACTGCTGATCGTAATGGTAGGATCCCAGAAGTTCTGGGATTTGTAGCCGAGCTTGCTTAAAATAGCACCACTGAGGGAGTATCTACACTGCAGTTACTTCCCACTTCGTATACTGGGATCAAAGCTGATTTTATCTAGCTGGTGGGTAGCAATGCAGGGATAGCAACCCGGAGGACAGTATATGATGGCTACTGAACTATTAACTTCACAGAGGAAGCTCCTTGGGTGGGCTTCACTTGACCTATTAAAGCAGACCCAGGCACGCTTAAGAAAGGAGTTTTGTCTGCAGTGCAGATGTCTCCTGTCAATGGTGGTCAAACTTCCTTAGCTTTAGAGAAGAGAGATTGGTATTGATATCGTTCTTCCTTGTCTACCTTAACACTGTCGCTACTCCTGGCTCCGCAGAAAACACATCTCCATGCCCAGCCTTGGCAGTCTATAGGGGGAAACAGAAAAACTGGCTGCTCTCTAAGCAGAGTTCAAAGAGACTTTCATTATTACAGTAAAAGAAGAGGCATTTAGCCCAAGCAATTTTTTACCTTTTTTCTAGGAGAAAATATATGGAAGGTGCACAGAAAAAGCACATGTGGATGAATTTCAAAATACGGTTTGTTTGGTAAATCTATCCATTGCAGGGCAAAAATAACTGTGTGGTAACTGAACGCTTCCTTCTGCTAATTTCCTATGATGTAACCCTACTCAACGAATATAGAATTAAAACTGGCTCATTAAAATGTGGCTGACTCTATAAAAAACTGAGAACTGTTACTGCTGATCTGCATAATCATTTTTTATCTACTGCTTTATTTGAAATTAATGCAAAGCTAGTAAAAGCAGCTGTGTTTTATGGTTTTCCCCTATAAATCTTAAAATGTGTAAGATGGTTAGATGTAATAACACCAGAAAAATAAAGATAATAGAACACTTCAGTTCCAGTGTGGCTTCAGCAAGGTTGTGTTTGGAGTGCCCAGCTGCGTATACAGACGCAGTGGAATTTGGTTTGTGAGGAACCTACAAAAATTACACAAATAACTAGCATTTTTTTTAATGAATAATACACAGACATGCACCTGCTTCAGAGACTCCATAGATTAGTCTTGCAGCCAATAGAAAAGCCCCTTGGAATTCAATTACATGGCTGGAAAACAGAAAACAAAATCATGGCTATACTTTTAGAACTGATACCAGCAAAATGTTAACCAGTTCTTGGGCTGAGCTTTTCCTGAGGATTAGATTGTTTCAGTTTGTTTTACTTCCCTGTGGCTTATTGAAAATTTATATTATTCTATTCTATTCTTGCAGCTGGACCCTCTCCCAGAAGATATTGTGCACCAAATCCCCAATATGAATGCAATAGCTTCTTTAAAAAAGACCACTGAAATTCAAAGTATGTTTCCAAGTTTGGGTTGGTGGGTTGGTGGGTTTGGGGTATTTTTTATTTTTAATTACTGTCATAGATGTTAAACTGTTGTTTCAGAGAGAAGAGCAGGCAAATGTTTTACGTATAAACCAACATGCTGTGTCTACTATGTATATATATATACATGCTTTTATTTTTGTTTCTTTGACATCCCCTTGATTCTGTACGTATTTAACCCTGAAAAACTAATTCACTGAAATTATTTAGAACTTTCTGCTTCCTGAATATTCCCAAATCTTTCCATTGCAGAGCAGCTTGGATGAAATAGATGTTTGTCAGTGAGGGCCAGAAACAGACAGGTAAATTAGAGCTCTAACAAATAGTTTCTACAGATTCTGTTTATGCAGCCCTTTACAAGTTACTTGCTTTAAGATGTATCGGAGCTTGAAATAAAGTTAAAAAGCTCAAAATGGGCACTGTTCCATGGAACAATGCTAACAGATAGATGATGTTACTCTGTTTCTAGTGCAGAAGGTACTTGATTGCTCCACTTGTGTGCCCTGAACCCAACCCTTTACTACCCAGATGCTTTAGGGCATTCCCTCTGGTCTCACTGAAAAATTTTGTCTTAGCCATCAGTTGCCTTAATCCAACTGAGCACATTTCCCTTAAATTCTCTAATCTTCTGCTTTCTGCCATTTTACCGAGACAGTGGGAGCTTCCTGACTTCTACTGTTCGCTGGCTCCTTAACAATAACAAATGGATAACAAATGTTTTCCTTCATGTTAGATGAATCACAAATAATTCATTCATCTGTATAAAATAAATGCAGTTCTTAAAAGGGACACTGCATTGATTATGCAGTAAGTATCAATCTGGTTTTAGTTGTAAAATGACAATTAAAATTCATTGTAGGTATATATTTCATCCTTCATATCCAGTAGTCACCCAGATATGCAAATGCTCTATGTAAATCAGCTGTATATGATAAATTCTAGGAAGTCATTTTTGCTGAGTGGCATCACCTATGGTAGCTCATTAGTTAGTATCTTCCTTAAAATTCCCTGTTATTGGTCTGGAAGGAATCTGCAAGTTATGGAAATTCATGTACTATGCAAGATAGAGCAGATTTGCAAATGATAATAAGGACAGAAAGCTGCACAAACATGAGAAAGAATATGCAGTTCTGTTTGAAATAAGACACATTCAATGAAAATGGATCTGAAACAGAAAAAGAGTGATTTGAGAAAAAAAACTAGTTAATACTGGCTCCAGAAAGGGATCATGTCTTACTAGAAACACACACAAATGATGGTAGTTCAGAAAGAAGGAATGGATTTAAGAACAAATATATAGTTTGTGTCTAAAAACATAGCTCAGAGCTCTGGAGAGTGCCTTAACTTTGCTTTTTCAGACCAAGCTTAGGTTTGAGCTAAGCTGGCACAGTCACAGCAGCCCAGTGGGCTGTTCTTCTGAACCTAAGCTGGGGTGCTCAGAGTCTGGAGTTCTTTATAGACAATATTTTGTCTTTTCTTGCAGCTATTACCTGAAAGGTTATGCCTATGTCAGTTTGTCTGGAGAGAGACCAAGTATTCGAGAGGAACATGCTCGGGTGACAGAAAGGAGTACTGTGGAAGTTCAGTGCAGCTTTATGGACAATGCATATTTAGATGGAATTAAGAGAAGCAGTTACATGTTGGATATTATAGGGAGTTATGCAGGCTGAAAAGCATTAGGCTGTGGGGCAGCACCTTGAGAGATACTTAGAAAGCCTAATTTGCTTGGATAATTGACTGCACTGAGTCTGTATTTCTGTGATCCAACTTTGATAATGAATATTAGCAATATTTTAGACAAAAAAAGTTCCTCCTCTGTATTTGCTGCATAAAATTGAAGCTACAATACTTAGTTAGACAATGAGAGGAAACAACTTTTTTCTAACTAGAATGGAATTTGTATAAATGTTTTGTTTGTGACAGTGATCCAAAGCTCCTTTGGAAATGTAATACATTTGGAAATAGTAGTTCCCACACCCATGTAATATGCTATTTCTAAACAATCCTGTTCACTAGATTGAATACCACCCCCAAACTGTTTTTTTCAAGCAAGCCATGGTACAGCATGTCCAAATCTATCTGTGAAAGGCAATTACAAATGCCTGTAACAGTGACAGAAACATTCATTTTTATTATTTCCTGGTAATAATCAGTGCTCCCACAAATCTTTGAGGGAGACTTAAGCACATTTTCATGCTGAAAGCCAAAGCATACCTAGAAGACTGATTTGGTTTCATTGTTTGTTCTTGCAAGCCGTGATTGCTCTTCAAGTTTTGTATGAATGAAACCAGCAGTATGCTTCATTCTTTCCCCTGAGCTCCACCAAGTTCTTCTCAATGAATGTAACAGGACCGGTAGAATTTCACATTCCAGTATAGCGCAGTGGAAATGGCATTCTCAGAGATGTGAGCAGTTTGAGGCAGATGCTTTTTGAGCTCGTTTAATTGTCAATCCACAGCATACCTAAAGTTTCTAACAAAACTCCTTTGCAGCTGCATGCTGTGATTGCTTCTCCGTTCCACAAGACTTTGCCTGCAAATCTTTTGGTTGAGCACACGCACAAGCCCTGTATGTTTTGTGCACAACATATAAATGTTGTTCGTTATAAAAAGAAGCCTGCAAAGTTGTTCTGCTTACCACAGATGTTCGTAAGGTACAGCTTTCTGATTTTAGAGAAAAAACTACTGTTGCTTTTTCACAAGTGTCAGAAAGCCCTCTTTGCATGAGGTACCCGCTGCTACCTGGATGCTGTTCCTAATTGGAACTGCTTTAAAATTTCCTCCCACAAACCACAAACACCGTGCCAGGTACTCCCTTTCTCCTAGACCCTCCACCGCAGCAAAGGTGCTGCCACCTGCCTCCTGGCCTGACTCTGCTCTCCCTTTTCACCACTGAAGCCCCTCTCCTAACACAATTCTTAGTGCAGGGAAACAAGGAAAATCACAGACCGCTTCGGAGCGAAGGGCAGTTAAATGGGCACAGAGAGCCCACCAATATGCTTGAATTGGCCCAGAGTTTTAGTGTTACAAGAAAGTCAGGATTCAGGGGGCAGCTGGTGTGCAAGCCTGTGTGTGAATGAACGAATGTGATGTAGCAATCCTCATGGATGCTGTTTTATTGTTGCTGCAGGAGAGCAACACAGTGGTAGCTGGTTACTAATATTTTATTTTATGAATAAGAGCCCTTGAAAACTCCAGCAGTGAACATGGGTTCATTTCTTTTATAGGCAAGAGGGGGTATTATTCCCATGCCAACAGATTTGATTTTCTTGCACATCTGTTTCTGCAACAAAAACCCCACCCACTCTGCGAACATTTAGCTCATAAATTATAGGGTTTGAATTGGGTGTATATTGCAAAGACTGACTTTTGCACATATGATCTGTGAGAACATTGTGGAATGCTCATATAACATTTTTGTTTGTTTTTAGTGTGTTTTTTAATGAATAGAGAATATGGTCTCTGAGCACAGTAATAATAGAGAATATTTTTGTCTTGTTTTTATAAAATTTGCCAGGCTCCAATCATTGAGCCTACTGTTATGTACATAACTTTTTAGCTGTGTCTTTCATGCTTTTGGAGCAAAGCCAACCTCCTAACACTTAATCTCAACTTTGTAGGATACTTAATACACTTTACATTTTATCCCCAGAAGGTCCCCGTTATTTAAAGATTCTGCTAACTACTCAAACGTGCACACTATTCGAGTTCAAAGGAACACACTGGCCATGCTCGCTGGTTGTTCTTGCAGATTGACTTGGCCTTTCATCTCGCAATGATGTTTTTGAATAAAGACATTTTCAGGCTTTATTGACAGCTGCTTTCTCACTGGAGGGAAAAGTTCATCTTTCGCAAAGCCTGAAACTGTGTTGAGAGCTGTGTTACCAAAGAGGGAGGTTTCAGCAGCCTTTGTGTAGTGCAGGCAGCACCACCGCTGGCCTGGCCTCCCAGCTGTCAAAGCCTCCAGCTACCCTCCGGATAAGCACCTCGACTCAGCCCGCTGCCCAGCTGCCAAAATCCTCCTTTTAGCCCTCGGAAAAGTCCCCTACTTGATCCCCTCTCTTTCACAGCTGTTGAAACCCTCTGTCTAATTCCCAGATAAGTACCCTGACCCAACCTCTGCAGCAGCTGCTGGAAGCTTCTTTCTAAACACTGAATAAGCTCTGGTCCAGAGCTCCCAGCCTTCCCAAAGCTCCTAATTTCCAGGTGTCATCCACCTGGCAATTAGTGAGCGCTTGGTGTGTCACTGGAGTGTAAGAAATACCTATGTAAACTCTTACTTGTTCACCTGATTACCACTAATCAACCTTTGCTTCTTAATAATGCTGCAGTAGGGGACCATTTTATATGTTGACGATGAGTCACCTGCCATTATTGTTTGCGTTGCTTGAGAAGCTTCTTGCCGTCTCTTCTGTTGCAGGCAGAAAGCTGAGAATACCCATGCTTTCAATCCGCTGCTGTGTTTTTACACAGCAAACCAGAAAGCTCTATTCCTGATGATACCTGGCGGCTTTCCAGCAACAGCCAGTTCATATATGAAAGTTTTAAATAAATTATTGTTCTAGTATACGCCCTGAGGTTGGAGGAGAAAGAACATCCAGGACTAACAAACCTGATTGTTCTGGCAACATCACTTCAGTCCGAGCTGGCATTTCTGACTTTTTTCCTTTTCAAGACAGTGCTGTGTGAGCACTTTGTACAACCGTGTTCATTTTTCTAGTCTTATTTGCTGTATATGCATCAACTGTCTGCCATATCAGAGCTTCTAGGTATTAACCCTGCCCTGAACTCCCTTCACCTTGCGCAGATAAGGCCAATAGCCTGTCTGACAGTATGGGTTCATTAGTCTGAGTGTTACTCCTCCAGTTTATTACCTTCTGGGGAAGGGTGTGACACAGCTCTTGGAATGAAAGCGCTTTCCAACTTGGCATTCTTAGGTTCAGAAATATACCTCTTCACTGCAGTCTGAAATTTCAACTGCACTGCTTACACCGCAGTGATTTTAAATTATAATCACTCAGTGTTGAACTAAGTGATTACTATGCTTGTACCACCATGCTAGCTAAAATTCCCATAAATTATTATGTGTGTTTTCCTTAGGCAAGTACTGGAAGTCAGTGGAGCCATACTCTGTGCCAGTGGATTGTGCTCTGGCCGAGTCTCAGAAACGAGAGAGGGAGGAGACAGAAACAGTGTCTGCTATGGCCTCTCTTTCAGTGGATGTTGAGCAGTGTGTCCCTCAGGAAGGCAGCAGGTAAGCACATGCAATTGTTGGAGAGAACAAGGCTTTGCTCCAGTCAAGTGAGATGAAGAAGACAGCAAGACTAAGGGTTGTTTCAAAATTATCTGCTAATTGAGGTACCTGGAATTTTTCATCCTTGGATTTGAATTCTCTCACTTAACCACTGGAAGCAGAAGCACTCTGTGCTAGCAGGTATTTTTTTGGCGTGTGTAATTCTTCACTGAGGTTCACGATTAGTACAAGAAACTTGTTTTCTCCCTGTGTCTAATGCTTTCCACTACATAAAAAGTGCCATTTCCATATGAGGAAAAATAGGCCTGATCAAGTGTAATCAACCGTATTCTTCTCATTGGAAGCTATTCAAACCTGTTTTAGTTTTAATTTTCTAGGAAGGCATTTAACACACGGTCAGATAAATTTAATAAGGATGGACTTAAATCATTATTAAATGATATTAGACAGGCATTAAAAGTTACTTCCCTGGAAGCAATGGAACAGTGCCAGTATAAAACTTAAAGCAATCCTGACCAGGATCAGGGCCAACATTTTCTGTGTACCAAGCTGAAGGTACAGCAGCAAAGAATGAGAATGCTGGTTTTTCCAGGTTGCCTGCTGCTTTTTAACAATAATGAAAATTGCTTTGAATTTCACAAATTGAAAAAATGATACAGTAACTGCTGTTGGTTGATTTGCCAATTAGAGATAAAAAAAAAGATATCCACTGAATACTATACCGTTTACAAAACAGTATCTCTTCAACAAGTTGTTAGGAGTCAGAAAAGCCACTTCAGAAGTTCTTGGAATTTCCCATTTCCTCATTTTTAAGACAAACTTTCTTGGCCTTCTCCAACAGGGGAAGACCCAAAATGCAGCAGAACCATTCAGTTTCCATCACACAGAAAAACTGGGGAGGGAGGAGAAAAGGAGAAAAAAGCCTTATAAGGAGACTCAACAGCTCCCCGCGGGCTGTGGAGCAGAGCTGTGCAACAACAGGGGAGAAAGGAGGGAGCTGTGGGTAGGCAGAGCGATGGTGGGAGTGGAGCCAGAAGGATCCATGGCTCCTGTGTCGTGACAGCTACTTGTTTGATTGGTTTCTTGCCTCTTGCATTGGCTCCGTTAATCAGAACTGAATTGATGGGCATCCGGGGGAATAGCGCAGTGCTATAAGCTATTGGATGCATTTGGGAGCAAATGTCTCTCACAACAGTGGGAGTGCTCACTCAGTGAGCTAACAGACGTGGCTCAAAGGGATGCACAGGGAGCAGAGCTAGCTAGTAAAGTTCACAGTATTTACATAATTACCTTTTCGACTGTAATTATATTTTAATATGCTATGGCTATTGTAGTGCAAGTATTATTGCAAACAAATCCATAAAACCTTAGGGAAGAATCCATGATGAACAGGGGATGTATTTTAGATTTATGAGAGTGCTAATCAGTGCTCATCTAAGGAATAATGTAAGGTTTTTCATATAAATTTTTGAGAGTTAAAAGACACTTCTGCTAGCCGGGGACAGAAAGGTGCCTGCTTGTGTGTGCATAGCTCTGAAATATAAAGAAGTTCGGTTAAAGTGGTGGAACTAATGCAGTCAAACAAAGAAAAGTTTTAAATTTTCTGAAAAAGGGTGTGGTTAATTTAGTGTATTTTTATATTGCTCGGAATAAGCAAGAATTGCATTTGTTATGCACCTCCACTCATTTAAAACTACAGCCATTGAGAGCAACTGTTGATCCTACATGACTTGAACAAAATAACCCTTTGACTAACACTGCACTTAATTATTGTATTTATTACCTACCTACTGATAACCTGTGACAGTTTCCACCCATTCTGAAAACAAAATTTCGGAGTGGAGCTGAGAGAAATGGAAAAAAACGGATGTGCTGAAATGTACACAAGTGGAATTCATGTGGCTGCCAGATTCATTACACTTCATCAGTTCTGGGCTCTTATAGGGACGAATCCGTTGTGATGAATTGTTCTGTGGAAAAATGGCTTCGTTTGAAATATCTTCTGTGGTGCTGTAGAGATTTTTCAGCAGCACACAAAAAAAAAACCTATGCACGCATGCGTTCCTAATTCTGTTTCCACATTCGTAACCCACAAAGAAGTCACCCAAAGCCAGAGAGTGACAAAAAAACATAAGTGCTGTCCCACGGGGCCAAAACTGATAGTTAGGTTTTCAGGATATCATTCTCTTTGTTTTCTTCCTGCTGAATGTACAGAGGAATATGGAATCAAAAATGGTGACTCTAAAGGTCCGATTTCGAGGGTCCTCCGAGCTGCAGGAAGACCTGAGAGAACCTGGCTGCACTTTGAGCATGAATGAAAGTCCAGCACAGGATCATAAATCCAGGGACAGATTCAACTTTGCACGCTCTGTTTTCATGCCAGTATATTTTCATTCATTTCCCGAAAACATGCTGTTCATTTCATAGACACATACCAATGCACACTGCAGTAATGTAGTGATGAGTACAGCTTTGCTTTGTCACATTTATGATGTTTGCTCTAATTAAGGACCAAGTATGCAATGCTCCTTCTCCAGCCCCTTTCTGTGGCGAATGACAGGGATGCAGGGACGTGCGCTCCAGGCTCTCAAGTCCTCTTGATAAGACCATTGCAGATGCGCCCCCTCCTACCTGCCTTGTAGATGGGAAGACCTGTTGCAAGCCTTTCCATTGAGTGTTCTTTTGGGAAAGTTGTTTGTGAGAGGTAGGGCGGGATCAGAGCAGAAAGTGCCGTGGCTGGCAGGGCAGCCTGGAGGGTTCGCTCATTATGCCAGAAGCTGATTTACTTTCTCTTAATTGTCACCATGGTCAGCCAGGCTGATAATTCTGGCCTGCATCTCTAACCCTGTTCACTGAACTGATGGTAGAGATCCTGTTGACTTCAGCTTTGGATGGTCAGGCCTCCAGCTGAAGAGAGCGGCAGCAAGAGTCTCTTTGCGGGAAACTCTTGCCAGTTATGTTGGAGGATATATTGGTGTTTGGAGTGAGATGACTCACTTTAAACTCAGATTTTGGGTAAAGCAGCTCTTTTCCTGGCCAACTCATATCTGACTCATTTACCACTGATGAATAAAGGATAAAATGCTCCTGGCTAAGACCCATCTTAAGTATTTCTCTTTCTTTCTTCTCTCTTTCTTTCTTTTCTTCAAGTGACAGTGCCGATTATTTTTTTATTTGATTTTCTCTGGCAGGCTAAATGAAGAAAACCGTGAAAAACTGCTACGCTTTCGGTGTTTTACCAAAGCACAACTCTGCATTTTAAGATCCAATTGAAACTTGATTATAGACTTCAGAAGAGAACAGATATAGAAAAAAGAGTTTGTGGACGGGAAAGAAAACATGCATGATGCTAACACAGATTTAAATACAGATGCAATTAAAGGAACAGGCATGCCCTATAAAACATTTCTAACTACCATAACTTCTGTGCGTTGATCACTGCTTATTCCCTATGCGAGATACAGATTTAGCCGATTAGAATTGTCCTTTGACCAGACACCCGTTTCAGAAATCTTGCTGTGAAAATATTCATTACAGTGCTCTCTCTGATACACTGGAGCTTCTGTATGTTTCTTCTTAAAATGGAAAAATAAAAGGGTGTGGAGTAAGATCTCTTGCACTTACTATTTTTACAGCAAACTAAATCTTGAGAATGACATTTATCAGAATTTGACTTTATGGCTCTCATTCAGCTGAGCATAGATTTTACCCAAATGGAAATGAAAACAAAGTGTAATTTTTAGATATTACTTTTAGTGTTGCAGAGCTACCAGTTGCAGTTTCAGTCACATTGCGTTATATGGATTATATTTTATACTAGAGTGACTGGTTAGATCATGGGGTACAGCTAGCTACCATCTAGGGTTACTTGCTGTGTTTGCGTATCAACTCAAAAAGCTTCACTTAGCATTTCACTACTTGGGTATCCACTTCATCTGTGCTGAGTAACATGCACCTACCTGGCCATAACCAACAGGATCTGCACTCACAGCCAGGCTCAGAAGCTGAAGAACAGGTTCTCCAGGTCAGGCTGCAGCCTTACGTTGCCCACCTTCCCCTCGTCCCCTGGTAGTGAGTCTGTGAGGAAGAGAACCAGGAGCAGAGGAGTTTGAAAGCCACCCTTGCCCTGGCGAGTTGGTAGATCTCAATAGCTGTATCTGACCCAGCCTGTGTAAAAGCCTGTGTAAAAGCCTGTGTAACCTGCCCGGGAATGTACTTTTCAAAGCTCTTTTTGAACCAACTTACCTCTTTGATGCTCAGGTAGTGGATCCCACAGCCTCATCAGCCATTGCACTTCTTGTTCTGTGCTCTAAACTTATTAACTGATAAATTCACTGGGGACCCCATAGTTATTGCATTGTGAGAAATAAAAGCAGCTCTTTTCTCACTTGTAGTCTCTGCCCCATTTCTGGTTTTAAAGGCTTAATCTGTCACAGAATCACAGAATCACCTAGGTTGGAAGGGACCTTTTAAGATCATCTAGTCCAACCGACTAAACAAACAAAAAACAAAACAAAACAACAACAAAAAAAAAAAACACACACAAAAAAAAAAAAAACCACCAACCACCAAACCCAACAAAAAAACCAAACAAAAAAACACACACAAAACACCACCAAAACACCACCCAACACTAATCCATATCCCTGAGCACCATGTCAACTCCTCTCTTGAATACCTCCAGGGATGGTGCCTCAACCACTTTCCTGGGCAGCCCATTCCAATGTCTGACAACCCTTTCAGTAAAGAAATATTTCCTAATATCTAACCTGAACCTCCCCTGGCGTAACTTGAAGCCATTGCCCCTTGTCCTATCATCTGTAACTTGGGAGAAGAGACCAACCCCTGCCTCTCTACAGCCTCCTTTCAGGTACTGTCTCAAGGCTCTGTATTCCTCCTGGTATGAAAATAATTTCTTACTGATGATTCTTGCCCATCTCTGTGCCTTTTGTAGTTTTCTTTGAGATGGAGCAAGAACTGCACACAGGAGTCCAGGTGTTGGGCACACTGTGGATTTACACAGTAGTTTAATGTTGGTTTTTTTCTTGTTTCTGTTGCTCTCTGCTCTTCTACCATAAACTCCAAGCTCTCAGTTGTGGCCACCACTGTCTATAAACAGTTAAAGCTGTCCTCCCCCCTGTTTTGTGTATTGTGTGTTAGTTTGTGTTTGTTTACCTTCTTTTCTGGTGTTGGGCTTTAGAACTGACCTAATTTGGCATCATAAACAAACATTATCACCTAAATCTACTGGTAGTCTGCCAAGTCTTTTGAGATGTGTTGGAGAATCCCTCACCAATATTATTATGTGTCCTACTTTTGGTTGATTGTTAATCTATAAGATGACCTTCTCTCATAACTTAAATTCATCAAAGTATTTGGATAACACTGATGGAAGACTTTCTTTGCACAGGGATATCATTTGATCCCTTTTCCTTCATTTCCTTCAGAAACTTCTAATAAATTTGTAAAGACTTGGTTTCTCTGTAAGTGATAAGACATAACTCTTACCCAAATTATTATTACCTGAATGCTTACTAATTCTATCATTGATAATATCTGTTTTCAGTTTCCCCAGACAGGCTCACTGTATCTCCTGTAGTTACAAAAATGGGAATTGTATTTCTTACCTTCTCTGCCTCTGGCGCGGATGCTGAGTTAAGCAACAGAATGTGCTCAAAAATTATTTCTTTAGCAACATCAGAATTGCATTCCCCTAGAACTCAGTGAACAAATATCATCTGCTCTTAGCAATTTGGCAATGTTTAATATATCAGTTTGTTCTAGTCCTGATTCAGTTTAAGGTAGTTCATCTGCAAATAATAAAATCTCCCTGACACTTCTCTAGTGAACACAGATATAAATAGTTCATTTTGCTTTTGCGGTCTACCTTCCTTGATGCTCCTTTCATGCTTTGATCATTTCTTCTGATGTATTTGAAAGATCCTTTTATTATCATTTTTTATGCCTTTAACATGTTGCTCTTCAGACTCTCCTTTTGCCTGCCTCACTGAGGGTTTACATTTAACTTGCCAGAGTTTTTACATTATTTGCCTTATTCTGACGTTACTTCTTCTTTTGAGTGTATACGTGTAGTTCCTTATTCTGCACTTAAACTATGATGGCTTTACTTTTATTTCCTTTTTCTTTGATCCATAGAAAGTCTATCTTTACTAGGATACACACTTACTCAGGATCTCTTATATGATGTCTTCAGACACTCTCCAAATCATCTCCATGGTATAGAAATCTGCCTCTTTTTCCCCAGCTCTCAGCTACCAGAGGATCACTTTTCAATTACAATGATCTTCCCTGAGACAGCTGAGTTAAATTAGGAACAGATTATGGCATAAAACAGCCATACCATGCCAGAAAATCTATCTTTTGTTCAGCAGTTTCTGTGACTTGGAAACATACCTTGAATTTTTATTTTTATGTGTGTGATGATGTAGCTATGAGGAATCTCTGTAATTCTAATTTAAAAAATAAGGTAAAAGAAACTTTTTTTTTTTTTTTGGATGATGTACAGGATTTATTTGTATTCTTAAATAGTGACTTTTTTAAAGTGTAGATATGAACTAGTTTAAATAATATTCTCATTAAATAATATGGTTGCCATTTATTCTCAACTGCCACAGAACAATACTTAAGATGTCACACGTTTTGCCAGATTTTATCCATATGGTGGGATTTTGCCTCATCTATTTCTTTTGTTTTGAGGTTTAAACAGAATCATTTTGTTTAGTGCAAAGTGAGTACCTCATTCTGCCATGGTGTGAGTTGGATATATAGAGAGCTATGGGTGAGCACTTGTTCTGGTACACCAAAATAAACAGAGCAAATGCAAGAGGGCTCTGCTCCTTGGAACTTGCAATTTAAATGAGCCACAGTGAAGCCTTAATGCAAAATCACAGTTGTGATTCTACAATCACTGCGGTCCCGTTCAGCGTCTTTGTGGATCTGCTGACCACACGGAATCAGTCTGGATCAGACCCAGCCTCGCAGCTGCACCTCCGAGGAACCAGTCAGAACATACAATATGGGATGGTTTGGGGTTTTTTTTTGCCTGTTTTATGTTTTTATGCCAACTTCTTGTCAGCTACAGGAAGACTCATTGAACTGATGGAACAAACAGTGACATAACTGAGTAAAATAAATTTGACCTGTCAGGTTCTGCCCCCTCAATTTTTTTTTTTTTTTTGAGAAATTTTGATTTTAGCAGAAAGGGGCATATATTAATTCAGCGCTTAGTGTTATGTGACTATGGTGTTTTTCTCTCTGTACCAAGGACCCTAAAGCTTTACTGGCTCTTGCACAGAACTCTGGCCTAAGCTGTTATCCCATAAAAATATATGGTTTTAGTGATAAGCCATTGCATAGATCTAGTGAATTCTCTGACACTAATAAAATTAAGTCAAAGCATGCACATAAGTCCTCAAAGGGAGACTGGAGAAGGCTGTGAGAGCAACCACAGTGAGAGACAACAGCTGGATTCACCAGGGCACCTTAACCTCTGATCCATTTCCAAAAAGGGTCCTACAACTTGCACTTGCATGTAAAAATTTCTACTAGTGCTTGGGCTCTGGCTGATGGAGAATATTCACATTTTGTTGGAATATATTGGAATATATTAGAATATGGCACTCCAGGTCAGTTCTGACACTCAGAAACAGCCTCATCAGTGAAAAAATGCCCAGGACTAAAACCCTGAATAAGATCATCTCTCAGTTGTACTATGGTCACGAGGATGTCATTCCCAGAAGCCAAATACATGTGAACAGACTGTTGTACATCCTGCTTCCCTAGTTCCTTATAAACAACCCAAACTCCCCCTTTCACTTCCAGAAGATTTCCAGAGCTCCACTCCTTCCTGCTCTGCCAATATCTCTTTTTGAAATCTATTGAAAACTATTTCTTCTCCTTCATTCACTTACCCACAGCAAAACCTGAAAACTGAGCTGTCATCTGCTTCCAAATTATTCTCTTCCCAGACAGACCCATAAGGCCCTGGATGTTTAACAAGGGCTTATTGCACTTTTGCGTTACACTAGAGGACATGAAGGTCTTCCAAAAGTGGTTGGAGAAGGTGGAATCACGTGGTCAGCACAACAGCAACATACAGCATCAGTATGAACTCTTCACATGGTGCATGAGCCTTTATCACACCTGAGGACCTCAGCAAGTGGACCTCAGCTCCATCCCACGCTGGCTGCCACTGTGTGGTCTCTGCTGCAAGCCAGAACAATGCAAGGGGGGGAAAAACAAGAGAAGACAGTGATGATCTCGGTCATTTTTGAAAGAGGTTCTGCTAAACATTTTTATGCCTATCATCTTGATAAGATCTCCAAGCTTTTATTGCCTGTCAAAGGGGAGGGATGTCCTGCTGCATCTGCACATGGCAGGGAAGTGCTCTCACCCCAGCACTGCCCCATCCAAAGTGGCCTTCCCAGAAACCCTGCTGCACCTCGCTGCTCAGAAACGAGGGCACTGCAGTGGTTACTGTACGTAGGAAACACTCTCCACCGTGTGGTGAGGAACAAAAGATTTGAGATTTATAGATTTGTAATCTTTTAGGGTCAATAACCCTTTGGAAAGTGGGTAGTCTGAAAAACATCTTCTTTTTCATATATCATTCATCTGACATATTTTTCAACATACTAGCTGTGATCATTCCAAATCATAAAGGAATAACCTGTATAAAATCATTTAAAGACACACTGCTGAATTTTTCATTGGGAAAGACTTTAATAAACTCCAGATTCATTTAAAATTCTCTGGCTTCCTTACTGAATAAACTACCAAAGCCCATGCAAACCCCCATTAATTACTTTTTTTTTTCCATGGGATCTCATGAGTTTGTACTTTCTGAGGGATATCTTACTGAAGCCAGTTATTATACTGGCTTACAAGATTTAACTGGTGAATGTCTCATTTATTAATTTGCATTTACTTTTTGCTCTCCCCTCATTTCAAAATTGCTTGAAGTGACTGTTTGTACGGAGATCTTAAGCTCGTTTGTCACATGGTATTCTGCCAGACTGAAGTGAAAAACGGTTTATCTCCAAATTCTTGTGCTCTTCAATAGTCAGGTCTCACCGTGATCTCAGATTCCTATTTTATAATTGCCAACATAATCAGATGCAGTAACTATTCAGATACAAGGAATTGTGGCACTTACACCAGCTCAGCATATGTCCCCATTATTTTCTTATTGGTAGTTTTAAAGAACTCATGATGCCTAAAATGAATATTTCCCAGAGGCTTTCAATTAAAAGATATACGTATAATCTGATTCGTTATTATTAATAGATACTTTCCGTATGACAGTGATCTGCTGATCAGCTTCAGAATTTGGTCTCGGAGGTTGCAGGCAGGCAGTGCATTTGTGAAAGTACAGAATCAAAAATCAGAAGACTGAAGAAGAACTCCAGAAGACAAACTATTAACTACTTGGCTACTAGTTAACTATTTTGCTTTAAGGGTATGGGGATGCTTGAAAAAATAAATGCACGTATTTTTAGTTGCAAAAGCTTGTAAAAGAAAAGTATCACAGCTATTTTTTTCATGAAATTATTTTACTCTGTTGACACAAAGCATGTACATTTCTGGACAAAAAGTTATAAAATATTCTGACATATTTTAATATAAACAGGAACATTTTCAGTGATTGCTTGGATCTAAAATGTTTTTCCACTTGACATTTGTTTATACTTCCTAGGAAAGAAACTCTATTTATGGATAACTGAATAGCACAAATAAACATCAGAGAGAGCTGAAAAATCAGCTTTGATTATGCATGAAAATCTACAATGTCATTGTGTACTCTTGTGCCGTATTCTGATTGCCTGTTTATTTTTACAGAGCTGCTGGCGAGCCCATGGAAGAAGAGCCAGCCTTGTGAAGTGCCAAGTCCTCCCTGATATTTCCTGTGGGTGACATCATTGTGTATCCCCCCAAAGCACCCTCAGACATGTCTTGTCTGCTGCTTGGGTGGCACAGATCAGATGGAACATAAACACTGGGCACAAAACTCTGAATAGCAGCTTCACTTGTTCTTTGGATGGACTTGAAAGGGCCCTAAAGATTCCTTAAATGTAACCGCTACAATTCTAGAGTTACAGTAAAACGGGCTTGGGAGAAAGAGCCTAGAGCATGCTTTTTATATGCTGTTTGACCCGCTCACCAACATAAATTATGAAATAGAGTATTACAAAATTCTACATGATAGATTATAGATACGAGAATTGCAACAGCCAGCAAAATACTCGGTAAACTCCATGAATCACTTTCTGACACTTTTTACTGGGTACTTTTTTTCATACTGTGTTAAATTGTTAATAGAATCTGTTTTCTTTGCTCTGTGTAATGAAAAAAAACCAACCCCACCTTTATTTTACGTGCTATTTTTTAACCCCGTGTAATGAGTTCTTAGCTGAATAAGTGAATGAATAAGTGAAAGGTGTGTAAATTACGATGAGAGATTTTAGCTAAAGGGAAAGCACTTCTTATTGTACTATAACTCCCCCGAAGTACTGTGCTTGGTGGTGCTTTATTTTCTTTTCCTTTTTCCCGGCCATCCCTTCCCATTTCATGTAATCTTTTCTATCATAAAAAACAGATTCACGATTCTCTAAAATGAGCGATCTTCTGCCTTTAAAAAAAAAAAAGTGCTGTACCCTCCGTAGTTGACAGTAGCTCTCACCATATGTGCAGCAGAGATCAAGTAGTCCCTGAAAAATGGATGGCTTCTCAAATGTGTTTTTAGTTTGTTCCAAAATGTTTCCGCGTCCTGACTCTTAAGAGCAGCGATCTTCAGTAACTGCGTGCAGCTCATTTGAAGCTCAGGTGTTTCTGTGGAGGTTGTGTTGGGGGGTGTTTTTTACAGGTCGTCATGTGAATACGAACCGATTCTTTTATGTAGTCCTGCACCGAGAGAACTGATGTTGCTTAAGAAGCTTCAAAGGGTTTAGGCTTTATTTTAGATCCCCAAAGTGCAGCCCGATCTCCCTGCAACGTGACTTTAGCTGTTTAATTCCATGTTTGAGAACGTAACATAGAGTTGTGCCTTTAGCTGATAATGAACGCTTAAACTGTTACACGTGTTGCCTTACCGTCAGAGAAAGAGATAGGGCATGGATGTAAGACTACTTCAAATGAGCAAAACTCTACTACAGCAACTTTTATTTTGTTTACAACTTTCTCACCTAATGAACCCTGGGAGATACCTTGAAGTATTCGACTTGTAGTATTTGATAGCTCGCTCAGCTTTTAAAAGCAAGTGATGTTCTTTTTTATATATTTTCCAAACTCCAAAAGATATATTAAAGCCATAAGTGAAGACTGTCATGCTTTTTATTCTGAAATCTGAAAGGAACCTTAATTAAAACAAGATTTTGGGGAAGGCCATGATATGAAAGATATGGAACAATATGGTTTCAGTTATAGGCAGACTCAAACCTGTAAATCAAAGATGAAAGATTTCACTCAAATAGAATTATATAATTCTCTTTTGTTATGCAGTCAGACTATATCTTTCATGCATTTGGGTTTGTTTACGATTAGCATTTTAATTTTAAAGACTTTTATTACTTATACAAAAGCTCTCTGCTACAAGTTAGAAATCTGAGGCATGCTTTGAAAAGGGAAATCTAAAAAAGGAATGTCATTTCCTATAATGTGGAGTAAACTTTTATTCTGAAAGGCTTACTCTAAAATGGATGTATGCCCCTCAGAAAGTGAAATAAAATTCTACCCCCCATTTACAAGCCAAAAATCATGCTCATTTTAGTAATGCAAAGAGTCCCAGCAGGCTAAATTAACTCCTGGTGTAAGCCACCTTGCCTGACTTGGGGCTGTTCTGAAGGGGTTGTTCACATGACTAAAGCAATCAGGAGTTCATCCTGTATTTTCAGCAGACTTGTGATGGCAATCTGGCTTGCAATTTTCTTGTGGTCATCAAAGAAGTTTCCCTTCAAGGAAACCAAGGACCATAGCTGATGAGTTGGGTAATTTGTAGAGCTTTTCACATTTTGAAATAACGGCTGCTAAATTTTAATTGAGTGAATAGTAAGATCGTTTTAAAACTAACGCCACAAATGCACAATCTGCTTGTGTCCTTAGCTCGCATGAAACTAAATATGAATTGCAGCCTGAAATGTGAGTTACAAACTTTACCAATTAAAGTCTATATTCTGGGGTGGAAATCAGCTAAAGCTGTCCTTTGTAGCTGGAAATGCTTTTAAAATTCCAGAATAATTTGAATTAAACCACATGATAAACTCACACTTATGCATTTGTAGGGGTGTACTCCCAGACAGACATCTAGTCATGCGATTGGTTACAGTTAGGATCATTTGGATAAGCAAATGTGCAAATAAACTGCACACAGATTGTGTCCAGAGCTCTGTTCTCACTGAAGTCAACAGCAAAATCCTCTTTGATTTCAATGGGAGACGGATCAGGCCCTGCTTTTTTTTTTTCCCCCTTTAAGTCCAGAACACCATTACTTTTTGATTATGTCATTACAAGGCACCGTACAGCCCTCTGGGAAATGATCGAGGCTTATGGTGAATATCAACACTTCCTTCAAAGCAGACCTGGGCTTTCTGAGAGGGCAGTTTCACTTGCTGCTGTTTTCTTCTCACAGTATTTTTTATTACCATCAATAGCTCCCCATGGATTACAGTTAAAATATCTCCCAGCAATTTTAGACATACTTCCAGGGAAATATTCACATACGCACTCTTAAAAATGCCCAGTTTCAGCTGGATTCAACAACAAATTCCAAGAATTTCAGAAAGATGCACGAATTGCATGTTTCTCCATTTCTAATGTCCAAATTCAGAGGCTTAAGAGCTGTTTTTGAAGAGACGTCACGGTCTCAAGTCTCCCGTAGACCTCAGCTTAGGCTGGGGAGATTGACACCTCTGAAAATTAAGTCCCAGATATTTCAAGCTGGCTGCCAAAATATCTACATCTGAGCTTAGATTACTTCTAAAAATGAACTGAAATGCATAAACGAGATGGGGTTTCCGCGTGCGATTCCCCGGAGAAGGTGAAGCTGAGGAGGTGTCAGAGAGCTCTGGGAGCCAGGGTCACCCTCTGCCTGGTGCTGGTGGCACAGGGGCTGTGGGGCAGGCAGGAGGACGTCCCCCAGCACCACCACCCCGGGCTGCCATGCCTGTGAGCAGCAAAGCCTTGCCTCGTAGGGGAAGCGTGCAGGAATTTTCCCCCTGTCTCTGTATCAAGGTGTCCCTAAGACACCAGCCTTTAGAAGGAGAGATGCCTCAGCAGCAACGTGCTTGCTCCAGTTCATATTCTTTCCTAGTGCTAAGGACTAGATACTAAGCTCATTGGGGCTTTTCTTGTATTCTTGTATTTTCCTTGTATTCTTAGGTCCTTAAATTCATAGTAGAAACTGAAAACTAAAAAGTTATGTGACTCAGGACATTAAGAAAAGAAATCTTTTTATCCAGGTTAATGCTTTTACCTGGGCTGGAATGGGAACAGCGACAAACAGTAAATCTCAGAACTACTAAAACCTAAGAGTGTCTTGCACTTCATTTTCAGATTCTGTGTGCGGGAATTCTGCATGTGCTCATTTGGCTTTAATATAATCTACAGCAATGAAGTGCTTGATTATATGATCCTTTTTCAGGCAAAATTCCTAGCGAGCAATCAAAGTTCATGGGAATTTTGCCAGTGTAAAGATGACGGAATTAGTCCCTTTTTTTAATTAGGTACCTTCCTAATTTTACTTTCAGTGAAAATGAAGTGAACTTTCCAGTGAAAATGATCCCAGGCAAGTGAATCTGAGGAAAAGAAAATCCTTAAGCTATCTTAAATAAACATCATAAAAGAAAAAGAAAATAGAAACAGCTGTTACACAAACAAAGATGGCTGTTCCTTTACTTTGCAGAAATTCAACAACGTGCTGCCAGCTGAATGAAAGTGGCAAAACGAATCCCTCTCTAGAGAATGCGGCATTTGAGTTGGTGTCTTATCTCAGTGCAGCCTCCCTAAAAAGCTGAGAGTCATAACCAGGGATGAAATATTAGAAAGGTTTCACCACTGCCAACACCAGAGGGTCCTGTAGAGAACAAGAATGCAGAGACTGACTAATTTGTGTAGACAGACAGCAGGACACTTTCAGGGCAATGTGTCTGGGACGAAGAATTAGAGGGAACTTTTCCAAAGGCAATGATGGCTGGGAGGCAACGAACTTCTATGAGCTTACAGGGGCAAGGAGGTGCCCGGCGAGCATTTTTTCTTTGGGAGAGACCCCCTCCATCCCACCACCGTGCCCACATGCATGCAGACGGGAACCTCGCTGTCCATGTTTTTGTCCTCATCAGCATCATCCAGGTGTGCTGCCCTGACAGGTGGGCTCTGCATTTGCCCCAGAAGTCATCAGCCCCCAGCACACACTTCATAACATGACTGATAGGGGAGATTTTTGTAAATTTGGGGGTTTTTCTCAAAAGTGGCCTTTCCAGAAGTGTAGCAGTGCACGGTTGTTTTATTTTAAAAGGTCACAATAGAGCTTTGTGAGCCATTGTACTTTTTTTTTTTTTTTTACAGACTCCATATGGAAGTAAAACAGAATATGTACATGGCGGGAGGGGGGGACCTGCTGGGAAAGAATTTCTCTTAAATCAGGTTTCTGCTACCTGCTTTTCATCCTGGATTTGGAGGAGTTTGGATTCTTAATTATCATTTCAATTTTTACTTTGTCATGTCACTCACTTTGGTTTTTTACCTATAATTGAGTTTATCCTTGTAGCACATAGAAAACAACCAAATAAAAGTCTGTCTTTTCTGACAGATGCCCCTGCCCTTGGTGTGGGAATGAGAATAGCTTATCTTTGTCACTTCTAGCAGCAATTAAATGCTTCATTTTTGTGACAGATCCAAACTAGAGTGGTATTTTATGAGTACGATTTAGCTGCCTGTCTGCTGATTGTTAAAAAAAGAAATTGTGAAACTCACATTCCTCTCTAACCTCAAAAGGGACCCATTTTGATTTTAACAATGTAATATTTTCACTTGATCCAAAAGGTTTTTGTCCCATGACATCTTGTTACTAGCTCGGTTTTAGTCTCTAGCAAATAACACACCACAGAGAGCAAAGAGAGAAAAGGACATTCCAGCAACTATTAATTATATCTCTTCTGCACAATCCTTCATCCTCTTCTGGTGCCATGCTCTGTGGTTCAGCATATTAGAAGAGTTTATAGCAAAATATAAATTGTTCTGTGCCATCAAAGATGCTACTATTCGGATGCTAATTAGCACACTGTGAGTTGGGCTGTAACTTATGAGGAAGACACGCTCCTGTGTGCATGGTCTAAAGGCAAGTGACGCATGAAACCGATGGCACTGGTCCTGTGCAGTGAGAGTGATTCTGTGCTAAGATCTCCACACATCATCCCCCTCCCGACCCTGTGCCTGCACGGCCAGAGGCACATTTGCAACAGCAGAGCCGTAGGATGCCCTGATTCAAAGACCACTGAAATCCCTTCTCTGGGGAGAGCCGGGAGACAGCCAGAGAAGAAACCTGACTTTGCACTCAGCCACCCACAAACAGTAAAAAAGCAGAGATACGGATCTGAACTCAGCCCCACATCCCTCTTCCTGATACGAAGTGCCAGCCCTGCTTCTAGAAAAGTCTGTCTGAAAGAGCATTGACACCAGTGGCTGTATTCTGCTGGCTTCAGCGAGCTTCAGGAGGGTGTACGCACCAGCTGTTATGGGAACGGATTCATACTCATGTCTCTTGCTGCTTAGTTTACTGCTATTTTAAATTCCTTGATCGGCTTAATATTCCAAGTTAGGATGCAGTAGGAAAGAATAAAGCAATACTTGGTGAAGTCATAACTAAAGCTTTCAAAGCAAACTTATTGCCGTGGGTTTTTACACTGACTTTTTGGTCTAGGGACGCACAGCTGAAATGTCTATTTTTTTTCTTGGGAAATTGATGTTGCTATCTGTTTCTATGATAAAAAACTCCTTTTGCTCAGAGCACTAAAAGTTTATCTGTAATTTGTCTTTCCAGGCAGAGGAGATTCTAAGGGATAAAGCATCAGTGGGACCGACCCAAAGCGCAAAATTTTTAAAGGTCAATAGTAATATTTCCACAAGAGTAAATGGAACCTGTGGATTATTGTTATTATTCCTGATACATTTTTGTATCTGAGAGCATCCAATGAGTAATGTTAAGTAACATTGTGCTCCAAAATGTTGTTGATTATAGATATAAGAGCATTGGATTGGCGTGAAATAGTTTTCAACCGAGTTGTTAAAATCCCCTTTGTTTTGTGTTTTGTATAATTCTTTGGCTATAGTCTTGTCCTAGTGTGAATAAAAGCTATTTGAAGTAAGCTTGTTTGATACTCTGAGCTTTTTTTTTTTTTTTTTTTTAATCAGTGCTAAAAAGAAGTGGAGCTTTGAACATGCCACCCTGGTTGGATCATAGGAATCTGACTGTTAAAATATAAAGGGCGGAGCATGGCGAAGCTGGAGTGCATAAAAAAGGAACCACAAATGTTAATGTAAAAGTAATGTTACATAGCAGGCTAAAACCCACACAAAGCAGAGCATTGCAGAGCTCCGGCTTTAACACCAAGCTCATATTCTATAGTTCCTTTGGCTCATTGTCCTGAGGCGTTGCAGAACACATAATTCTCCTCCCAGTGAAACAGTTTAAATAGTACATGCGCTGTTTTGAAAGCTGTAAGGCCCCCGCTTTGTGGGAGGTGGGGAATATCCAGCAGGCTGCAGCAATACTCTGGACCACAGTACCGCGCCAGCCCTGCTGCTGTAAAACTCGGAGCTGTTACGGTGATACAACAGACCCGTTTCGAGAAAGGCACCCCCACAAAAGCGGTGGAGCGAGGAAGGACTGGGTTTGCTGTGAGAACACTTTGATCACTTGCACGTTGTCAAAAGTAGCGCAGAGATTTCAGCCTCTGAGATCGCTCCTGCGTGCGGAGCTTCGTGCGCCTCGACTGGAAAGCTGAGGGGGCAGAAGGGCAGCTGGGAAGTACAGGCACTTGATTTTCACATGCAAATCCCTACCTCCTGGCACCTATCCAGAGGTGGATTAAAACCAAAATGAAGCCAAACAGCACCCTATAATTTTAGCTTTATTTCATTCTTCAGAAGAACACATCCTTTCGGAGGGGGGAATGGACCCCAGCCCCAGAAACCCATAGCTCCACTCCAATTAATAAAATATTGTTTGAAAATTTGGATGTGTAACATGTAATTTCCTTGGCATATTTCAAAGAAGTTCCATGCCCAGAGGAGCTTAATCTATCCAGTCTATCTATCTGCTTCTCTGCTTTGCTTGTTTCCTGTGATTCCATTGTGATAAATTGCAGAGCCCTGTGATAAATTGCATTCATCATGTCTTTCTGGCTGCCTCACCTGCATTTTGTACATTAAACCCTCTCTCCTGGGACTACTTCTAACATTCCAACCTTGTGAGAGGTTCCAGCTAGACACCGTTTCTGCTTTAAAATCAACCTGCCACAGAAATGACCCTGCTTTTGAGAAGTGGAGTGGGTTTTTGGAAACCTTCAGGCTAACAATGCTTCTAGGAATCTCCTGTAGGTGGGTGGGAGTGAATTCTTCCAGATTCCTTCTCTCGTGCTTTTTCACTGCTTCCCCTGGAGATCCTCCTCCCCAGGAAAAATCTTTCTTTCCACTGGCAGCTTTGAAAGGAGTAGCAAGAGTTGGATGGCTCCTTGTCAGAAAGGGTAAACAGTGTCATAAAAGCTGGATGGGTATGTGTTGAGGCATTGCTCTTCCTTATTTCTGCCTCTTTTCCCTGCCAAATGAGAGGAGGATGATGTTAAAATTATGGTTTCAGCATGCTATTGAGATACTTTATTTTTAAATTTTTTTCAGCAGAGAAGAGGTTTTTTTTCTCTTTGCTATCTCAGTGGCCTGGGTGCTGTACTTGGTTCAAACAAGAACTTGAGACTTGGAAAGTAGAGTTTCTGGATTCTTATAGCATCCTTCTCTGGACTTGCCTATAAAAGGGAGCGGGTTCAGTGAAAACCCAAAATGCAGTTCTGTGCTTTACTAGAAACTGAGTAAGGGCATGGGTCCAGGATTTTGTGCAAACTCCAGCTTATTTACTGCTCTTGGCTTGTATACTTCTTTAGGCTGGGCTTCTCTGTCCACTTATCACTGAAAAATACCCAGCCTGTTATGACTGCCACATTAATGTCTTCATAGACTATTAATAACTAAATAAAGCATTGCTGGTAACATCCCAGATTGCCTGTTTTGTGGTATATTTTGCTCACAAGCAACATTGTTTTACATCATTCAGATCATTATAGTAGTTGAGTGCATTGTTCTTTAACTGGCGAATCTAATTAAATACTAGCCTGTGCTAAAGTTATTAGGTGTTACCAAAACAAAATATCCATCAATCAACCAATCAAGGTAAAAGCATGCATTACAAATATTTATGTTCCCCCAACTCAGTACAGGTTCATTTTCCATACTCACAGTACCTAATCTTAGCTGTGACAGAGTCCCAGCCTAACTACACACAATTCTACCAGACCCTACACAGCAATAAAGGCTGGGAACAGAACCGGGCTCATTTGTAATAATTTCTTCTCAATTTGCCTTTCATTGTCTAAATTCTGCTCTTCAACGTTGGCTATGCAGCACAAGCAGAACAGGTCTAAAATTTTTCTCAGTATTTTAGATAATTAATTCTTGAGAATCTTATTGGAACATCTATAGTTAATCCAGTATATTGTTTATAATTAATCTAGTCTTGTTATAATTGATTTGGTCTATAAGCAGGGATAAATTAGATGATTCCCTGTTCTAGTCACCAAATTCAGCAGAAAAAAAATAACAACTGATTCTTAGGAAATAATACCAAAATTAATTATGCAATTATTTCTCTCATTCTCATTTCTCTCATTTGTATAAGATCATTTGATATGATCTTGCACAAATATGTATGACGTTAGCAAAAAATGCAAACGTGTATTGTCTGTCACTAGATCTAATATGTAGCGGTTCTGTCTCTGCCACCTCAGCCAGAAGGAACCAGTCCCGTCTCCTTCTGAGCTACTGCCTGCAGTGGGCGTCTGGGTTCGTACTGAAAGTTGAGTACGTCGTTTAAGAACAGCTGCAACATCTGTAAACAGTGAAAAGGACAGAAAATGGAATGAATATGTGGACTCCAGTTATCCTTTAAAATGTCCAGCAAATTATTTCGTGAAAAGTATCATCACAGTGTAGTATTGCCTTGCAATGAAATCTTTGGAATTTTTAGGAATATTGGATGCTGAAAAACCTCTCTATCTTCATTGACCTACAATAGCTCATGTTGCTTCCTGTAGAGCCTGTATCTGGGAATGTAAATCTAGAGTGGTATCAGATAGTTTCTCCAGAATCCTCTTTATAGTGTCAAAATGTGTATGTACTCATGATTGCTGCCCTTTTCTCCCCTGTAGGGGTAAGGAATTCTTTCTTTGATTACTGGTTGGTGGCACAGAATGGAATGAGTGGTTCTGGTCACAAGTCATGATTGCCCAGACTCTTATCTAGATCTTGCTGCTTCTTAGTGTTGCTGAACATATCTCCCATGGGAATGTAAGTAGGTTATTGCCTGAGCTGGTAAAGTCTACTAAGAATTGATGGTGGCAAGCAAGCATATGGCTGCACAGAATTTTTTTTCTGGGGGAGGGGGTTAGGAGAAAAATATGCCAGAAAAGATATTATTGTTATTAGTGCTGAAGGGCTGATGAATGGTCAGTACTAGCACACACCATGTCTCTCTTTCTCTTCCATTTCAGTAGGAAGTAGGCTTACTCTGAATAGCAAAATGGCCCAAACTGAATTACTTTGTTAGCGCTTTTTGAAACTGACTGGACTGAAGGAATAACTTTATTTCAGTGGCACTCAACACGAAAATCCAAGATCCTTGTAAACACCCAGGGTTTCATCCTCACAACAGCCACAAAAACGGGCCAGTTGTTGCCTCTTTTCACAGGCACGATTATAAGAGTTTTTCAAGGATCCACAAAGAGCTTGTAGCTGACAGAAGAATCTCCTGAGCTACAGTTCTAATGCCAGCACCCAGACAATCCATGTGACTATATTTCTTCCAGATGCCTTCACACTATAATGTAAGTGTGTGTGTATTTGTGACTTCAGATGCTGAATCTGCCTCTTCTAATTTTAGCTCATTGTTTTGAGCTTGCTTGTTCTCTGGCATGTGTATTACTTACTGGAACATTGCTAAAGAACAAAAACTTTTATTTATTTTTTCAAAGAAGACTGTATGAGCGTATAGAGGAGACGTGGGATTTTTATGAATCATATCCTGTAGTTTACTTGTGTTTTTTTTTTTTCTTACTTGCTCCCTCCTTTTTAATGATCTTCACAAAACAGAGAACTGTTTGGATTGTGTAAAAATCCACGCACAAGAGCTAGACTTTTCCTTATTCTGCTAGATGTGTTGGCTGTTCTGATTTGCATATAGATTGCAGGGAACACAAAAATATCAATAAATACTGCACTTCCGTAGGGATAACAACTGAACCATTTCAGATGAGGTTTCAGGGGATTTGGAAGGAAGTTATCTCAAGATTCTCACTGCTTATAAGCATAAGGTTGTGGTTCTTATTACCAAACAAAGAAACATCAGTCCAGTCCTTAGTAACCTTAGGGGTGATGAATGAGCAGGTCAGAACAGGCATAGGCTGCACGCACCAAGCCCTCACAAACGAATGCAAAGCAAAGCCCCAACTCACGTTGCAGGTTGGGTCAGGAATTTTGGAAAAACCTTACTGCTGAACAGGTGATTTCTCAACTCTGCTTATATTTTCTGTCTACTTAGACTTCTTTTGAGAGGTGTTAATGACTTTCAAGAAAAAAATTTATTTGATCTTCCTACACATAGTTGTCTAAGCATCTTCTTGAATGCATGAAGGAAGCAGGGTGATACATGTCGTGGGATAATCATGGAGTACCTCTTCCTGTAAGGCTTTCTTAGGAAGTCTTAGGTGTTATGCTCAAAATACGTGCTCTTAGCTATAGGCAACCAAGAAGCTGGAGATGAGTATGTCCATATTTCAAGTAAAATGAGAGAGACCTGCGTAGGTACTGTGCACCACAGTACCCACAGGATGACCTTCACAGCGTAGAGCACAAGCACATGATTCAAAAGTTCTGGGACATCCTTCATCCCTTTGCAGAATGAGAATAAGCTTCTGGAGAGAACTCTGTGAGAGCCCATAGAAGGTCTAAGGCCAGCCTCACACTGTGAGTTTCAGAGGTGAGTGGGAAAGGATGAAAAAACTGCACAGTTGCACCTGAAAATGAATCATTTACTGTGATACAGACACCAACTGGTATCTGAGCAAGTCAGAGGAAAGCTTAAAATGAGATCACAGCAAAAAGTGTCTGCTGAGCTTCAATCTCATGTAGCCATCTTTGGTTCAAAAAGAACGAAAAAACAAGGCATAATCTATGAGGAATTATCTCAAGTATGTAACATCTATCACCTCCTCACGATACACACATGTCTTTATGAAAGAAATTTTAAGGACAATGTGAACGATGTCTATAAATTGTCAGAAAAAATTTACTCCAGGGGGAGACTACACGGTATGCTGTGTAATTCCATGATTGAATCCGTAAGTGGCACAACCTTTGCTAAAGGGGGTGTGCCAGGCGACACAAACATCTCAGAGGGGAACAGACACATTGGATGTCCCACTTCTTCTTCATACAGTAGTAAACATATAGATTCTCCGTAGTGGTGTGCTAATGCCAAGGTTCCTGGCAGCAGCCTGTGAGAGTTATTGTACCTGGAGTCAGGCAATCCCACAGGTGATGGAGCTGGAGTAGCTGCGACCCTGGCAGGAGTGCTAGCAGCAGCTTGGCGGGCTTTTAGACTGAATTTAATGTGCACTTGAGGGATGCTACACTGACTGTCCAAGAAACTTACCATGAGATCTGAGACACATGCGGTACGTTTTCTGATGCTATGACATATTTCCTCAGGATTCTGCTCTTTTCTGTATCTAGTGTCTGCATCCCTGGCTTACAGGAGGAACAAACCAGTGTGAGGTCTAGTATGTGCCTATATAACCACACAAATCCAAAATACTTTTTTACAACAGATATCATGGTATTAAGCAGACTGAAGTCACAATCCTAAAAATGTAACTAATGATGATTATTGAAGAATGCTACCTATAGGAACAGCGTGAGACTATCTTTAAAATAAGGGATGAGTACGTACTGTTGTTGGTGCTCACCTGCATAAACTTTGTGATGAACATTTCTCTGCTCCTTAGTTCACCAGTCACAAAAGATAGTAATAATTACTTTGTATCTAGATATGATGTGAAGCAGAAAAGGACTCTCTGAAGTGCAGAGGACGCCAGAAAAAGGTCAATGAATTATGTTGAAAAATACAGATTTTTAATAGCCACAACATTGCCTTCTTTAAAATCCTATATATAGGAATATATACTATGGGCATTTACAACATTTTCTTTAAGATCATGCTTTTAGATCATGTTTTATTTGGTCACAAGATATCACTGCTAGACTTTCAAAGGCCTGGCTTCTCCAATCCAGTGGGAAGTGTCTGCTGGTGTTCCTAGAGCTGCTCCTGGGCTGGTTCCTGGTGCTGTGAGCACCGGCATTGCCTGAGCCCTGCTGGCTGCCAGCTCCTGGGCTCCTCGCCTGCTTGAGCTCCATTATGATCCTCAGTGTAGGTATTTTCAGAGGATGTCACCTCGCTTATGCCCTACCAAGGAGAGGTTTTGTGATGAGTCACCTTCCCTGCCCTCTGCACCCACGGTTTGAGCATTCCACCATTTTCATGGCAAGACATGCCGCTGGCAACTGTAGACATTTTCATCTCTAGTCTGCCTGATTTGGTAGATTTGTCCATTCTTCTCCTGCCCAGTCTCTGCCATTCCTGCAGAGAGCCCTAGTCCCTGGGACATTGAGCAGAGCTGGGCAGAATTCAAGAGACAGGAGAAGCCAGCTTTTCAAATGCTGCCTTCATTCTTCTTCAGAACAAATCACTTTATCTTTTCTTTTTTCAATCCCACGAGATGAAAACCTTGGGGAAGGGGGATAGGGGGAAATATTTGGCCTTTTTTTGTTGTTATTGTTGTTTCACTTGGTTTTGGAAACACGGCCATGTGGTTATTCCCAGGATGAAATATATTCCCCAGTACCCTGTCAGCTGCTGACTGCATCCGATAGTCCTGTCAGCTTCACAGCTGCTGTTAATAGCCATACCCTGTGTGCTGCGGGACTGCACCCCAACCTCCCGGGGCAGTGTCTAACCGCCAAGCTACACAGGCATGCCTGCTCTCTCTCTCACTCTCCCAATGGATATTTAACCAGCATGTATTATAACTAACACATAAGTTGAAGTTGCTTTCGGTGCCCCTGGTTTCAGTTCCCTCCCGGCTGCTTTGAGTTGTCACGTCCCTCCAGGCAAGGACCAAAGCTGTGCCTTTCTCAAAGCCTTGCTGATCTAAACATGGGAGAAATGGCAGAAGCACATCACTCGAGCTGGTTTTGTGCATGGCCTAATGCTGGAGGTGCGCTTGGAGAAAATCTGGCGGAATGGGATGACCAGTGGACGGCTTAGATTGGGCCAGTTGCCTGGGGCTGTGGGTCCTAAAACAGGATGTTGCCCCTGAATGGGATGGCAAAAGCCAAAGACAGTTTTGAGGAAATGGACTCAAGTTTTCCTCCTAAATTTCAGCAGCAAGGTCTATCTCTAAAATGAGCCAAGCACAAATATTTATGTAAACTAGATTTTGGGTTGATTGGAATTTAGATCCAGATTCAGAGCTGCATTTAGACTGTAATATATTTCTAACACTGCTATATGCAAGGGGGGTGAACTGCCCCCAAGGACCAAATGGTTACCACCATCCATGTGTTCTCTTTTCTTTTCCAATATATCTTCAAATATGTTTTATAAAGCAGCCAGGTGTGGAGCAGCCAGGGAGGAGCAGGATCTTTGTTTGTGAAGATGTACATAACCATCTTCTGGTCAGGTTGCAACTCACAAAGCGTGAGCAGCAGCAAGCTGGGCAGAGGAGGCTTCTCAGGTAAAGGTGACTAGAGCTGGTATCTTCCATGAACCTGAGCAGGAGGGCCACAGACAAATATATCATGTGCTGTGGACTAAAATAGCAACAGGAGGGATTCCTGATGCTGCTTTGTTCAGCTCATAAAAAAACTAAAGATATTCTTTCCTTTCCTTGGGCCAAATAACAAAATGTGAAGAGAAGTCCTCACTACCTGTTGTAACGTTGGTTTGTTTTGTCTGCAGAATTATTCTGTCTTACTCCCTACTACAGCATCTGCTTCCCCCTTATCTCACACATTTTCTGTGTATGTTACAGCCCACTCGAATAAAAAACCTAAAAATAAAGTTATGCCCTGAGAGGGCAAGTATACAGAGAGAAGTTCATAAAGCCAACAGAAGATATAATTTAACAGCCATGTTCCTCTTAATAATTAATCGAGGTTAAGAATAAGAATAAAGTACACTGATTGAAACTTGTCCTTCTAGCTATAGCTTTTATTCCCATTTGATTTCGTTTATTTGTCTACCGTAACCTTTGCCTCATTTGAATTATTGTTTCCCACAATCAAATATGTTAGTGTAATGGTAAAGATTTCCAGAAGGACTTTTTCCCCTTTGCTACTTTGGGAAAGGCTCTGCATGTAAACTGCTGTACGGCTGCATGCAAAGTACACACACTAAACATGATACGTTTATTTTATCATTTGTAGCTAAAGAGATGTAATTATTTAAGTGGGTGTAATTTAATGTTATGGCATCCCTCAAATTGCAGTACTGAAATTACTTTAATCTATGCTTTGGCTGGGGAAATGCATGAGAAATTTAAAAGCTCACAAAAAACCATCCTGAAACCCAGAAAGGAGCTGCTTCTATGGGTTGTGCAGAAGTCCTTGTGACATCTTTTCAGGAAGCAGGAGTACAAGTTCCACCTTTTCAAGAGCTTTCTTATCTATTGAACTTTTTATGGCCTCTTTATCATGTCATGACTTTTAGGGTGGTTTGCCATTAGACTCCTCACGTGTCAAACTTGAAACGAGGGCTCTAGGCAAGCTACATCATGTACTGTGCCTTCTACTACCTCTGCAAAGACAGAGGGAGCAGGCTGTCCATCCTCTCGGGGACACCGAGTGCTGAACTTCTGCTACTTTTAATCTTAACGAAAGTCTCTTAATTAGCAGTTGTGAATCTGTTCCCATTGTTTACATGCATCTTTCAAAGCCAGCAACAACAACAAAGCAGCAACAGAGTTGTGTGCAAACAACAAAAACAAACCACTGTATTCAGGCTCTTAAATATTATACATTTTCAACAAAAATCTCTCTAGATTCATCTCTGTGCTTTCTAGCAACCAATACTGTCTGTGAAAATAAGTTCCTTCAAGAGTGGCTTCATTAAGAATCTGTGCTTTATAAACTGGGTGTGGTATCCTGTTTTTTTTTTTTTAATGACTTAAGCACATTTTGGGCTAAGTAGACTAGCTGTGTAATACTTTTGCTAGAATGGAAATACCAAAGTCAGCTCTTATTATTACCGGAATCTTTTCTATGGGAAGCCATCACAAACAGAAGTTTGTCATATCTGGATTTAAATAAATTTAGCTTCTTAGCAATTCTGTAATGACCACGGGCTACCTCCTGTTCCCACTGAAGTCAGTGGGAATGCTGCCATTGACTTCAATAAGCTTGGGATTTGGTTTCCTTTCATCAAAGATTGTTCTAAATCTGGAGTCCTGCAGCTTCAGTTAGGTATATGCCTCCATCCCAGTTTAGCGTGAAGTTAAAAGGACTTCTTGCAATAAACTGAAGCATTTGACTTCCTCTTAGAGCCACCTCCTGCTACCACCCGTTGAGTCTAGGAGAGCTGCCCTGTTTTTTTGGGTTTATGAGTATGTTTCTTTTTCCACTGTGGATGACTATGTTAGCTGCTCCAAAGTTATTCCTCCCAACAACCCAGAACCTCTGTGGGAACAGAGGTGGAGTGGTTTGATTTTAGTATGTCATCCTGCCTGTAGAAGAACCAGGAGGGGAATGTTACATTTTCTCTCTAGATGCCTGGCACCAGTAGTAGCTAATGCAAAGAGGGTCTTAAAGCAATTAGGAAACACTGTGAATAAAAGTTGAAGAGCTCATCTGTGCATATTTTACCTACAAAAACAACCTGCTGGTAGAAAAAACTTTTGTCAACTTAAAAAGTCCTGGAACTGCTTTAATATACACCAGAAAAGAAGAGACAACAGAACATTTGCTTGTCCTCTCTGACTATTGAATCAGTTTGCATTTTTTCTGCAGGGACGTGGTGATTGCTCATTGCTTTTGAAGCACAGTTTTACTTAGGAGATATTTACCACTGTCACTTGTGGCAAATACACCTTTAAGTTGCAGAGCAACATTCTCCACTCCTTTCAGCATTGTTTAAAATGTTCATGGTGCTCATAGCAGAGCAGAATGCAGCCCTATAGGTGTTTTAGCCAGAGGCTAGATTGTGATCACTTCATTCCTGCCAGGGAGTAGTTTCTCAAATGAAAAATGTCATTGAAGAGAGCAAGAGTGTGAGTAATTTACTTGTGTGAGTAATTTATTATAACATTTTTTGTTCTGAATTGGCTTTTCTCCTACATATGATCCATGTGCAAGAAATAACAGCTTTAGTTTTCACATAAAACAGTTGAACCTGCAGGGGTAACGAGGTGTGTGGAGAGGTTTCCAATCGCTTGTGAACTAACCTGGAAATTACTGAGCTGCAGAGATCTTCCCAGAATGCTACTTCTACAAAATCATTTCTTCCTCAGAGTCCAGGACTGTCAAGAGCATGGCTGACAAAAATAAACCTCAGCTGTTAAAGTAAGGAGCTAAGCCACCAAGTACCCAGAGAGGATAGGCTTGTTGAGTCAGAAGATGCTACTTTAATGAAGTCATTTTAAAAAGCAGAATTGTATTTTAAGATAAATTAGATTAGATGGATATCTGCCAAACTGCCATGGCTGTATTTAGGTTAGCTACCCATCCAAATGCCAAATTACATGAGCATACACTACTATAATGCTCCATATAAGTCTATCTCTAGCTCTGTACATACCACAGCTATGAATGTATGTACCATCATGGAATCGAAACAATAGGGGAGCTGATTCTTAGCTGTATATAGTATTTTAGCTCCACTGAATGTAAAGCCAGTGATGATTTTCCTCCAGGGAAAATCCTGGCCTCCCTGAACTTAGACTTCAGTCATTGCATGCACCAGCCTGAGGAGGGTCCAGCCACACTCTTGGGATGTGCAGTAGGACACAGCAAGCTTCAGCCGAGGGGTGACCATCATGTGTCTAGACCTTGAAGCGATCCCTTTGCTCAAGTGCTGCTTGTGGTTTAGCATGTCACCAAGTATATACGTGAGGCCGTTCAGAGGCAGGCAGGTGTGAAGAATGGCAGTCTTATGGTCCCTGCGGAATTTTCAGCAAGTGTCAGCACAGGGGCCATGACTTCACACTTCAGCATTTCATTTTTTAATCCAGTCTCTAATCCATTTATTCTATGAAGTGAAACATTCCAAAATTACAAAGGGATTTGTGTTCCTTGAACATGTGTGAGCTGGCTGGAAAGACTTGTGAATTCTTCATACCTTTTCCTATAGCTAACTTTTGGTCCATCTTCACAGCAGGGCTGACTAACCTGTATTTCACACACCTCTTTAAAACTTTCAGTTTCAGGCTACTTTCTGATATAAATGATACTCAATGAGAATGGGTTGGGGTTTTTTTTGAAGAAAATCGCAATAGAAATGTCAAAACATGAGGATAACTACAGGGGGAAAACACTCTTAAATGTGTGCCAAACACTAACTCACGGAAGCTGATCAAGTTCTCATAAATGGCTGTTGACCCTGGCAATGGGGTGGTGATTTTTCTTACTGCTAGCATTAATGAAAATTCCATAAAGTAGCAATAATAATTAAATGAATACAGAGGCAATGGTGTTAAGCAGGTTAGGTAGTGGTAGTCATTGTGACCATGCTTATAGTGTTACATTGGTTTGGCCAAGAAAAACCTTATCTGATGAAAACAACAGTTCCCAAAATGCACTCCTTTTAGAGAAATTAATTCTCTTCAGCATGGGTTTCCAAAATAAATATAACACAATATTTTAAATTTACTTATGCAAATCTATCAGGACACTCTAGCCAAGCAATAACCTAAATCAAGATAACCATGGTTAGTATGTTACCCCTTAGCTATGAAGCTGCTGTTAGTCCCACTTCTGGTATGTCTTCATATGTTAGTACAGCGTGGTTTAGCTCTCTCTCTTTGAGTTTTCTTTTTTTCAATAGAGCTGGAAAGAATGTTTTTCACCAAATAGAGTACATTCCATGAGCGATGGTTTTCTGTTGGAGTTATGAATTTGAAAAGGATCGCTACCTCCCATTGAACAGGCCTCAGAATTTATGTACTTTCTTTGGCCAACATTTGAATCTGGCTTCGAAGCCAGATATAAGAAACAAAGCATGCTGGAAGATTTTTTTCTTTTCTTGGTTTCTTAGCCTATGCATATATTGCATAGAGGAAAATACATGCAATTAGTTCATTTGACAGCTTCCATCCTTTTAGATGCCTTTCCTGACCTCTCTCCACTATCTGTACTCCCTTCAAGCACCTTCTAAGCAGCTTGGGATGTGTGCCACGCGGTACAAGGAAGAAATAGTTTTTACGTTATACAGAGAAGTGGTTCCGGTTCTTTTTCATCTAAATCACATGAAAACCCAAGAGCCAAACCAACTTCTTTCCCCATCCACCTCCAAACTCCACCAGCCCTTCTGAAAATACTAAAATATTGTTATTGTGAGGTTAAACATTGACACAGACATTTCAAATTTTTGCACTCCCTTTGGTACAGGAAAAAAATGTTGATTAATTCTTTGATTTCTTCTCCAATCAAAGTTTACTTCCAAATGCAAGTTAAAGAGCTTTAGAGAAGCTCTAACTTATATCTCTCCAGAAAGCCCCTTTCTTATTGCAGAAGCTGGAACAATCTTTCCTCCTGATACTTTCACTTCACTGTAGGAGAAGTTACCATAATTTAGTCATTCTGATGCTCTCTGTACTTTTAGAAGAATCCCTGGAGGTCCCTTAACCCGTTCAAAAGAAAGAAAGAACAAACTGAAAGTAGCCTTTAGTCTTTAAAAAGATTAAAGTTAAATTTAAAAAATCAAATTAAAGTTTCAGTCAGCCACAAGTCTTGGGTCCATTTCATGAGTTACATTCGTTATATAAGATACCTAGAAGCCCAATTAAGAGCTGATGAAGTTTGCGGTTTCTGTATTATATCCCACTTACACAAATCTGTTTTATGTATTTCTTCTGTGTTTCGTTGTATGTTTGCTAGGACACTGTAGCTGACAATGGGTCAGAATTGGCATGAATACTTGCAGCAGTCCTTGAGGTATCTGTGAGATGGTCTCAACAACCTACAAGGCCAACCCAGTGGAAAGGCTTCAAAACTGGTATTTAATGTTTTTTTCTGGATTAGAAATACCCCAGGGGGGCAATAGTATAATCTGCTCTTCCTCAAGGGTACTTCATCTGTTGAAGCTGCTCCATGGGTTAGTGAGCAGGGGTACAACTGCAGCTTTGTGACATAAAAAGGTGATTGTGTTAAAAGTTAAAGTGCATAAGGAAGTAAAATATGCTAGATTATTAGAGCTAGAGCTGGGGTAGTTCTGGTTCACATCAGAGAAACCCCCCTGGGAAGGAGCTATGCCCAGCAAACCTTCAGGCTGGTCCAAGAAAACTTCATTTCTACAAAGAGTTCAATGCATTCAAATTCTTTCCCATGCAAGCAGTGGATCAAAGCCTTTGCTGCTCTGCCGCACAACACAGAGTCTCCAGGCTCATGTCACAGGCCAAATGAAAGCAATTTTGGGTGGGATCTCATAGAAGGTCACACCCCTTGGTTGGTTAGAAAAGCATTGGCTTCTTTGGTGGGACTGTGGAAAGAAATCATGGGGGGAGGTGCTTCAGGCTGTATTCCCTCACATCAGTTGCGTGATACAGAGATGGAGCAGGATCAGCAGCAGTAATGATGCTCCCATCCAACTTCACTGTCAGGACTCATCTTGGCTTTCCCTGTATTCCCACCTCAGTGCCTGGGCTCCTCACATGCTGAGGTGAGGGATGTTCAGTTGTTCAGAAGCACGCTTGTCCTTCATTACTGAATACCCTACTGGAGACCCTCCCACGATGAGACCATGATCTTTCCTTAGCTGGTTTGCCTTGAAGCCTCTAAACTTCTTTTGGTAAATAGCTTTGACTTTCAAGTCAAAGGAAATTGCAGCCTTTTACTCTAGGTATGTATTTACAGTAGCAAGAAGAGATTAAAAGAGCTCTGAGCAGACCAAAGAGATGGGCAGTTGAGAAGGATCAGAGATGGAGTGAAGAGGTGAGAACTTTAAAGAATGGAACAAAGTTTTAATCAGAATTTCCACTGTCTGAAAATAAACAGAAAAAGTTTCCTCACAGCATCCTCATTTGATAGGGAAACATTAAGATTTACTAACTAATAATCCTATACGACAGTGATCAATAAAATAATATGATTAAAACCATGTTATTCTTCAGTTGGATACAGCTTTTCCAGTCAGGGCTATGGGGATATAAGCTGTCAAGTAAAATGATTCATCTTCAACACCTGTTTCATTTGAGGGATTCCTTTGCTTAAAGTGAGTCTCCAGAACGTTTCTAGCATCTCTAATGTCAAGGGGGAAAGGAAGGTTATTGCAACCTCCAAATTTAGCCGGATGCACGAGCGAGGTCGCTGCAGAAACCTCCAATAAAAGTGGACCCCAGAGTCAGAGCTCTACTTTTGTTAGCCAGCGAAGAGCTGGGGAAAATGTAAATCTGCCTTTCTTTATAAGCTTGCATTTCCCTCTCTTTCTGTTTATTGCATTCATAATGTTTTCTGTCACCACTTTAGCTGAAAATAATATTGAAAAGGCTTTTCTCAGTTTCATCTGCAGTAGATTTATGTATAATAACACAGCTGACCACCAGTGATACCCTAGATTTGGAAGATAAATGTTTCAAGTGAACCCTTCAGTGCGTGCTTGGCTTTTTCCTCTCTCCAAGAAATTTTCCATACCACAAAAAACCCAATGCAGAACATTGACTAGGGATATTGCAGCAGTGCTCCAGAGTAAGGAAATTATTTCTGCTTTTCTTAGAGTTTTAACATCCATCTCTGATCACTGTGAGATCTAGTGTGAACCCAAAGACTTGTAGATGGGGTCTGCAGACATTTAAAGGAAGGAATTAGTAACAGAAATCTCTTACATCAAATTACCTTTCAATTTCTTCTTGGGCAGAGGTGTGTAAGAGACAACAGTCACACTGACTACCCTGAAAACAGATGAGGTCACCCACTGCTTATGTCATTTAGTGCCTTGGTCCTGAAGCTCCCTCACGGAAAGAAATAGAAAATGGTATCCCAGAAAAACTGGGTCTCACTCTGGAGTGAGGTGGGAGGCTTACCTTGTGCTGGTATAAACTGAGCAAGCAGTAAGCTGTTGTCTGTCTGCATCTATGGGTCCTGTGCATCTCAGAAGGATAGTTAGTACACAGTGCTTACTGTGCTGGCCTGTTTGAACGTTTGAGTATTGGAAGAAATCTGAACAAAAGAAGGCATTGTAGTTAAATAATTGTAATTAAATTGTAATTAAATAATCTAAACCCAGCAAAAACTCAGAGGATGGAAGGTAAATAAATTACACATGTGACTCCACTTCAGCAAGTTAAAAGTTTAAGGGAAGAGAACTTTCAGCACAGAGTGAGCAAGGTAAAGGGCACATGAATCCACGCATTCCCGTGAATCCATGGAAAGGACTTGTGGCAACCCAGGGCACAGCAGGGAGGATTAAGACTGAAGGGCACGTGACAGAAAACTTGGAGGATGCCAGGGTTCAAGAGTGAACAAAGACAGGATTTATGAGGGTTGATAACTGTCAGCCCTACATTCTTCCCTTCCTAAGGGCACTGCCTTGCGCAGGGGAGGTTTTAATCTCTTTCACTCTCTGCTCCATCTGGTTATGCAAAGTGTGAAAGATCCATTCTCCACTTCTTACTGAGGCACAAATCCATACTCCTCTCCTCTTTATGTGGAGAAAGGAAGGGAAGGGAAGGGAAGGGAAGGGAAGGGAAGGGAAGGGAAGGGAAGGGAAGGGAAGGGAAGGGAAGGGAAAAGGGAAAGGGAAGACTCCTTTTTCCAGTGGCTATTAGGCTGCTCTATGTACTCCATCTCATACGAGTTCTGGGGCCCTGCTCAAAAAAGTGCTGTTTGTTTCTGCCGTCTCATGTAACCTCTTAGACCTGAAGAGGGTTTTAAGTCATTCTTTCTATGCCTCCATCTGCCTTTGAAGCTAGGACTGAGACCACAGAGAGAAAGGGGTTGCAGGGAGAAAGTATTCATGGTCCTTAACCACTTGCCAGAGCTAGGCTATAATACATTCTTTCTATTGCAAGGTACTGAGGAAAACATCCTCAGTGCATGGTAGACACCCTAAAGTATTGGTGCTAGTGCCAAGGAATTCAAATGCCCACTAGGATGAATAGATTCTTTCATGTCCGTGTAAGCTGTCTTTTTTATTGAAAGGGTGATTCTTCTATATGGTCTAAATTAAGTATATTTGGGCAGGTTTGTTTGATATCCAAGATGCTTACAGAGGTTCAGAATAGGGTTAATGATCAAAATGTGGCAGGATTTAAGCCACAGTAGTGCAAATACAGCTCTTCAGGAAAACATTCCCAAAACCAAGTGAAACGAAACCCAACAAAAGCAAGGAAAGTCAAGAAATCTCATTAATTTCTTGAAGTTTCTTTTGTATAGATGCAGGCAACTATATACTGGCTCTGCAGAGAATCCAAGGCTTTACCCTAACTAGTGCTACCCTTTGGAGAAACGCCACTGAACCTGGGATTCTTGAAAAAGTAAGTTCTAAGAAACACAGAAGTCTAATACTTGGCATCTTGGGATGTTGAACCCTTTCCCAGGTAGGCTGGAGAAAGAGAGGTACCAGGTCTTTCTATTCTTTTCAGCAGGGCCTTTTACCACCATAAAATGCACCCAGCCCTCTGCTCTGGCCCTAGCATACCCAGATTTTTTTCCTTTTCTACAGGCTGTAAAAAGCCAATGCTGGTGTCACAAAGGATTACCTATTGCATAACTAAAGAGCATCTGCATGCAAGACGTTATGTCCAAACCTCCCTTTGCAAGGTGGGATCAAAGTTGCACCATCTTGTCTCCAGAGAGGGCATGTCTCGAGTGTCTTGTTCAGCTCTGTTTGACTTCATTGCCACAGATTTTCTATTGTCTTTAGACAGGTACCTTATGGCTAAATCTTTAAAGCCAGGTCACTGTTTTTACCTGCAGATGAAAGAGCCTGAATGTGCTAAGGCGTACTCAGTTCAGGTATTTTATAGATCTTCTGAGGTATTTCTACCTCTTTGGTGCCTAATATCTTTTCTTCTTCCATTTCTGCATGAAGAAAAGCAGGCAGCAAAACCACAAAGGATTTGAGATACTCACCAATAACAGGAGCAGAATAGATAGATGATTCGTAACTGATATGCTTTAAGTGGCATTCAGTTCAGAAGAAATAAATAAACATTTTTGTCACAACAGAAAGATAGAGATAGAATTCAAGTTTAAAAAGATTAGTAACAGTTAAGAAGAAAATGGTGTTGTTCTTGGAGAGAAGGAAGAAAATGTTTAACTAAAAATCGGTTAAAACTTCTAAGCACAATCAAGGAAAGCTGGATAAAATTTCAAATGTATCCAATTTCAAAATCAAATGTAAGTGTGAAGGGTGAGAACCAAGCACATATCAGGGGTGGCAACATTTGAAATTGCCAAAGAATAGGATAACAGAAAAATCAAGATCTTTTTCTCCTTCTGCACCACGCAGCAGGAAGCACAATTATGTCCCCTTTTCCTTAAGCTGTCATGTATATACATACACATATATATCAACTTTAGTTCTGATGTGAAATATGCCATTCTGTTGGTTCACAAAACCAGTCTTGAAATCTCAGATAAATTCACATTTGCATTTATTTCCAAGAAAACAGTTGGTTTTCCCTAGCTTTCAGGAACAGGGCTTAATATGAAGTCAGCATCATTCACAGATCAGCTTCTCCTCCCCCCCCATGATGTCAACTGGAATATATCCAGTGCCAATGTATAGATGTGCTGTGGATTTTCTCTTTCTTCGCTTCCCCAGAGGTTATTCCTCCCTAAAATCTACCTGCATGTCTGAGTATATAGTCTTTCTGATGTAGATGTAAAAAAAGACATTGATTCACTTGTATCCACTAATTTTTTAAACTCCAGTCATTTTTTACCTCCTCCAAGCACAATGAGAGAGTAAAGAAGCAAAGAATAGGGTAAGGACTGAGGGAAGTGGACAAAGATGAACAGAAAGAAGTAATTGGTGACCAAGCTCAGCTGCAGCCAGAACTGTCTGTCTGACTGCAGCCTGAACACAGCCACCTTCATTCCTTGCCTGCCCCAAAAATGCCCATATCAAACATAATAAAGTAAAGCCAAGAAGGTTTAAGCTACTGGAAAACCGGAAAATCTTTCCACACCATGCTTCTCATTCTTAAATGGTAAAGGCATGTATACTCATCCTAAAAAATTATTATATACAGGTTCTGCAAAAACAGAGCCATTGTTATGCCCACAGCTAGAGCAAATTATGCATTGCTAGGAGGGAGTCCTGGAACCACTTTTAAGAAGTTGTCCCCTTTATGCCCGGACTCAGTGTGGCCAATCTCATTTAGGGATGGAAAACAAAAGCCAGGTTAGCAGGGGAGGTTCGTTCCACCTCCGTTTCTCCTTCTCTCAACAAGAGGGGGAAGTGGCAAATGAAGTTTGTGGTGTTTTCAGGCAATGATTACCTGTGCCCCTAAGGCATATTCCACTGTAAGAAGTTTTAAACAGTGCACGTACACTAAAAAGCAAAGAACTAGTGTGGGAAGCAATGGTGGGTATGTGTCTCAGGCTACTCACTAAATCATAGCAATTGTCTGGTCCAGCAGATTTCAGGGGATGATGCACTTCAGCCCAGGCTTCTTAGATGGGCAGTTTCATTTACAAACTTAATTTCACTGCCCAGTAGAAGGAAGAGTACTTCATGAAAGATATCCCTCTTTTCTGTTCATTTTCAGGTAGGATTCAAGATGGTGGAAGGTGCCTTCCTATCCACGGAAGAATGGAGCTCAAAGCACATGCTCCCAAACTCACACAAACAGTATCCAAGAGTAAAGAAAAGATGGGAGGAGATAAATCATTAATATTTGTTTGCACTAGGATATTCTTCAAGGTTTCAATGTGTCTGAACTTTGCCAGCTGTGGGAGTTGATTGGAGTCCTACTAGTGACTCCCATTATTTCACGATTTCATCCATAACCTGCACAACTGGAGATGTAAACTAAAAAGTAGGGAAAATAGAGTCATGTAGTCACAAAGGTTTTACTTGGAACATTAGACACAACTGTTATTTCCAGATGCACTTTAACAAAAGCAGCATTAGGTGGCTGGGTTCCAGCAGCCAAACTTGCAAAAGGCAAGTTGGAGATTGGGTTTGGAAAAAAGGAGAGAATTACCTTCCAGGAGAGCTAAGAGAAAGCACTTGAAGAAGGGACTTCATGGAGGAGTGTACAAAGCTATTTGCAAATGAGTGGCACCAGCAGCGGTCAAGTTCATAACTACAGACTGTTCTCAAGTCTGTGTGAGTTCAGGATGAATATTCTCTCTAAGAAACATTTATTTCCTAATGTGCACGGTTTTTTTAACCAAGGGATTTTTTCAGACAGCATCAGTTCTCACCTCCTTGTCCTATTGCTGTTCCACTTGTCATTAAATAGGGGCAGAGATGGTGCGCTGGCAGTGCCATGCATTCTTCCACCTCCACATCTGTTGCCCTGCTTAAATCTATCAGCTAAATTATTGGCTGAGGTTCAACAGAGTCTATAAGTTTCCCCAATTAACCCATCAGTTAGCAATTCCCAATTGGTGACCTTAATGTGCTTTGTGGATAAAAAGCTCCAAATCTTTTTCTGATCTGAGAAAAATGGCGGGGGTAGCATGGGGGGAGTGCCCACATGAAACAAGGTTAATAGTCTTTCAGCTGTGAGTAACCATGCATTTGCAGAACACTGTGAACATGAGCTTTTTGCAATTAAATACAGTTATTACTTATAACTAGTGCAAGTTTCTATATGCTAATGTATCAGCCAATTAGTTGACATCAACAATTAATCCTCCTTTCTCTCTCACCTAGTTAACATTGAATGAGGTCGGTGCGTAGTTGAATTCTCATGTGATTCTTGATTGCATTGTAGAATATGATCAAAAGGCTCTGTTTGAATGTGAATGATTGTGTTGCTCGCTGTACTTGATGGCAATTTACTTAAATATGATACTCTGCAGGAGAACTTGTTCAAAGTAAAGTCACAACAAGCAGTTTATCGTTTCCATGCGTGGTATTTAGGATTATTGCCTCTTGAAAGCCTCTAAAAAAAAAACCCAGCAGAAGATAATGCCAAGAGGAAGAGCTAAAGCACTGGCGTTTCCATACTCTCCATTATCAGTGTGTGGCAGAATGTGTGAGCCTCAAACTAATAATGTGAATACCTTTACCATAATAGTGAGCAGCCTCCTGTCCTGAGAGAGCACAGAGTTAATGCTACTGATAGCATAAGGTATTACAAATTCTTCCAGCCTGGCTACATTCCATGCACCAATCTCATCTGATCTCAGCGACTAAATCCTCTCAGCCCTGGTGACTTCCATGTCAAACATCTGGCTAATTTACACTATTACGGTGAAAAAGCTTCACACAACTTGATTGTCACAGATAAGCTGCTGAAGCATAATGACAAAAATACTACAGAAGACAAATGCTGTGAAATAATGGAATTTTCATGTAATTGGCAGCTCTCTACTAGTTCTCCCACACTTCTCACTTCATTAATAAAATCATCCTTCACTGTAAATTAGGCCACGGGTTGAATATTAGAGTTATAATATTCCACTGGTCTAGACTGTTCACAGCGTAACTTTTGCCCCAACTTAACTAGTTATAGGCCTAAATAGATACATATGTCATTGAACAGCTTTTGTTGATACTAAAAAAGAAGTCAGTGAGTCTCAATTGATTTCACAGTGACTTTTTCTTTCCTACATCCGTGTTTCTCAGGAGCAGCTCTTCATCCAGCTGAGGCTTTACTCCCAGTTAGCAACACGGAAAGGGGAAGATAGCTACAGCTCAGTACCTGCTCAAGACTCCCAGGAACATCTCATTGTCTTCAGATGAACCTGCCCAATTTGCTGAACCATTCAGTGAACTGCTGGGTTTAATCTTGAAAGAAAAAAAAAAGAAAAGAAAAAAAGAGAATATGAGCAAAACGATCTTATTATCAGGCCCAAACAAGCTGCTTTTCTGGAACAACTGTCTCAAGTACCCCCTGGTGGGTCCAGATTATGGTTCCCAAAATGGCTTAGTTTTTCTCTGGCTGACTGTCAAAGAAAGAGAAGAAGCAAAGCTCCACTTTCTCTCTGCCTCTCCGCTCTCCCCCTCTCCTTATTTGCTTGCTGGTAGAGAAGAAAAGCTGGTGTGTGTAGCAGGACAGGACTGTGCTGTACTTAGATCTAAATACAAAATATATTGAGCAAGGTAGTGTTTCTTTAGCAGAATAAGAGGAGCACCAGCCACTTGCTCTTTTCCTTGTGGCACAGCTCCTGAGGCAGAGCAATGTTATGACAGGTCTTACTCAGTAGTTTTGCCTGAGGGTTGATCTATCAAACAGAAAAAGTCTTTCACAAAGGAAATTAGAAGAATAAATAGGAGTCAAATAGGAAACTGTCATTTGTTGCCATTTTGGACAGTTAAATAATAAGAACATGAGAAAAGCCCTAGTGGGTGAGAACAGTGGTCCATCCAGCCCACTTTTGATGTCAGAGACAACAGAACTGTGAGTCTGGCATGCATATGCCTTATACATCTTCACCATCCACAGCTGTTATCAGAGATCTTAGAGGTACGCCACTCACTAGGTGGTTTCTGTTTACCAACATATTGTCTGTGAATTTGTCCAATCCTTTTGAACTTAATGATACTATCTGCTTCCACAGCCTCCTGTGCCAGCGAACTCCAGAAGGCATGTTAGGCTGTAATGACAAAAAATGCCTTGTGAAGCTGAAAATTTCTCAAGTGAGAAATGGCCTTGAACTTTTCCCCTCCTTTTTAACAATAATCATCTGTTCTGCTAATAAGTTAAGGATGTGCCTAAAGGCACTACCTGGTCAGGTATCTCCTGTTGACTGATCGTGGTGTTCAGCTGGTGAGAAAAGACAAGGGTGGTACCCATGAGTACCCAGATAGCCAAGATTTGCCTCTCACTGCCTTGCATTAACTTCCATGGATTCATCATGTAGCACTCCAACGGACTAGACTCTAATCTTACAGCTTACACCTCTATGCTTTGATTATTGCTATTAATTCTGCATATACTGGTGTGCATAGGTGTTCTGGGTGTTTCCAACATCCTTTTCTTTCAACCTTTTGTGGTTGGTCCAGAAGATTCTGTTGCATTTATTGATGGGACAATGTTTCAGGCAAATAAAGGCTTGTGGCACAGACAAAGTAGAGTGGAACCAGAACAGGAGAGAAGGGTAAGAACAAACCCAACTGAGTGATTGCTGAGATTTCCTTGTGAGCAACAAAGCAAACCTTAGGAGTAGCTTGTCATTTGCCCAGCAGAACATGTTTAAAGTTAGGACAATGCCCTGACCAAAAGCTGTTTGGGGCAGGCGAAAGGAGGAAAGCTGGCCAACAAGCTATGGAGGTAAAGTTATCAGTGGCTGTGGGGAGGCCGCATGCGGCCATTCATCCTAGTAAATTAGCCTGAGTATAAAAAGGGGTCACCCTTAGCAAATTCACTCTTAGTAAATTTGAGTTTCGCTCGGGCTGTTGCATCTAGGTGCTACAGAAAATGCTCACTACTGCACCCAGCAACATTCACTCCCTCACTGGAGACACCAGCTGTACCTATGCCCTATGAGGTAAATTAAGGCTGGAGTATCAGATCAGAGCTTCAGCTTTAACTCTCAATTTCCTGGCTTTTTGTGGGTTTTAGGCAGACCCTTAATGTTACTTTAATGTAGGGGGTTTCTTGTGGTTTAATATTTCTAAGGGCAGTAAATTATTTCCAGCATATGTAAAAAAGACAAATTTCTCCTGTGGTTAGTGACCACAAAGCAAAACAAGAAACAGAAATACTCAAGAGTAGGGTTCTTGAGAAAAGGTTATAGAGCTTTAAACCTCCCTTTTGATGTTACACACAGAAAAAGAAAGTTCAGTATGAGGCTGATGATTAATACCTTTACAAAGCATAGTAGCAAATAAACACAACCTGTGTCCGTCATCTCTGCATATCAGCACAAAAAGCTTTTTGTCTGCTGTATGAGCAAACACTTTGAAACAATGGCCCCCACTCCCTTATATACAACTCATAAAAATGAACTGCTGAGTAATAAATGTATCCCAGCTTATGAGGAGAGGTCCCAAACTGGCAAGCAATGAAAAAAATGCGGCATCAAAAAATGGTTTGTTTCCACTAGTAATTGATTATTCTTATTTAGCCTTTCCCATGGAGAGGAAAGAGAGGTGACCTGATGCCTGAAATTGCAGCAGAAACGTCGCTAAAGTTTAGTGAAGAGAGGTTGTGAAGAGCTGACTGATATTGTCAGATAAAATCCACGAAGTTTAGGAATTCACAATCTGTGTGGCTGGACAATAGCTACCTTCATTGTCCCAGACCAGTCTCCTCCAGTAACTGTTTTGACTGCAAGGTTTGAAAGCGCTGGTTACAGCCCTTGTGGGACAGACGACCATGCAGGCATTAGGGCTACTGGACTTGTGGAGTCCCTCCTCCAGCAGCGGTGTGCCCGCTGATGCCTACTGTGTGTCTCACAGCAGTTAGTGGGTCATTTCTCTGCAGGTCCCCAAGGCTCGGCCAAATGACTTGAGGCAGGTGGCCTTGGCAAAACTCCTGCCCATGTCTCTAAGCCAGGCTTGTGCAATGAAAAGAAACTGTCATTGGTTTGTCATAGCTCCGGGGAAAAGCTTATTTTGCTGGGAATAGCAAAGTCTCTGTTTCTTTACTTGTGAACATTTGGGTAAGAAGAGTAAGTGTTGTGAAAACAAGACTTTTTTTCAGGGGGCAAAATCTTTTTGGCAGTACTGACAGTCAGATATATTGAGGATTGTTCATACCGGCTTTGTTCTCAGCACTGTTTAAAAACTCTGGTTGCATCACTCACAGAGCAGATTTCCAGAAGCAATTGTTTGCTTCTAGCTTGGGAAAGAGAGGCTTTCCGCTGGCATGATTTACCTTGTCTGATGTCCAGAGGGACCAAATGCATCAGCATTAAACTGCAGGCCTGAAAATGAATTTTCTTGATTTTCTCATAACATTTTGAAGGTGGGTCCTGGGATAGTACAGGAGAGAATGCTACCATTTCAATGACGTCTTCAGGAGCAACTCTGTAGGCTCCTCACTCCAGAAATATTACCATAAATTAAAGAAGGGGTGAGAATGGAGGAAGAGATTGTTTGCACTGTTCTCCCATGCATTACGTTGAGCTGAATGAAATCAAGATGTTAAGAAAACTGCACATTGTCTTGAGATTGTGATCCTTCTCTTCACAATACAGCTATTCTTGGCCCTAACAGTGGTGATGGGAAGAGGAGGTTTAAAAGAAAAAAAAAACAAAAACTGGATGGACTTTCAAATAAACACCAGCTCATAACTCTCAGCTACAGATTTTGAGAGTGATGTTCTTCTGTTAATACAATTGTGAGATCTATAGTCTCCATTAGAAAAGGCAAACTCACTATATTTGATGAGGCTGCAAAATGTCCAGTCTGGAAAGTTACATAAATATTACTTCATTGAATTATTGAAGATTTCCCAAGAGGAATTACTAAATTAATTAAAAATTAACAGTTAATTTAAAATTCATTTCATGAACAATTAGCTCCAATGTTGCTAACCAAAAGGCCATATTCTTCTTTTGCTGGAAAGAAGTTAAAAAGGTCACAGTCTCCCTTGCTACATCACGGTTTGCAAAAATTATTCACGTCATGCTATGACTGGAAGACATACTATTACTGGCAGCATGTAGTACAAAATTTGCTCCACAAATCACATTCTACTTTGTGAATTCTTTTTCCTCACTGACATTGGAAATCCATTTTTCTTTGTCAAAAGCCTGCCACTGCTTTCAGACGTTAATACTCCTTTTTTTCAAATACTACGGTCCCAGCTCCCAGTGAGTAACTCCTTACTTCATTAACGGCTCCATTGGCTTTGGTGGGACCACTTATGGAGTGAAATGCTACTCAATGTGAGTAAAAGGCTCAGTGCTTCACCTAGTCAGTGTAGCATGCAGCTTGACTGTTCCCATTAAAAAAACTAGGCATAACAGTTCCTAACTTCTTGGGAGCATTAGATTATATGTAGTTTACAAGCAATGCAGATAAAGGTAACCTTAACAGAGTCTGCTTGGCTCAGGCTGAACTAGCTTTCATTTTGTTTTGACAGAAAAGAAAGAATTAAATATTGCAGATTTTAAGGGGGTAACAGAATCATAGAATCATAGAATGATTAGATTTGGAAGGGACCTTAAAGATCATCAAGTTCCAACCCCCTGCCATGGGCAGGGACACCTCCCACTAGAGCAGGTTGCCCAAAGCACCATCCAGCCTGGCCTTTAACACCTCCAGGGATGGGTCACCCTGTTCCACTGTCTCACCACCCTCACAGGAAAGAATTTCTTCCTGGTATCTCATCTAAATCTCCCCTCTTTCAGTTTAAAACCATTACCCCTTGTCCTGTCAATACACTCTCTGATAAAGAGTCCCTCCCCGTCTCTCCTGTAGCCCCCTTTAGGTACTGGAAGGCCACTATAAGGTCTTCCCGGAGCCTTCTCTTCTCCAGACTGAACAACCCAATTCTCTCAGCCTGTCTTCATAGGAGAGGTGCTCCAGCCCTCTGATCATCTTCATGGCCCTCCTCTGGACTCACTCCAGCAGAAGCAGAGTAGAGGGGCAGAATCACCTCCCTCGACCTGCTGGCCACGCTTCTTTTGATGCAGCCCAGGATGTGGTTTGCTTTCTGGGCTGCCAGTGCACATTGCTGGCTCATATTGAGCTTCTCATCAACCAACACCCCTAAGTCCTTCTCCTCAGGGCTGCTCTCAATTCATTCTCCGCCCACCCCATATTTGTGCTTGGGCTTGTCAGGACCCATGTGCAGGACTTTGCACTTGGCCTTGTTGAACTTCATGAGGTTCACACAGGCCCACCTCTCAAGGCTGTCCAGGTCCCTCTGGATGGCATCCCTTCCCTTCAGCCTGTTGGCAGCATCACACAGCTTGGTGTCACTGGCAAACTTGCTGAGGGTACACTTGATCCCACTGTCCATGTCACTGACAAAGATGTTAAATAGCATTGGGCCCAGTTCTCTGAGGAGCACCACTGGTTGCAACTTGGACATCAAACCATTGTCCGCAACTCTTTGAGTACAACCATCCAGCCAATTCCTGATCCACCAAATGGATAACGTTTGCTATTACTTATGTAATATTATTACAGAGGTATCTAGTTTACTCACATTCTTTAATGATGAGGACTTAAAAGCAGATATTCAGAATAGCAGTCGCACTCTTCTCCATGGTCTGCTATGAACATCTATTAGGACTGCCTGGTTTAAATCATCTTCATATATCAAACCAGTGGGGGTATAACCAATAGTGTAGGTGTATATGTATTCTATGGACGTGTAATTACATGCAATAAACTATATGGCATATATAATGCTATACATAGAAATAAAGAATTAAATACATTGTACTTGGGTAACATCTTCCATTTGATATACTCATAATATTTAGAGGTTAATGAATCCACAACCCTGTAAAGCAGGCAAGTATCGTTAATCTGTAAGAACTTTCTTATATTTTGCGGGAAGTATAGGACACAACTTTGAAAAACTACTTCATTTTCCTGGCTGATGTTAACTGTTTCCTCTGCTGTTATAGAGCATAAAACACACATAAACTTACGGTAGAGTATAATGATGGTATTGGTATTCATCTGGGATGCCTGCATTACTCAGCAACAGTGAAGCTGTGTATGAATGAGGTAAAAGGTTACAAATAAATACCAATAAATCCTTTAAACTACATGCTACCACCAAGCAAGTTTGGGGTGGGGAAAGGAAGGGATTATCAGTGCAAGGAAAAAAAAAGAAAAAAAAATGTATTTTTTATACCTAAGAGACTAATAAACACCCTATAAAGCCAAAATGTTCTAGTTGCCCTACCTCCAACTGCACAAGTCTCCATGGAATAAAAAAGTTGATAACCAGTTAGTAACCAGGCAGTAGTATATGTCTTTTCCAGTTAGACATCACTGTTTGAATACCTGTTATCCAGGACCTATGAATACTAGAAGCAGATGGTGTATTTGGACAAAAAATGGAAAATTGCATTTTTTTTACCCTCATCCGACCTAGCTCTGCTCCAGAATTACTTTTTTTTAAGAATTTCGCTTCATGTGCAATTCTCTATCGGGACAGAAGAAAAAGGGAAGGCAGAAGAAGAAGAGATTTATTTCACATATGATATGAAAGTAGGAACAAGTCATGTTCGAGAAAGCAGATTGGTGACCAAAGAGTTGATGAGACCAATAAAGGAAATGAACAAAGGCTGAGTGCTTGAATGTATGAACGTGCTCGGGTTAGATAGACAAATAGGGTGTAATTTAAATGCATATTTGTTTAGGTACCTTATATAGTTCTTCTTCTTAATTAATATCATGAAGGTGACGGCATGGATATGTGGTTTTATTTCAGCAGATTCTGGTATGTATCACTTGAAACGATAGTTCTCACATTTAAAACTGCCACTGCCTAGATCTGGATTGATTGCAAGTCTTGCTAAAGGAGTCATATGCGACAATAAGAGACAGGCTTTCTCGGGCTGTTCCGTGTCAGTTCCCTACCTCTATCAGATTGAATTTTCCTTTATCTAACACCTAGTTTGGGATATGCTAAAATAACTCAGTAGTAGCCTGCTCCATTGCCCCAAGAAATGAGTTGAAGGACTCCCACAGAGCTGATCCCGTTAGATCAGGCCCTACAAGGAGCATACCTCTGCCTGACATTGCTAATGATTGATATATTAAAGCTATTTTTAACTGTAGAATTGGGAATTTCCAATCTCTTTCTTCAGGAAAATGTTTGGGATTCTTTTTTCTCTCTTCCACACATACAAGGGGAGATAACTCATTTCAGACAGCAAGAATCTTATCAATACAAATATTCTTTTTCCTGTTGACCATACAAAGCAATGATAAACACATGTTATTCCCTGCATATAGACATTCAGCTCCACTCTATCATTAAATGGGATGCAGATAATCACTCCCCTGATCACTGTCCTGTTTATATGCCAGTTTTAGAAACTCTGTCAGGATTAATTGCAGTTTCAGGGGCTAACGTTGCCTTTTGGTGGGGACACCACCTTGACCAGCAAATATGGAAGTATATTGTTGAATTTCTTCCCAATATCAATACACAGTATCACATTTTTGGTCTTGTAAGTGCTCCCATATGCTACAGAAATAATTAAATTTTTATTGACTTTTTGGCCTGGCTCCTAAAGATGAATATCCTTCAGATGCTTAACATTTGATAGGTTTGAAGTTTGGGGAAGTTTCTTTTCATTCTGTGGAAAATATGCATGCAGCAGGACAAAGGCAATCTTAAGTCTTTCGATATGGTTGGCCAACAGAGGATAGGAGAGAAGAGCAAGGTTGCCTTTTATTAAAAGAGCAGATTGTCAAACTGCCAGTCTTACATATATTAACTTTTCTGTTGGGGTTCAAAGCAACAGAATCAGTTCTGTATGAAACAATAAAAACTATCATCCACAGGAAGCAGATACACTTGTAAATGGAAATAATGTGGTTGCAAGCAGAGGGATCTATTTTCCCCTTCCCATTAACCTTACACAGAGGCAACAAGTATTATCTGGGTATTTTCAGATAAATGCTGACAACCATGCACCAGACAATGCTAATTCTGTATTCATGAAAACCTCTTAAAAGCTTTTCTTTCTCTTTCTTTCTTTCTTTCTCTCTCTCTCTCTTCCTTTTTTGTTGTTTTATTCCATATCACATAATTTGATCATAGCAATGATGAATCTTAGAAAATCAGACCATACTGACATTCTGTAGAGAAAGGGCTCAGATGACAGTTAGCTGCTGTTGCAACACCAACCCTAACATGGTGATAGTCCTTTCCCCACCTAGCACTAGCCAAGCTCAATGTTAATTGGTATTGTTGATGCATTCAGTGTGGGAGGAGGGCTATTTCAACTTCAGATGGAAAAGTCTCTCTCACTCTCTCTGTGAGATCAAACATCTGAGTTCACCTGCCAAGAAATGCAAGGAAGAAGTCACCACATAGTGAATTTTGATCTATTTTTGTTTTTATTTCCTGCTGTTCATGAGAACTAGGAATGCAGATCAGGCTCCACCATCCATCGAGAGGCATGTGTTAGCAAGGCTTCCGCTACTTCTTGGAGAACACCCATCCCCTTGCAGTTTTTGGCCAAACCTTTTGTTCTCTGTGGGCCATTGGTAATTTATCTGTGACTCATCTCTGGCAAGGGAATCCCAAGCCTGTTGGAGTAGCCTGGGAGAGTTCATGGTGATTGATGTGCTCCGAAGATGAATGCCCCCTGTTTTCCCATCTCAAATTCTCAGTCCATAGTTGCCCTCTGTCCAGAGAAATCTCTGAAAAGCCTTGTATTAAAAGAATCTCCAGAGACTCCTGATGACTCAGCTGGCCAGATGACAAACAGGGCAGAGAAAGGTTGACAAGTTGACTGAAGTGTGACTTAAGAAGTCAATCTGAAGGAAGGATTTGGAGAGAGACAAGGTGATCTGTATTCCTCTGGATGGATAGGACAGGTTCAGCGTTGCATGTCAGTGAATAGCCTGGATTCTGGAAGGAGGTAGAAACCATTGTAGAAACCATCTGAACGGTTGGCAAATCTCATAAAAAGGTTCCTTACTGGGCTTGCATCCCATCTTATTACCCCAGAGCAGCTGTTTTAAAGAGCAGGCATAAACTCACCCTGGCTATTGCAAGCACGTTTTCTGCAAGGTGAAAGGTTTGGCATCTGGAAGTGTCAGAAAGGAGCCTTTTGCCATAAATCACACCAAAAAGCACTCAAATTTGACAAGCGCCTTGAGACCACTTATAGGTTCACCCCTAAATTCCAATATCAAAGAGCAGCCCCTCAAGCTGTAAACTCCTATAATACACCAAGCCTGACATGAGAAGATGCATTAGTGGGGAGCTGAATGGCAGGACTGTTGCTGACACCCCAGGACTCACATACAGGGGCTGGCACACACAGAGCTGCATGAACTCCCTGGCTCCAGTGCCCTGCTCCAAGAACGAAGGGGCTTTGCCTTCACTCAGCTGCAAACCCCTTTTCCCTTCTCCCCTTTGCCTCCACTTCCCCCTTTCACTGCTCAGGTCCTAGCAGTGGAGCAGCTGAGGGCAGAGACAGGAGTTTCTGGGCATGAGTTCCCCACTCTACGCTCAGGGCTGAGTTCAGCACAAAGAATCAGACATCTCATGCTTCATTCTTAAGAATAAGGGAAGTATATTTTGTCACTATTTTCTCACCATCCAGCATATTTTCTCTGATCAGAAAAGAAAATGCTGTGACACCTCTGCCCTTGGGGTAGTCAACAGTGGTCGTGAACTCCCTCCATATATTTTTTTCTTGCTGAAATGCCTCCATAAATAAAACAAGCCTCCATAAAATCTGCTCCCAGCGAGACTCCTCGGAGGCAGCGGGAGTGGATGACAGTGTCCGAAAGGTGGGGATAGGCAGCTGCCCCCCGCTTGCTCACACAGACAGCTGTCTCTGACCAGTTCACTTCTCCTGGTGATTTATGAAGCCCTTTGATCAGAAGCGAGTTTTAATTGCCTGAACTGTAGAATCTGACACGTGCTTCATCAAGTCAAAAGCTGAGCCTCTTCCCCACGCCCTGCTCTTCTCTTCCTTGGATTCAAGCCCTGTAGGATTTTAGGAATCCACCCAGTCCATAACCCTATCTTTCAGTCTAACTGGCCATCGGCTCAATAGTTGGCAGAGGAAGGGAAAAAAAAGAAAAAAAAAAAAAAAGAAAAAAGGAAAGGAAAAAAAGTAAATCTCTTCTCTGCCTGAAGTACCGTCGGGTTTCCCAGCCCGTCCACCCCAAGGTCTCAAGAAAGGCCACGGCGAGGGGAAGGGCGGGGGAGCCCTCCTGGTGGGGCACCTGGGGGGAGCCCTCCCCACGGGGACGGACTCGGGGGAGCCCTCCCGCCGTCGCAGCGCCCCGTCCGCCGGAGCCGGGACCCCCGCGGGGAGCGGGCTGCCCGCACCGGGCCTGGCCATCACTGGGCGGAGCGGGTATCACGTTACTGCCGGGCAGGCAGAAGAAAAGCGAGTGTCAGGCACTGTCAGGTATTAATAGGACTATTTCTCCCCATTAAAGCCATGCCTTTGAGCAAAGGGGTTTCTTTCATGTTCTCCCCCACCAATACTCTGACAGAACTCCTAAAACTCAGGAATTTTCCAAATCAAAGACATAATCGTTGTCCTTCTGTCCGTTCCCCCCCTCTCTGCCACACACACTATATCCCAAACTGCTTTAACTGTCATTATCCCCAGCACAGATGCCTGTTTAAATTCTTGATTCAAGCCGGAGGACATTTAATAGCTGACTGGATTAAATATTGCAGACTCCAGCCCAGAATCTCTTTGAAAATACAGGTCGAGGACTATGCCTAAATTCGCTGGATGAAAACTGATCTATGATATATGTTTTAAGTTCAGATCTGAGGACTGAGGGGAAGGGGGAAGGGAGTCTGTTCTGGATCTGGTTTATATTGGTGTAAAAACCTTGAAGTTGAAAGGTGTTCCAGGATGCTTGGAGAGGGAGAAAGAGAGAGAGAAAGCGAGAGGGGGGAAAGAAAGGAAGAAAGAAAGAGAGAAGGAAAGAAAGAAAGAGAGAAGGAAAGAAAGAAAGAGAGAAGAAAAGAAAGAAGGAAAGAAGGAAAGAAGGAAAGAAAAGAAAGAAAGAAAGAAAGAAAGAAAGAAAGAAAGAAAGAAAGAAAGAAAGAAAGAAAGAAAGAAAGAAAGAAAGAAAGAAAGAAAGAAAGAGAAAGTAAAAGAAAAGACTAATTAATTAGCTAATCTTTCTACGTGGGAAATGGATATATTTTCCATCGTAAGTAATTAAATATGAAGCACAGCAAAGCACTTTGAAAGTGCTGAGGTTCCGTGGAGGAATTAGCCGCCTGTTTGAAATTAACACTAATTTGGCTCCTACATCAGCAACCCCTCCGTAGACAGCATCTCACTCAGTCACTATGTTTGATAGCTCCAGGGTTCAGGAGCGGGTGTGCGTGCGTGTGTGTGCCTGTGCCTGTGTGTCCGGAACATGTTCACTTTCACACGCGAAGAAAAGCCTAACTCCTTTTCAAATTCTGCGATGAATGTAAAGAACATTCTCCCGTTGTTTTCTAAATTACATTAAAGAATACAACACGGCTTTTGCTGAAAACTGTGATATCAGCTGAATATGCCGAGTCCGTCATTTGCAGCGTCGATGGATAAGAAAGGGAAAAAGTACTCCACAGTTAGTCTTTTATTTTTAAAACACTTCCATTTGCATTCACTTTAAACGTTTTTACAAGATCATGTGATTGGGACTCAAAGGCAATAAATCTAGATTAAGAATCCCTAGGGATTTTTAGACTGATGCTATAGATTACGGGTAGCACCTCAGTCTATTTATCTGCATTATATACGCCTGCATTGTCATTCTCAAAAATAATGTGCTTAATGCCGGCCCTTTTACCTTTGAAAGTATTTGCATAAAAAGGAAAATAAAGACTGGATTCACTCCTTTCTGGCGAAGTTCAGCGAGAACTTTTCTATTGTTTAATATAGGTACTTATTATAAAAGCCTCCCCCACAGTTCCAAATCAATATATCAAAAGGCAGCTGGACACCCACTTGCACAAATAGATCTGCAGAAACGCGCAAGGAATATTTACAGCTCATCGAAATGGTTTGGGAATGAAACGCCAGAACAAGGGCAGGTGTTTGCAGACGTTCGAACCCCCCCCAGCCTGCCCCCGGCTCCAGCGGGGGTCTCTATTCTTGCCCACGGCTGCCTCTCGCTGACCTGCGTTGTGCCTCCAGGCTGGTGGGCTTGCGGAAGGGCTACCTCCCGAAGCCCCCCTACCTGCCAACCTGTCGCGACAGCGACAACCACGCGCATCGTGGATGTTACACGAGCCATCGTTTTGGATCTAAAATATCGAGGTGCTTTCTGGAAAATAGCCACAAAGGTACGAAAAAGAATAAAACCCACCCAGGAAGGAAGGGCTCGCAGCTAGCGCTGCGCCCTGCCGAAAACGTCAAAGCGAGGACAGCTTTTAATTTCCTGGAGAGTCGCGGCGCTGCCTCTTTCCCCGCCGCCGGGCCGGGCAGGGGGTCCCCCCGCCCGCGGGCCCCGCTCCCCCCGCCGGCGGCCCGCAGAGCCGGGCAGGGGGTCTCTCCGCCCGCGGGCCCCCCTCGCCGGCGGCGGGCGCGGAGCCGGGAGCGCCGGGCAGAGCCGGGAAGAGCAGCCCGCTTTCAGCGCGCCGGAGGACTCGGGGCTACCGACCCAGGCTCTCCTTTGCTCCTCTTAGCAGTGTCTACCCACCTTCAAACAGAAGGCAATTGATTAGTCTCAGTTTCTCCTCCCAGCAGAGATCCGATACTTTCCTTGGGATCAAACGGACCCGAGACTAAAGGAGGGGGTCGACGGACAGGAAAGAAAGAAGAAGAAGAAAAAAAAAAAGTAACAGGGAGAAAGGCAGAGTGAAAGTGGGAGAGCAAGAGAAAGAGAATGAGAGAGAAAGAAAGCAAGAACAAGAGGGTGAGCAAGAGACCGGGCAGAGAGAGAAAATGAGAGAAGGAAGGAAGGAAGGAAGGAAGGAAGGAAGGAAGGAAGGAAGGAAGGAAGGAAGGAAGGAAGGAAGGAAGGAAGGAAGGAAGGAAGGAAGGAAGGAAGAGAAAGAAAGAAAGAAAGAGAGGAAGGAAGGAAGGAAGGAAGGAAGGAAGGAAGGAAGGAAGGAAGGAAGGAAGGAAGGAAGGAAGGAAGGAAGGAAGGAAGGAAGTGACTTTGATTTGGCACACTGGAAGAGGACAGCAAGTTTGGACCGAGCAGTTGTGTTTTCTTTTTGCAAACAAACAAACAAATAAAAATAAATATTTAAATAGAACCTACATACTGTATATCTATGTATAAATGCATATAGAAAACGGCAGGAATGATTTACACTTGATTTTCTGTGAGCCTTTCTCTTCCCAGTATTTACAAGGCGGGTCTCCATTTGCAAGTTGTACATCTGTTCGTTTCACGTGACATTTTCATAAAAGCTCTAACATCTGGTCAAAATAAACCTCCTTCAGGTACCTGCTTAACTTTTCACATGTCAAAATCCCTTCCCCTATGAAGCCCCCCTTTCCCCCACGGCTGCAGCCGTGTGTATTGCTCCTTTCTTGACTGCTTGTTTAATGATTCTGCCTCGTCCCAAACAGAACAAAGCAATCCTAAACATGAGGGGGCGACCCCGACCCTTCCCAAGAGCATCCTTCCCGCCGCCTCGCCCCCTCCCACCTCCAGATTTTCCCGCATTAGTGGGGGGCAGAACGGGTCCCCATCCCACCGCAATATTGAGCGGCGGGATTTCTGCACCGCAGCAAAGAGGATTTGCTGCATCTCCCCCCCCCCCCCCCCCCAGCAAACCCGCCCTCCCGCTCGGGCTGATATTTTTCACGAAGACTGGTAAAGCTCCCAAAACCAGATGATAAGCGCTCAATTGTCCCAAACCGTTATTATTTCTGTTATTATTAATTGCTTCTCTTATCGTTGTAGCCGCGTTGATTTGAGCGTGATTCGTCAGGATTATTTTGGAGTGAAACGTGTCCTCTTTTGCCCGTGTTTATGCAGGGAACAAGGCAATTTTCGTAAAGTTCCTGCAAATTTAATGTTACTTCTTTATAAAAAGAGCCGGGAAGTGTCGGCTATCCAAGATAAGAAGGCTGCCTAAATAAGAGGGGTGCAAGACCTCCTAAGGGGGCGGAGGAGACAGGGAATCACGAGGGAAATGGACGGCTTTTCTCCCGATCTGAATATTTGGTTTTGTTTTGCGTTTTATTTCGGATTTTTAGGCGGGTGTTATCATCATCATTATGTTTCCGGAGCTTTATTGTTTCTGGTCTGTAAAACCGCTCGAAGCCTCCCGCAATCTCGATCACTTGGTCCTTATAAATGGCCGGCTGTTTGCTTTTAAAAAAGAAAAGGGGGACTTTTGTACAAGTGATTTTAACCTGCTCCACCTTCAAGTGACCTGCCAAATGCTCCTTCTTACTTTATAGACATCTGGGAATTCCATACATGCCTTAAACTCCAATTACACACCTTCTTCAAAGGACACGTGCTTTGATTTGCCAAGAACATTAAGTGGACTGAAGTCGAAAGAAGCTGGTGCAGAAGTTAATGTAAAATACATCCTGTGCCATGTTTACTGCGGGCAGGTTATGCTGTGCAGCAAATAAAACAACTCCTGGTGGGATGTGGATGTGTGCGCCTCTTTTTTTTTTTTTTTTTTTTTTTCGCCTTAGCCACCCGGATCCCTCTACGGGGTGGACTGGACTTGCCGTCACCACCGCCACCACCGCCGCCACCACCGCCACCCTCTTCCCAAAGATGCTAATTCATGGCGGAGCGCTCCCGCTGTCTCTGCCGGAGCGGGGCAGGTGAAGGGAGCGCCCTGTGAACCGGGTGGGCGCAGCCACAGAGGGCGAGGAGGTGGGGGGGGGAGCAGTGCCGGGCCTTGGGAAGGCAGGACCGGCGCCGGGAGCTGAACCCCTTCCCGGGAATCGCTCCCGGAGAGGCCGAGCCCCGCGGTGGCTCTCCCCGGGCGGCAGGTGCCCACGCTGCCGGCACCGCAGGTGAGCCCCTCTTTCCCCTGAGGTATTCCGTGACTTTTGTCTCCCCTCTCCCTGTTGTCTCCCCCTTCCCCCCCGCCCCCCCCCCCCCCCCCCCACCACCACCGCGCGTTTGTTTGTTTTGCTTAAAATTACAGATGCAGGGAAAACCGCCTGACATCATGGGAGCGGGACAAGCGCGCACTTTGAAGGGCTCCTGGGCAGGACTTCAAGTGAAATCATACGCCTGGGAGGAATCCGATACCGGCCTGGAGAAAGCAGCAGGACGGCCCCTGCCAAACCCAGGAATGTGCGAGGGCCCGCGGCCGGCGCCCCCCGCCCGCCGCCCCGCAGGAGGCGCAGCGCCGAGCGCCCGCGGCGGCCGGGCAGCGCCGGTACCCTGCGAGCCCCTCCATCTCCGAGCCCCTCCATCTCCGAGCCCCTCCATCTCCGCTACCTCCGAGCCCCGCCACCCCCGCCGCCTCCGAGCCCCGCCATCTCCGCCAGCTCTGTGCTCCGCGGGGCCCGGCCGCGGAGATGAGACGGGGGAAGCTGCTTGCGCCGGGATCTCTTCTCCGCTCGGGTTTTGCTTGTCTGCAGATAAACGGGGCATATTGATGCCTCGCAGAAAGAAGCAAAATCAATCAGGACTTCCAAAGGCAGAGTTCATTTTCTAATTGCAAGAGTGTTTAAAATTCCCCAAAGACAAATTAATATACTTTTTTTTTTTTTTTTTTTTTTTTTTCCCTACAGTAAGCCTGAGTCTGACTTAATCGCTTTTGGCTCTAGCCCTAGGAGCACCAGGCCTCTGCAGTCTCCAACTCCAGCCCAGGAAAGGGCACGCTTGTAGTTTTAAATCAGGATTATCTCCTTTTTATGATTTTTTTTTTATATATATATAAAGGAAGTAAAGGTAGCAGTTCGCAGCCGGAAAGCTCACCGGCTGAGAGCCCGGGGGCTCGGGGAGGGCTGCGGCGCCCGCAGGGACCCGGTTGGAGGGACCCAGGGGTGAGGCAGGAAGACCCGTCTGTGGCCTAAGCCCCACGGGCAGAAATTGGGGATTTTTCTCACCCGGGTATGTCAGCTGGCTGGAAAGGGGTAGCACAGGCTGGGCCAGAGGCCGCTCGCTGCTTGCGAGGGAGTCAATCAGGTTTGAGTCCATCAAGCGGAGTTGCTCCGGATTTCTCGGCCCGTTTCTGAGGGCGAGCAGGGTTTTTAAAATGCACTTGACTCCTCTCCTCCGTATTTCGCAGGAATCCCCGTCCGCGAAACGCGCCTTCCCTGCATCATCGAGAAGCTCCTCTCCTTTGTCGGCCTTTTCCTTTTCTTCCCTAACCTGTTTCCTTCCTAAATGGAGGGCGTTTTCCCCCCTTTCCCCAGTATGATTTCTCCCCCAAAAGAAACAACCGAAACCACCCCCAATCCCTCAAATCCCCCCCCTCAGCCCCACGGCCAAAGCCCCGCGTCGGCCTCCTCCTGCCCCTCGCTTTTGCTACAGCCGAAGGAACGCGAACAGGCATTACCTCCCCCTCTGGAGCCGGGTCGCATCGGAGCGGGGTTTTTCGAGAGGTGCGGGTCTCTGAGCGGGGGAGCTGCGGGTCGGGGGCGCCGGGGGAAGGCAGCGGCCCCCCGGGAGCTCCCAGCGGTTCCCCCTCCTCTCCATCATGGAGGGCCGCGACCACCAGAGTCCCCATCCAATTTCCAAGTCCTCGCTAATCCGGCAGTGCAAACAAGCGCTGCGGGCTCTCTACTGTAAACATTGCGCACTGGCCTAAAATATGCACGATATTAAATTCATAATACTGTTATGTCAGCAATAGACAGTAATATGTGGATATGGAAACAAAAACATTCAGGCAATAAAGTCAACTCAACCTGGGCTATGCAAACAGGCTCTGTTTTGAGAAAACACCCCATCCTATTTACCCTACACACTGGCTGAATCCCGGCGGCAGGGTCCCCGTCTCCGCGGGGGACACTGCTCGCCTCCCAGGACCGGGGCTGGCGCTCCGCGCCGAACGCCCCTGCGCACCCGCGCACCCTGAGCAGCCGCGGAGAGGCAGGAGAAGCCGCTCCCTGGGCATGGACAGGCTGCGAAGCTCTGGGAGGTGAGCGAGTGACAGCTGTCCGTTTGTAAGGGTTGGGGTTTGGGTTTGTTTTGGGTTGGGGTTGTTGGCTGTTTTGTTTTTTTGGTTGGTTTTTTTTTTTTTTTTGGTTTGAACAACTTCCCTTTTCATCTTCTTTCCGAGCCCTCAGAGCTGGAGGTTTCCTCTCTTTTACAACTGGGGTCTCGCCGCACACTGGGACCCCGCGGAGGGTACGGTGAGAAGAAACAGAGGCAACATGCGCCCTACGTGTAGAAAAGGAGAAGAGGGCGGGTTAGCGTATCCCTCCGTGCGTTGTACAACGAAAGTGTGATCGCTAGTCTATATATTATATAAAACCCTAGAGAGCAGAGCAGTCAAACATCACTTCCACCGGAAAACCCCGCTCGCTAGACACTTCCCTATTTCCATCTCGCTTTTTCTCGCTTTGCCTGTGGATGGACGAATCCCTGTTTAAAACCGATGCCTCAGGGATCCCTCTCAGGGATATCGGCAAAAATCCCTGCTCCGGGGGCTGGGGAACGGGCCTTGCTCCTGCCTTACAGCTGGGGGGCAAAGCACACCGGCAGCGCCGGAGCTCCGAGCCTTTCGAAAGCTCCGCTCCCCGCAGAGCCCCGCAGCGCTCGGCGTTAAGGTTAAAGGGGGAAAGGGAGAGGAATAGAGAAGAGAGAATACCTTCCCCCCCAAATGCAGTGAGCTTCAGCGCAGAATAATAAAGCTGTCTCAATAAATAACATGCCTGTGTCTGTCAGTAGCCGGTTTATTTGCGTTTTTTCGCCTGGTTTGTTTATGCTAGTGCCCCTTCTCTCTTGGGTGTCTTTACAGCCCAACAAGCAGGTATTTATCTCCAGTTCCAACCCTGAGTTCTCAGAGAGACCAAACTTTATGGTTATTAAAATTTCAATCATATTTATTTATTGCAGAAAAATAATATACAATGATATTTACAAAACAATCATAAAAATAGGAATGCATTTAGACACCGGATCTATTTGCATTTTAACATGGGTCATCAATAAATAAATAAAATGTTTATTTTTTTCTCAGAGGAAAAATAATAATAATAAAAAAGTTAGGAACCGGGTATATAACAGCTTGAGCCCAGCTTATTCCCCCCTAAAAAAAAAAAAAAAAAAAAAAAAAGTTTTCATCTCTACAGGGATATTTTTGGTTTGCTGGCTGGTTTCATTCAAGAATGAAGAAAGTCCACAATAATGTATTTCCTTTCATCAGTGGCTCATAGGCACGACCTCTTGGGAATGCATGCAAAAAAAAAAAAAAAAAAGGCGAATAAAAAAAAAAGTTAAATTCCAACATTCTTCGTCAAAATTAAAAAAAAAAAAAAATCGAACGATTCAGACTTCTATCAGAATGCAGAGATGTGTGGATTGTACCGACGCCCAAAGGGTAGTCACTGTCCAAAGCCCTTGTCTCTTTCTCTTTCCTTAAGTGCTCCCCACGCCCTGCTTTGAATTTGGATATTGCTCTTCTAATGTCCAAGAAATCCTTGGTACATTTTTTTAATTTTTTTTTTAGACAAGACCAAAAAAATCGTATCCAACTTCAGAGTCTCTAGATTGTCCATTTTCTCCTTCTGTGGGAACAATGTCATCTGCAAAAACCCAGAGAGGGCGGAAATCTCGTTACTGAAACGAAAGATAGACATACATCTACCTACACCTCTCTGTCTCTGGAAACACAGAGCGGGCACGAATAGAGGAGGGAGAAAAGCGTTGCCTCTGCCGTGCAGGCGGTGCGGGGACCGGGTGACACCCCTGCCCGGCGGTGTCAGAGCCGAGGGAAGGGGGCTGCTGGGGCGGTAGGGACCGCTGACGGGGAAGCACACGGGCGGACGTGGATTCACTTCAAAATACGAGCAGCGGCGGCGGCGGCAGGAACCATCCCAGCAGCCCCGCTGGCTCCGTCCGCAGCGTTTGGTGAAAAAGTGATCTCAGGCCGGCCCCATCTGGCTGGGGCACACCCGCACCGCCCGCAGCCCACCCCCGCCGGCCGCCGGCAGCGCCCCGCCACGCGTGGGCCCCGCGGGGCCCGGGGGGCGCACCTCGGGCCGCGCAGGGGGAGGGACGCGCCGGGGCTGGAGGGAGGGGGGACACCTCCAGCCGCCCGGCTCTCCGGCCGGCCCTGCAAGCCAGGCCCCGCCGGACGGGGAGGGCGCCCTCTCCCCCCACGGCCACGCGTGCCCGGCCCACGGCGCGGCCGGCGGCCCCTCGCCCTCCCCCCCCTTCCCTCCCTCCCTCCCCTTCTCCCCGCCGGTTTCGGGGTCCCTGCCTTACCTAGGGCTCCTGCCGGGGGGATGCGGGTGGGGGACGCCGCCTGCTAGTGGGACGCGGACATGGACCAGGCGCCCTCCATTCTCCAGACGGAGAAGGCGTAGCTGAGCCGCTCGTGGGCCACATAGCTGCAGCTTGCCATCTTGGAGTCCAGCTCGTCGCTCTGTAAGACCTGGTAGAGGAAGTCGATGTACCTGGCCGCCAGCTTGAGGGTCTGGATCTTGCTCAGCTTGTCCGAGGGCAGCGTGGGGATGATCTTCCGCAGGGCGGCGAAGGCTTCGTTCAGCGACTGCGTACGCTGCCGCTCCCGCACGTTGGCCATGACCCGCTGGGTCTGCAGCTCCTCGTAGGACTGGGGGCTGCCGCCGCCGCTGCTGCTGCCGCCGCCGCCCCCGCCGCCCCCGCCCGCCCCGCACTTCTTGCCCCGCTTGCCTTGGGCCGGGCTGCAGGGCTCGTCCGCGGCCCCGACGGCGCCGCCGGCGCTGCGGCGGCTGGAGCGCCGCTTGCGCCCCCCTCTCTTGTTGTTGGGCAGCTGCTGCCGGTCCGGCTCCTCTTCGCTGTTGCTCAAGCTGTCGTCGGCGGGGGAGACTGGCGAGTTTGACTCGTCCTGCTGCATCATCTCTGGGGGGGAGACGCGAGAAGCGGGCCGGGAGGGGGGGGAGGGCAGGGAGAAGAGGGGGGCACCTAACCCGCCAGCTCCCCCTTGATCGGCTGCTTCGCTGGCCTGCGAGGAGAAGGAGGAGGAGGAGGGAGGGAGGGAGGGAGGACCTCACTTTGGGGGGAGGGGGGATGGCATCAGGATCCAAGAGGAAAAAAAAAACCGCCAACCAAAAAAAAAATCCCTCCCGATCCCTCCTTGGAGCCCGTTCGAGGTGTCTGGGATTGGGAGAAAGTTGAAGACTTGGAGGTTCTTATAGCTCCTGCTGGCGGAAAGTTTGGGGGCAGCAGTGTCATTGGCCTGACGTGGAGAGGAGGGACTTTTGCTGAGTTTTATAGGAAAGTTTCCGCTTCCCCCCCTCCACGCCCTCCCCCAATTATTTTTTTTCAAGCCATTCACAAGTGATCTGGTCTCTCTCCCCCCCCCCCCCCCCCCCCTACATCCTTACCCCAAACCCTTTCTCGACTTCCCTTTGCGCTTTCTCCCTCAGGCTCCTTCGGTTTCCACTCGGCTTTGGGGTGGTGCTGGGGGGCCGGGGCGGGAGGTTATGGGGGTGCCCGTGCACCCCTTTGCGCTGCTGCGGAGGGGCCAGCGGGCCGCTTAGTGCCCGCGCCGGGGGACGGCTGCCCCGGAGCGGCCGGGGGCAGCCCGCATCTCTCGGGCTTTCCCCGCCGCAGCGGGCACGGCTTGAAGTGAAAGGGAGGAAGGGGAAATTCCCCGCGGGACAGCATCCAGGCACATCCTAACTCTGTCCCGCTCCCGCACGTACCGAGCTCCCATCAGCGGGCGCCGCCGGGGTCTGGCTTTCCGAGGGAGACGTACATTTCTGGGCTGGGGAGGGGGGACGGCACAGCCTTGTCCTGTCAGGCTGGAGGACTGCGCTCGGACAAAGCCATCTTCAGAGGTGGAAGCAGCGGGGAAACTAAGCACTGGGTTCGTACATATGCACCGGTCTTTGAGTCCTTCTCCTTAAGTGAAAGCCGGGAGGATCCGCGTCCCCAACCTGGCGGGAGGGGGTGCAAACCTCTCTGCCCACACTCTGTGCCTGCCGACCGCTCACTTCAGTTCGCCCTCCCTGAAGCCGCCGGAGTCCGGCACTTCCTGGGAACCGAGCTTATTTATTTTAAATTCTCTTTTATGTTTGCAGCCAAAGCTGTTTCTCCCCATCCCCCGCCTTTGTGCCTCCTTCCCCGCTCGCTGGCAGCGCAGAGCAGGTGGTGTGTCTTTTTAACAACAGCTCAGATTCGAACGTGGAAAAAACTAGAAATTGCCATCCATTAATAAACGGGGCGATGCACTTTTGCTGCTCCCTGCGAGGGGACGGCATGCCTCCGCGGCCGGCCTGGCAGCCGCCGCTTGGACGGGGCACCTCCGGCCGTGGGGCAGAGGGTGCAGCGCCGGGGCAGCGCCGCGGCTCCCCGGCTGCCTCTGGGGTGGGAGGGCGGAGAGGGCGAACGAAATATCAGAGGAGAGGTAAATCGCAGGGACGAAAAAGAAAAAGACGAGGCTTCTGGAAGAGCGCTGTCATCTGCTCCAGGGAAAAGAGCCGTCTCTCCCCTCTGCCTGGGGGCTCTCTGACCTCCGGGCAGAGGCCTCCCATCCCGGGCGCTGCGAGGGGCCAGGACCCCGGCGCAGCCGCCGCCGAGGCGCAGCGGGCCCGGCTCGGGTGATGGTCCCGCTCACCGCCGCAGCGCCCGCTGCCCCCCGGGTGAGCTTTCCCCCTTCGGTCTTCCGTCCCGCGATGCGAGCAAATAGCAGTCTGTCCTAAACCCCTCTCTTTTGCTAAACTGCCGGAAACAGGACCAGGGGAGGAAACAGGCACTGACTTACCAGGCAAGGGAAGGCACGCTGGCACACAGACCAGCAGAGAGTGAGCACAGCTTCCCCGCTTTCGGATTGTCCCTGTTGTGCGTGCTGCAACCCAACAGTACTCTCCTTTCGCCTTGACACCATGAAGCTTCGGGGGTTCCCTTGTGTTGGCAGCAGCTGCTGCCCCCAAGGTAAGAAGAGCTGGCTCTCCTTCCACCTCCCTCTCACCAGTAATTTTGGGTGTGCCCAGAGCCCCGGTGCTCCTCCGGAGTGCTGAGCAGTGTCATTACAGAGCAAAGGTTGGAAACAGTGGTGGTGAGCATCTGTAGGCAGCTCTGGGGGCTTGTCTTCCTTCCTTCCTTCCTTCCTTCCTTCCTTCCTTCCTTCCTTCCTTCCTTCCTTCCTTCCTTCCTTCCTTCCTTCCTTCCTTCCTTCCTTCCTTCCTTCCTTCCCTCTGTCCTCCCTGTTTCTTACACAAAAAAGATCAAAGTGCAAAACCAAATCTGTTTTGGGGTAACTCAAATCTGTTTTGGGGTAACTGTTACCTTGCTGGGAACAGGACGCTGGGGCCATGCCTGCACGGTGGAGCCCTTCATCAGCAAAATCAATGGAAGGAATCCGTTGCCTGAAAGGAGGGAGGGGCAGTGTCTGCTGAGGGTTTGGTGCTACGGCAGGAGGCAAGGCTTGTCTGGGTCAGCTGGACTTTGAGTGGGATGCAGGACATCACCTGCTTGCCATGGGGCAGGAGGCTGTGCAGAGGAGGGTTTGCAAAAGAAGCAAGGACAGGTGGAGAGGGAGAGTTACATGGCTTGGAAAACCACAAAACACAGAGAAATGTAGGGAGGGGATGACCTTAAGTAGAGATGAGAGGGGTTGACCATGGTAGATGGTTGGGTGTAGAGTCAGTTACTCTTCATGGAAACTGCAGCAGAAACAACCAGAACGTGTGGTACTACCTGGGACCTGCACACTGCTGTATGAGGCATGACTACACAGACACCCCCATCAGTTTCATTTTGGTTTTTGCTTTATCTTTGTGCTCAGGAGCAAAGGAAACTGAGCCCATGCTGCCAAGAACCACCACAGGAGTGCAGGGGCCAGGCAAGCTGTGGTGGGAGCGGTCTGGCCCAGAGGACCAGACGCTGGGTTAGCTATGGGAGCCCACCTGGGTCCCCCAGGCCTGCTGGTGGGCAGCAACCCTGCCTTGTGCTGGGCGGTGTGTGGAGCTGTGTCCGGAGGAGGGTGGATGTGTCAGAGAGTCATGTCTGGGGGTCTGTGTGAGAGAGAAAGACATACTGGTGTGTTTACGTTTGAGGTGTATTTGTGTGTATGTGTGTGTGTACACGTATAGTTGATCATTTGTAGTGTGCGTACATACGTGTGTTGGGAGGGAAGGGGAGCAGGGACTGCAGAGTTTAAAGAAAATCAATTCAACTCTGATTTATTTTGAAATATGTAGTTTTGGGGGGGATGGAAGTAGAGGCTTTGTGTTCCACACTAGAACAGTTATTATTGTGTAGTTCATACACTGTTAAACCATCTGGTTTGAACCTCCAAAAGCCACTAAGGTAGACCTGCAGACCACTCTGGAGCACGGGATGAAGGATGCCATGTCCTGTTCTCTGCTATGCATAGGCATGGTTTGGGTGAGCATTCCGGGCTCCTTCGGCTGGCTCTCAACCCTCCTTAAGTCCTTGGATGTGGCAAGCAAAGCTGCAAGAATCTCCAGGTCCTTTCTAGGGATATTTCCAGGCCCATTCCTGAAGGCTTCCCTGGGAGCCAGTTCAGGAAAATGTGTGCTGTTACATGGGGCGCTGTCAGGACACAGAGAACTCCAGCATTTTGTCATCTGTGCAGTCGTGTATAACACTGGTGAAGTAACCACCTAGATTACAGGTGTGGGTGTGAACATGGAGCTAAATAAACGACAAGCTCCTTGGAGGGTGAAATGAGGAATGAGTGACAGAACAAGCCGGGCTGTGATGATCATTGTGGTCGTGGCTGATCACAGAGAAAGAGCTGGAAGGGATCCCCCGAGCTGCTCCTTGTGTAAGCACCCATTAGCTGCTGAGACACTCAGGCTGGGACAAGCAGGGTCCGCCTTAGCCAGGCAGAAACATCACAGCTTTTGAGGAGAGTGAGCTGACAGTTCGAGTCTTTCTTTGATTTTTGTTTAAGAATGAATGAAAGGTCTGATTTTTGTCTGCCTGTTTATAAATCAGCGCAGAAGTTTAAGAACTGACGTGCATAGGATCTGGCGGTTACAACTACAGTGTTGCTCACCAATGTACACGTTCGTACACACCAATTACAACTGGGCTGCAATAGGCTGTTCAGTATTCCCCATCCGGCATGCGCATACACACATTGTAATTTAGCTCTCAAAGGCTGTTCATTGTGGTAAAATACCAGACTCTCCCACTGGTGGGGATTTCTTGGGATATTCAGCAATGTCATACTATTACATACGTGCATACTTAGAGGCAGGCTGCCTGAATATTTGCGATGTGGAAGCCTTCAGTCCAGTGTTTCCTCAGAAGCTGTACCTTCAAGACCTGTTTCAAAGGCCACTGAAATAAATTGAAGCTTCCCCACTTATTTCCATGGCCAGGTATTTTAATTCCTACAGCTGCTAGGTGAAAGCCTGGTCGAGAACCAATCCCTTCAAAAGGGATAAGAGAGCACCCAGCAACTTTCCACACTGCAATTTATGCTGTAATTTTGCTCCGTGTTCACACCACCCCGGAAAACGAGCCGAGAACTCTCTCTGTGCCCTGTACAAACTCCTGCAGGTCAACAGCAAACCGGCAGAAGGAATCTATAAAGGGTCTGAGAGCGGGACCCATTTTTCGGCTTCTTTCTCCTTTTTCTTTTATTCTTTTTTATTTCTTTTTTATTCCCGTTCACCGCGGCAGCTCATGCAACCAAAGGGAGAGCTGCCAAGCTTCTCGGTTAACGAAGCATCTCGCTACCCGGGCCCGGCGGGGGTGGGCTCGGTTTCGGCGGGGGGAGCGCTGCCGGGCGGGCTGTGCGGCCGGCGGCCACCGGAGGGCACGATTCCCCGCCGGTCCCCGCTCCGGCCGGCGGCGGCGGGCAGGGCTGCCCAGGTGAGTCGCTCCCCCCGCGGGGTAAAACGGGCAGCCCAAGTCCCTTCAGGCTGAGTCACCCGAGTTTCACGGGGCGTGAGGTGTCTGTTCGCGCGGGTGACGCCTCCAAAAGCCGCCCCGGTTCAGCGAGCTGGGGGTGCTTTCTCTCGCTCGGGAGGACCCCAGCGTCGAGAGCGCCGCTGCAGTGATTTTTATTTTATTTTCCAAGCTCGTCCTGATGCGGTGGTTCATCTAAAAGTCCTAACGGCTTGCTGGCACAGGAGGATGTGACAGTGGCGCTTTTTTTTTCCTTTTTTTTTTTTTTTTTTTTGGCTTCCCTCGTTGCCTTCCCCCGCTCCCAGCCCCTCCGGTGCGGGGCCAGCCCCCGCCCCTGCCCACCCGGCGGCAGGGAGCGCTGCGCCGCCCTGCGCACAGGGCTTTGCTCTGCTCGGCATCGTCCCTTCTCCCCGATTTTCGCCTCCTTGCGAGGGCAAGGAATACCTATCGTCCCGTTATCAAACGAGCGGGCCCACAGAGGATACAGGTGTTCCGATAAATTAAGATCTGAAATGATTTGCCACACGGTGTTTTAATATGAAATCTTTTATTTATATATGTTTTACTCAGCTCCGGAAGTAATTTTTGGCAGCGGATGGGGCTTTTTAAGCAGAGCTTATCACTCTCTACAACCACCTGAAAGGAGGTTGTAGAGAGGCAGGGGTCGGTCTCTTCTCCCAAGTCACAGGTGATAGGACAAGAGGAAATGGCTTCAAGTTGCACTGGGGGAGGTTCAGATTGGATATTAGGAAAAATTTTTACACTGAAAGGGTTATTGGAATGGGATGCCCAGGGAAGTGGTTGAAGCACCATCCCTGGAGGTATTCAAAAGCGGGGTTGACATACTGCTTAGTGACATGGTTTAGAGATGTGGTTTTTTGTTTTTATCAGAGTTAGGTTAATGGTTGGACTAGATGATCTTAAAGGTCCCTTCCAACCTAGACAATTCTATCTATGATTCTATGATTAGTACCTTGGTGGAAGCCTGAGTGGCATCCTCTTTTCCACCTCAGAGAAGCCCAGTCCTTCCCATCGCAAGAGACCAACATATCTAATGCTGTGGTGGAGCTCTGCCCCTAATTATGGCTCTGGGTCTTGTTTGTGTGGTTTCATGTCTAAATCTGAAAAGACTGCTTAATAAAACAAGCTTATCTGCACTCCAGGGGATAACAGTTATTTATATTAATAATGAAGCTTATTTGCTATTTCGACTCCTTTGATTTTTTTTTTTTTTTTTTTTTTGCTTTTCCATCTCTTCCATCTTTCCTGAACTATGTAAATATATAATTTTGTATTCTTCCTGCTCCCACACATTACTTAAATCCATATAGTCAATCTTTCAGTACACTTGGCTCATGGAAACGTCATAAAACTTCAGGCCTTTTTAGCCACAAACTCTGCTTTTTCTTCCAAGGTGGGGGAGGGTGGCCCTTGGGCATAGATGATGGATAAAGGACTCCACAAAACCTTCTTCCTAGGGGTGGACTCAAACTTTCTGTGCAGCCCATGCAATTTGACTCAGAGACCTAGAGTCTGAATTTCATCATGGAAGTGGACTTTTCCCCCATTAGCCATGTCTGCACCTTAGGGAAGAACCCCCTGTGCTTCCTACTCAGTGTGGGCTCCTTTAGACTTACAGCTGATCTTGGGCTCTCAAGAGAAGAAGATGAAAAAAAGGGAGAAGAAGATGAAAAAAAGGGTCATGTAAGAAGCAACTATGACTAAGAAGAGCCCCATAGGAGTTCATTAGACAGGGTAGTAGGTTCTCTGAGTTTTCTCTGAGGCAGGCAGCAAAGCCTGGTGTGAGGGAAAGGGCCTGAAAGGTCGTCCTAACCTACACGTATGCTCTCCTAGGCAAATGGAAATGCTTTTTTGATTGGTAGCCTGATTGAATGCCAGGTCTACAAGTTGGAATACATCTACCTCCTCCTCCTCCTGCCCCAAGACCACACAGGGGCTGACTGTAGCCATGCAGAGGAGGGGAGCCTGGAGGGAAAAGGTTCACAGAAATGAGCACCCATCTCATTCTTTCCACAGTTACCTTACTTCTAAGGACACTTACTTAGGGCTGGGGGACCTTTTGAGGAGGCAGGGGTTTATCTCCATCTCTGCTAGGTTGTATTTCCTTTCAGAAAAGGCAGCCATGGTGGAATAAATGTTTGCCTATTTCTTTCTAAATGGGGAGCTTACAATTATTTTGTTCCATGGGCTATCAGCTATGATGCCTAAAGATCTACTGTATACCATTACCCTCATTTTATAGCCCCAAACTCATTCATCTGCCTCTAGAAAACACGACAATGATCAGTCAGGGGACCTTGCTCACTAGTCATTGCTCTGTCTCTAGGTCCATACTCTGGTTTTAATTTCTGACCAAAGGTCTTATAAGAAGTCACACAATCAAGTGGATCTAGAGCACAAATCTTGGTTACTGAACTCCTAGGGCAGTTTTCCAAAAGAGGCAGTAGTTTATTAGTATGTTAAAGTAAATTTACAGACATTCACTGTTCATGTATGTATGCATGTATATATGTTTCTGTCTATGTACTCTGACTTCCAGACAAGGATCTGTATTTGTATCCATGCTGTGTTGTAAAATACCACACTGCTTCTGCTTCTGCCTTGAAAAGTATCTGTATCAAACATATTCTCATGCCAAAATCTACTATCTGACCTTGCAGCACTAAAAATAGTTCATGTCAGAAGCAGAAAAATATTTGTTTCTTCTTTTAGAACATTTGTGCTTGCATTCATTAAGGACTCGGTCCAAAATCCTTTGATGTCAAAGGGAGTGTTTCAGTGGGCTTTGGATCAAGCCCTAAAATGGGTCAATTAAACTTTAAATAAAATAAAAATGGAAACAGGTCCAGACTAAGAATATTGTTGAATAAAAAGAGATATTTAAGAGAGACTGCCTTTGGAGTAAAAGGTCTGTCATTTTTCCTTAATATTTAGCTGAATTTGTGGAATTTTCCATGATTAAAAAATAATCCTATGCATGAAAGCTGTAATTATTCTTTTTTCAGTCTTCAAAACATCCATATTTTGTTGCACAGTAGAAATGTTCTTCTTAAAGTACGTTGACCTAGTAAGTGCAAAGATTATTTGAGCTCAGTGGTACGCATATGTATTACCTGAGCAGTAAGATATGGCTCAGGTTTTCAAATTCAGAGCAGAAGCTTCATTCCAAAATACTCTCTTGACTAGAATATGTTCAGGTTTCCATCTCAATTAATATTCAAGCAGTTTATGAAATTTTCTAATGCCTGATTTAATGTTTTTCTTTGTTGATAAACAGTTTGCAAATGGGCTAATGCAGCTCTTGGTGACAGCAGATGTTGTAATTAATTTGAAGGCAGAGGACGTGCAGTGAATATAGTGAGGGCTTTATCACAAAACAGTGAAGTTTACGCCTTCAGTTGATAACCCTTTTCTCTACAACAATACATAGTATTGAAGAGCATACCTTTTAATAAAAAAGAAGGCACTATAAAAACAAACTCCAGCCTCACAGAGTTTACTGCACTGTTTCCTTGTAGTCATTGTAGCAGAGGTTTGGGTAATTTGAATGACGTACGTCTTCAGGAATTTTTGCTGAATGAGGATTATTTGACAGTGAAATGGTCATCATTCCTTTCAGAGAGATAGAAGTTTGATCAATTATATTGCAATGGCTTACAGCCATGTGCTATCTGCAGTGATATTTGTAATCTATTTTGGTTACCCCCAAACGGCCTTCAACCTAGCCACTATCAGCCAACATGTTAAACTTTTGGTGAGTGGAAATCCTTTAGTGTCTTGGAAAGACTCATGATGTTGTCTTCTGGCCAGATTCCATTATGGGTAACTACAACTTTATCTACATTCAACGTATGTAATTGAGTGGCTGTGGTATGGCACACTGTCATTTGGCTTAATTTCAATCAACTAAGATAATTTTCTGTATTTTCTTTCCTATAACACTGTGTCATGTTGCTGTAAAAAGTGAAACAGCTGCCACATTCTCCTTCTCAAAGACGCATCCCAGAATGGGCTGTCTCTTCTGAGAGGACAACGTAGCCTCCAATTTGGCAGGTAGGATTTTACAACACCAAATCCTTCCATCTGCGGTTTCACGTTGTCAGTTCATTGCGGGAACTAATAGTCTGCTCTAGATGTCAAACTATCTGATTTGTTAGTGTAGCTGGCAGGTTAACTGTCTAAGTCTTACTATTTCCGCACAGAATTCACTGTGGGTAGTAAATTTCATCCAAAAAAGAAGAAAAATGGCCATGTTTAAAGATTAGACAGACTGTTGAGAAATTAAGCTCTTAGTGCTAAATCAGATGTATAATAGGAGGTACTTCATAATTGCTCACATCAAGGGTAAGGGGCCAACCCAGAGGCGCATAGACAGGAGGGAAAAAGGCAATACAGTCACTCAGCTATCACTACAAGAAACAGCTCCTCATATTCTCACAGATCTAGTGAAGATCAGAAGCAAGCTATTCTGCTATAAAGAGATAGAAGATGCTTTTTCATTCCTGGTGGTTATGGGAGCCATTGTGTTTCTTCAAACATACCCTCCCAAACTGTTCAATGAGGAAAAAAATCCCAATGATTTCCACTGCTCCTTAAGTCATAAAGGTTAGCAAAATACTACATGACAAAAAGTTGCTGTTAAACTTTGTTCAAGAGCATTCGAAAATGGTATCTGAAATCCAGACTGGAAAAGGTGCTACTGCAAAGGCACCAAAACTGAAGGGAATGGATTAGCAGCTCCCCAGTAACAGCTGTGCCATCACCAAGGATGCAGATAACATCACCCCGTTTGCGATACGGATGCAGGAGAGCAGCACCATGTAGGTAGTAGCAGCATTATACATAGAGTGGAAAGAAATGACAGCAAATGTAGCTGGTGTTTTCTCTAGATTTTCACTGACTAGGACACCTCCGTGGTGCCACCAGTGTTTCCCCCATTCCACTGCAGGGCAGACATTACCACTTTCCATGTAGACTTCCCATCATTTGAAAACGTGTCATTGGGTGTTTTCAGCAAAAGACTTCGGGCATAAAGCCCTCTCTTTTCATCTCTGAGGTCACACGGCATCTTTGGGGTGATATTGGGTGTTTCTGTGGTATGGAAGTGATTCAGAAACCCTCCCAATAAATAATGTTAATGACCCATAACTTCACGAGAACTATTTTGGGAGGGGAAGTAAGGTTGAAGGAGGTGTCATTAGAACTTTTCACTTTCTATGCTATTCTCAGCTACCTAGTATGTCTTTTCAGCTTGGAGGCAAAAAACACAGACCTTATACTCCAAAATCCTCCCCAGTCAAAGAATTGGCTTATGCACTTGATCCTTTAAAGGATTTGGCCAATGGGACACTGAAGATTCATGCTTTTACTGGTCTCAGAGAGAATATGAGAAACCTCTGCTTTTTTCAGGAAATATGCTTGTATATTTTAAATATGACAAGTACCATATGTTCTCATCGCAGCTTTGGTAGAACTCATTTCTCTCCAAGGGCAAACCCCATGCTATTTAACATCACAGAACTTCCTCAGTATAACGTGGTTCGGTCTATAGGTATGGTAGTTGTGGGGGGGTACTGTAATCATTCAGTTCCTTGATGTGTGGAACATATTACTATGAGAATTGACTTATGCTGTTGTCAGCCCACTTATGGTTGACAGAATAAAGTAACAGACATGTGCATGTCTCCAAATTTAGTACCTTGGGGCTGGTAAAGATGCTTTCAGTAATAGGACTTGAGCTCCTTCTTACCGAGGCTTGGTTTAGTAGTTCAAGCGTAGTTATCAGAACTTCAGTGAAAGCTCCATTTGCTCATGATTAAAATTTGGGTTCTCTATGTCAAGGAGGTGGCACTCAATGAGGACCTAAGCTATCAGTTTAACCATATTTGGCAACATTCAAGATATCTGCAAAGAAAATTTAAACTGGCTCAGATGTAATATGAAATGAATTCCACGCGTCTTAAAGCAAGACTTTCAAGTAAGGCAGGGAAAGATCTGAGATAGCCCTTCATTTCACAGTCTTTCAATCATTCTTTTTTCTTTTCTTTTTTCTTTTTTTTTCTTTTCCTTTCTTTTTCTTTTTCTTTTTCTTTTTCTTTTTCTTTTTCTTTTTCTTTTTCTTTTTCTTTTTCTTTTTCTTTTTCTTTTTCTTTTTCTTTTTCTTTTTCTTTTTCTTTTTCTTTTTCTTTTTCTTCTTGCTCTTGTTCTTCTTTTTTTTTTCCTCCATGACTATTATTAATTATCCTAGAACTTCTCTTGCATCTGGAAGTTTGCAGAATTATGAGAGTCAAGCATGCTGCAGACACTGTAGTGTTCTGGCATATCATTAAAGTCTGATTAAAAATAGATTAAAACATCTTTCTGCATATTCACTTAATGCTCTTTACTTTTTGATTTACATGTGATAATATTAACAACAAAAATGCGAACTACTTACAAGTGTAAGCACTCCCAAATGTCCCAGATGATATTGCTGAGTCCTAAATCTCTGATTCAGCTCAAAGTTATTTAAGAATATTTTTTAAATTATTCCTGTACTCTGAAAATTTCCTGCCAACTCAATGGCTTAGTTATGTACATTATTCTAAAAGACTTCATAGGAGCTTAGATGGCCAACATCAGGTCCAAGAGCACCTTGAAACATCTGAAACACTTCAGCATTTGGATAATTACATACTTTTGGGGCCAACCCACATTTCTCTTTGGAAAATGTTTCCCCTGCATAGCTGCAGACAACAGATGGATCGTATGATCTCTGTATTTGGAAAGATGGCATAATTCTGGCAGACTGTCAGTTCAGTGAAGGGGACTGATTTCAGATCCTCATTAAGAAAATATACAACCACACAGAGTGGACTGAATGGCAGAATGTGATCACTGGCGCCAGCTTTAATAGAAAATGTAGCACACTGTTGCAACATGAAATCTGATGTGCTGTGGCTGGATCTAGTTCTACCGGGTTTTGCGTTCATTTTTCAAACAAATGTGTTTTAAAGGAGGTGTTCTTTGCCTTGCAAGGGCCCTCTGTGCACCAGGAGAGAGAGGAGGAGAGCAGTGGAGGGGCAAAAGGTGAATTTTAGGGTCTCCACCTCTATGATTGGAGTGCGGTGTCAAGGCTTTGTCAGGTCTTCCCTTACATTTGCAAAAGTTTCTGTATTTTGAAACTTCTGTTTATATTTCTAATCTCTCATCATATTTATTAGGGTGGGTGCTTTTTGCACCTGGCATTTTACCCAGAAACACCCCATGGAGATAGCATGACCCCTTCTTGCTAGAGGGCTCTGAGAGACAGACTTAGTGCCTCCTTTGCACCCGGATTTCCACAGAGAAGCAGCCCTGCCAAGCACATAAGAGCTCGAGTAGGAATCCCAGGACACTGTAAAACGCAATGTAGTTTTCCAGCAATACAGCCTGTGAGCAGTAAGTGCACTGTAATCACTACTCACATCTGAAGAGAAAAGGACTAGTGGAGCTGCACACCTTTGTTTCACCATCAAAGACCTTATCTTCACCATCAAAGACCTTATTTTCACCATCAAATAATGGCTATGGCTTCAGGTCACAACTTTTTAACACACTTACTTTCAGCAGTGACCTCCAAAAAATCAGGATCTTTATATGACATCTCATCTTGGTCACACAAATAAGTGAATGATCCTAAATCACTGGTTGTTTTGGAAGTCTTTGCTAAGCTACCTTTTATCCATATCAGAGACATCATCTATCCCACATGAACTTCATTTGTTCAAGCAGTGATGGTATTTGCTGTGGTATATTTATTCCTGTATCCTTTGTGCTATAGTCACCACTCTTTCCTCTGTAAGTTTCAGAGGTCAGAATTCATTAACAAAGTTAAAGACTGTATAGTAAGTACACAATGATAGAAAAAAAAAAAGAAAAAAAAAAAGAACTATCAACATCTGGATTAACTTCTCCTTCTCTCTATTTGTTTATGGTGAAGACTCTCTATGCACAGATATCCTCCTTGCTGTGTAGAAAATCATAAAATGCACTACCTTCCCTTGAATCCCTATAAGGCTTGGAGCAAGACAAGATGGAAATGGAAGTAACATGGACAACTATTATCTTTCTTCTGCTTTCAGAGCTAAAGAGAGACAGTTTAAACCGACAGAAGGCTCTTTATCTCTTTTTTTGAAATGATGGCAGAGGTAAGACAAAAGCACAAACAGCCCTAGCATCTCAGGGTGCCCGATTTCTTTGGGTTGGAATAAAGCTTCATGTGACAATAGTGAAGCCTGTCCTTCTGCACCACAATAACTATGTGGGAACCATTTGAACCCCCTTAGCGCAGGAGGAGATGGTCTGAGTCACAGTTAAAGCACTGAAGCCTTTGAGAGCACTATAAGCCACACTAAGACAATGTAATGCGCACAAAGTTAAATACATTACATCCTTACAAGCGTATACTCATGTGAAAACTGACATGACAGAACTCTAAAGTAAAGATTACAGGATTACTCCCCTACTTTGCTTTCTCTGAAGAAATAGGAATTTCGGGTGTGTAAGAACCACTGAACTGGACTGTGGCTGGTGAGCAGTGGAGTGGTGTCTGTGAAAAAATTTAGGGGCTTAAAATTTAGTGCCAAACAGACCAAAGGTCACCCCTGAAACTGGGACAGAGAAGGGAAAAAGTCAAATCTGGATTAAATACAGGCAAATTTTTAAACAATATCTGAGCTGCAATTCTTAAACAGCTACATTTTTGAGGCCATTGCAGTTGAATATTTTTATTAATTCAATTCTTTTATTCTAGGTATATTGCTGTGATGAATATTCATTTAAATACCTAAAAAAAGTATGCTTTTTGGAGTAAAGTTGAAGAGAAAATAGTCTGAACTGATCATATTCAGCAACTTCTTAGGAAAGACAATAATTTTTACTGTGCTACAAAAAGATTATAATCAGCACACATATCCATCCTTGTAACTGTTCTAGTGTGTAAGTAATAGGAAAAGCATGGCTGTAATTGTTGCAGATTGGTAGTATTCAAGCCTAGTAAAAACAACAAATTCTTGTGAAAACGGGGACTCAGCAAGCACAGCAGTCACATTTTAAGCCTCAGTATTTCAGCTATTTTTTATTAAAAGAAACCCCAAAAGGTCCAAGTTCATTGAAAGGACCAAAAGCGCTACATAGAAAATCTCTTTGAGAAGCACCACTGATATGAAGAAGAAAAATAAATCAAAAACTCTTTTCCATAACTTTTGCTTAGTACAGTCATGACTTCAAAACCTAATTTATTTTTAAGTTTGTAAAAGAAAAAAAAAAAAAAGAAGTGTTGTTGGACTAGAACTTCACTTATCAAGTTTCATCCTGGAGGGATTTTTTATAGCTGAGTTATAAACCCTCCACACTAGAGTGTTTATAATGGAAACGCTGACAAATGCGATAATAAACACCAATCATGGGGCCATAGTAGCTGGTCAGAATGTGGATGCAGGAGTTTGCAGTGCTATCATAATATTTTGTTCTGTTTCCAGCGCTAATTTGCTTAAACCTGCTTTCAGGTTGAGCAGCTGTAAAACAAGATCAGCCTGACTATAGATTGCAAAATCATTTGATTATTTATACTTCTCTTAGAAAGCTTGGAAATGTCTCTCAAATATGATTTCATTTAGACTTTTCTTTTGGTTTACATGTCTGAATACTAATCGTAACGTGATAGCTTCAAGGGAACTCAACTTTCTACCAAAAGGCAGCCTTCAGTGGGCAAAGAGAATATAAACAAACATGCCTCAGACCAGGATCTAAAAATGGGCTATGATCAAACAGCTCTAAGGCTTTAAAAAACCCCTTATTATCTTTTCCCAGAAGTAATTGACACTGTCAGTTTTTGTTCTTAATGCGGTGATAATGGCAGGGTGCTTTGGAGAGACCAGGGACCAGGACTGGCCTCAGCCTTGGTGGCAGCAGGGTTCCTGAGCAAGGGAAAGGCCTTTCAATGCAGTGGGTGAAATCAGCCTGGCCCAAGTTCGCTGCAGTTTTGCGGACACTTCATTAGGGCCAGGGTTTCACTGGCTTCCTGAGCTGTTTTATTGCACTGACTCCACAGGCTGGGATGCGGCTATCTTGGATTGAGATGAGGGTGAGGGGAGAAGGGACCCCACTGTCTTGTTATTTCAGGGAGATGGGATAGCACTCCAGCAAGAAGCTCGTCTGCAATGATTCCAGATTTTGTTTATATTCTTAGCAGACTGAGCTTCTGGGACTTCAACACATCCACAGGGGCCAAGTGATGCGTCAGCATGCTATCTTGCTGTTTCCCTGAGCTCTCCATGGGCATAAGGGCACGCTTTAGTTTTAACACAGGTGTCTAAGAAAAAACTTGCATCTGGACTACTGTTCTGGTAAATCTTTGCCCATTTTGGAAAAGCATGAAACATAAAAAATTAAAGCCCCCTTCATCAGGTTCTCAGCTGCTATAAATCAATGTGTGGCCGAGAGGCTCCTCTGAAGTCTTTGATGGAACATGAAACGCATCTCGATACTTCATCTGTGCTGTTTGCATATTGTATTCATTGGCTTACACCGCAACTGCATTTTTAAGTTCTAATGTTATTTTTAGAATCAGTGGCTCATATAAGAATGTTACTACTGTTCTGTATTGCTGCTGCAAAATTTCCGGCGATCCATTAAAAGTCAAGATTCTTAATGCAGGATCCAGATTTTGATTTGTATTTAAAAATAAAATGTTAAAATTTTCTTTCTGCTTTTCCCTAGTCTTTAACACAAGTATGGAAAAATCTTGGATCTTGAACAAATTCCAATGTTTTGTTATCAAACCAAGAAGAGAAAACCAATAATTTTTGAATTATCTTACAGACATGTTTACATTATGAATCTCTTAAGACTCTGTGTGCTATAGACTTCTAATGTTATCCAGTGACATGAGCAAGAAAAAAATATGAAAAGATATCTAATCATGCTGTGGAAAGCACAGCTGCATAGAGATCGTAGCGAAATAGTGCTAAGAAGCGAATGTTGACTTGCACTTTTCATTATCCTAAAAGAATTTGTCTTCATCGATGGTTTTGCTTGAGGCAGCGGTAACAGTAAAATGCATCTGGGTCATGTGAACAGTTGTTGATTTTGGAACATTGTTCTTTCTAAGTTCCTTTCTGAGTTTTATTTTTAGCAAAAAAAAAAAAAAAAAAAGAAAAAAGAACCCAAAATAAAAACAAAAAACCCAAAACCATCTGAAGAGGTGAAACACCCCAGTTTCTAGAGAGGATCCAGCTGCGTTAACTACCCAACTGCCTCTTGGAAAAAAAAGCATTCTGACAACTGGAGAGCAGATGCAATGTGTGGAGTCAGGGAGGTCAACAAAAACAAGTGGAAAAAGAAACCAAGGAAACAAGTGAAAAGAGAAAGAATATTACAGTATTAATGCAGGATACTAGACTAGTCGTGATAATATTAAAGGGAGCAGAATGAGAAAAAGAAGGCTCACTACGGGAGCTGACAAAAACATGAGAGAAGAAATCAAAGAGGTACTGCCAAGAGGGTGGGATTTAGATCTTCACCATACTAGGCTGACTCCAGGTTAAACCTTGATTGCAGTGATACCACGACAATTTTATATAATGGAGATAAAAGCTGTCCTGTGAAATCATGCAGAGCCACTGCCCTGGATGGGACATTTGCTCCCTAGTTGGAGGCAATGGAGATAAAAGCTCTCCTGCGAAATCATGCAGAGCCACTGCCCTGGATGGGACATTTGCTCCCTAGTTGGAGGCAGGCTGGGCTGGGCCCTGAACAGGCTGGTTGCTGCCTGTCTGCTGCAAACTCGGGGAGAAATCCAGGTCTTTCCCCGGCAGCGGCAGGGGAAGGTGCCAGCAGTAGGGAGAGCCGGGGGGGTGAGGGGGAGGGAGCGGGAGGGCAGAGGCACACATCAGGAAGATCCGGAGATGTTTCTAGGGGACACCCCCGGGCCCCTTGCCCCACTCCCAGCCCCGTCACGGCCACCCCCCCACCCCCCCATCCCCCCGCTGCAGCTCTCCCTGGCTCTCGCCCCTGCTAACAAGCGACTGATTATTAGAAAAACGAGCATTATTAGAAAATGCTAAAAAAAGCGATTCCCGTGTGGACCTCCTTCCCTCCGGCCTTTCAGCATTTCTTTTATTTAGTTATTCGTTTTCTCTCCTTGCAGCAATGAAACACATAGAGGCGGAGTTCAATCCAGCGAGGGAGAAAAAGGACCCTCCGTGACCTCCCCAGAATCAAAGCCCGCAAGTTTTCTCTCTCAGGCCGGCCCAGACGGCTTCCCGGGCCGGCCCCGCGGCTACCGGGGGGGCTACGGGCCGGCCCGGCCGGTCGCCGCACACCACCGCCCCGCACGGCTCCGCACCGCCCCGCACGGCTCCGCACCGCCCCGGACCCTCCTCCGCCAGCTTCTGCTCGGTGCGAGCGACGGCGCTTGGCCGCCCACACGCAAGGACAGAAGCGGTCCCGGGAAGAAAATCGTGACAGCAAACGGTTGTGGCCAGATGTTGGGCTTTACTGGCCCCCGTGACACACGGCGTGGACTTGGCAGGCTGGATTTCAAAGAAAAGGGAGTTGTTGTTTATTTAGAAAAAAAAAAAAAAAAAAGAAAGCGCTAGGTTAAAATGCACACGCCGAGACGTTCCCAGTCCCTGGCGGGCAGCTTGGGCAGGCAACTGGATCCGCTGGAAACCCACTCCGCAAACTGGGCCGGCGCTTTCTCGAAAGCCACAACGTGCAAAATTTTAAAGCAAGCAGGCGAGGCAACAGCAACCAAAGGGTCCCAGACCTTCCTTTTCTTTTTTCTTCTCTTTACAAAAATTATATATATTAGCAAATCTACACGTACTGAACCTCTGCATCCCTCCCCCCCTCCCCGCCCCCAACGCACACTTCCCCAAACACTCCTCGTTTCGCATCCCACACCTACACGGTCCTGGCTGCGCTGTGAGAAGCCAAGGCAGGAGCACGGCTCTGCTTCCCGAGGAGGGAGGCGCCCGGGGCCACCTGCGCGGTCCAGCGGGTGGTCACGGGCCCCCAGCCCCGTCCCGCCGGGCCCCGACGCTCCCTAGCTCGCCTCCTGCCTGCTGCAGCCGTCCAGGATTTCAGTCATGAAGGAGATGTACACGATGGCCAGGCGCAACGTCTCTATCCGGGAGAGCCTCTTCTCGTAGGCGAAGGTGGGCACCTTCTTCCTCAGCTGATCGAACGCCTCGTTGAGGTTGAACATCCTCTTCCTCTCCCGTATGTTGGCAGCCTGGCGCTGGGCGTAGGTGATAACCCGCTTTCTCCTGGGTCTGTCCAGGAGGGAAGCGCTGCGCATCCTCTCCTCTTCCTCCTCCTCCTCCTCGTCTTCGGGATCTCCATCTCCGAAGGCAGCCAGGGGCAGCCCGTGGGCCATCCCCTCCCGGAGCGACAGGGCTCTGTCCCCAAAGGGAGGCCCGGAGGTGACCTCGCAGAGCGCCAGGCTCGGGCCGGCTCGGGGGGGCACCTGGGGGGAGCCCAGGGAGAGGTCGGCCACGAAATCCAGCACCGAGGCGCCCAGCAGCCCCTCTGGGCAGGGCACTTGCGGGGCTCTGCCGTGCAGCTCATCCAGCAGCCCTGGGCACTGGTGGGCTGGGAAGAGGCTGGCTGACATCTTACTTCAGAGAGGGCTTAATCTGGTCCCCCATCCCCAGCCCCAGCGGCGTTAATATTTATAACCCCCCGGATAACAGGATTAGCAGGACTAGAAAGAGCGGCTGTAAAATTTCTCGCCGTGATGCTGATGAGAGGAGACAGGCAGCCCCCACGGGGACGCGTGGATGCTCCCGAGAGAGGAGTCCCCAGCGAGTCAATCCTGTCACAGCGATCAAGGACAGTTCCTTCTTGGCAAAACCCTCCGCTCTTACCTGCTGAGCACTTTTGTCTCTTCTTACACACCCGCGACCAAACGATTTTCAGCCTCTTTAAAGCCCGCAGCCGCAGAGCCGGGTCTCCACTGGGCTTGTTTTCCTGCTTTCTGTCGGGATCTCTGAACCCTGAGAGCCAGCCTGACAATTGATGTCAGGCAAGTGCATGTATGCTTTTAATGATGTCCTGAAGAGGGGACCTGCACGCAGAGGGTCACCGGGGAATGTTTACCCTGTATCCCAGCGCAATGGGAGCTGAATGACAGGACCTCCATTAGCCTAAGTAAGCATTGTAGGGGACCCGATATTGCATTCCCAGTAGTAACTGTTGGAATCGCCTCTCCATTCCCCCTAAATCCCCTTCAACTAGAGTTCAAACATCTTTCCAGCGTGGCAGTAAAAGCTGGCCTTCGTAAAGCTCATTTCGGTTCAGGCAATCTCAAAGCACTTGCTTCGAAACTCCTTCCTCCTGCCCACGGAGACGAGGATGAGCTGGTCCGCTCAGGGCAGCGGTTGCTCTTACACCTTTGGTAGAACCGTCCCGGTCACCGGCGATGCACAGAGGAATCCACCTGCCCGCACGCACTGATAACGCGGGATACGTAGCGCAAAATACCCTGAAATGCATATAAACACACCCGTACACCCGACACCGCTCGAATACCTTTCTTTGATCGAGGTTTCCCCGGAGACGGACGTTGGGGATTGTTTTGGGAGGCTGGGAGAGGTTAGGGGCTGTGTCCTCACCCTCCCACACCAGACGCCGTCCCTAAGTAAACAGCCTGGCCCTGGCAACCCCTGGCAGTGCCGGACACACCCGGCTTGGACCGGATCGATTTTCTTTGGCACACGATTTGCGCACACAGCTCGTTTAGGAGCCACTGGCCATTAATTACTCTTGCACCGCCGCCTTAAAGCCTAATCTGCGCCTTTGTCATGCATTGTTGCCACTCTCGCTTTGGGGCTAATTAGTCTCTAATTTCTAAAGGGATTTCAAAGCCCATTCCAGATCAAAGGAGGCGGGTGGGGGCCGCCGAAGGATCCCGCTCCGCGAAAATCCTTCCTGTTTGCCTGCAGGACCGCAAACATTCCCCACCGCGGACCGGGAATCGCTGCCGTCATTTACAACACAGTGAGCGAACCACGCATCCCCTTTTCCTGGGAAAGAGATGCCGCGGGAAAGACACTTCCCCTCCCAGTTCCACACCCCCGCCCCCATTCCCCGTCCCCCCGGGGCTCCGCGGGCTGTCAGAGGCGGGGCGGGGGGGTGGGAGGGGGGGGTCAGGCTGCGCGGGGGGGGTGCGGAAGATGAGCGGGAGCGGAGCTACGTTGGACAGCTCCGGAGCGGCCGCTGCAGGTACCCGGCGGCCCCGCAGAAGGATTGGGAGGGGAGAGGGGGGTGTCTTCCTTCCCCACCCTTCCTCCGGGCCGACAACCAACCTCTCCCCATCCTGTCCCACCACCACCATGGCCACTGCCGCGGCGATGTGTTGTGGCTGCTTTAATGATTTAATGGCTTGCCTAAGGCTACATAAAGAGCAAAGCGCGGGGAGGCTGCTTTTATTCCTGCCAGCGGCAAGAGGTTTCTTCGCGAAGTACTCAGAGGCATACTTATAGATGACCAATCTGGTTCATTAAAAAGCCCGGTGAATGAACTAATTAGGCAAAGAGGAGCTGTAAAACATCCGTTAAGAGAAGTACTGACTAGAGAGCATCCAAAAGTCACAGCAAATAGAAGAGCTCTAAATGTTAAGTGTTATATAAAAACGCTCGGTGGACGAAAGATCAGATAAATATTTATGATCGGTCCGCAAAGGAATGTAACTTGTTCGAGCTCCTTTTCGCTGAGGTGGCAAGTATTTCGTTTAAAGACATGGAGGTATAAATTAAGGACAAATGTCAGCAAAGACGTGTCACCACGGGGTGCAAAATTATCGGGAAAATACAAATGCTTCAGATAATGAAACAAAAGAATGGAGAAATGTGAAATCGTCAGCTCTGTGTCAATCTTAACACGAATTTCCCGTCGTGTGGGAAACCGGCGGTTGGAAGAGGATCGAGCAGTCCTTCACCACGGTCTCTTCAGAAAGAAACTCTTGCTCGCATCCCCAGTTTCAGATTTTTGCAGGACACAAATACAAAGACAACCGGAACCAAAAGCGTTTTATATTGCAAGAACATAAAAGGAGAAGGATGTTAAGTCAGTAGTGGACCACAAAGCGATATAACATAAACCATAAAAGATTAATGCAGGGTGTGCCTGTCACTGAATCCTTAAAGGAAGTACTAAAGCCAGGACTAAGCCAGGACTGGGAGGTCCTAGCAGAAAATGAAGACTTGTACCCAAGGTGAATCCTCCTGTCAAGCTGCTTTGTTTCCTGTTTTTTTGGTGGTGTTTTGTTTTTTTTTTTCCCCCCTCTTATTCATGTTAAAACATTGATTTTTCTCTTATATTAACTATTTTAAATTATGCATAATAAGCTCAATGAATTGTGATTGGATGTATAATTTTGAACGTTTTTTCATATTTGGTGATTTTTATGACAGCGGGGAAAGTATGGAGCTGAGGAAATGCGTAATGAGTACCCACGCTGCAGGGGACAGGTTTTCAGTGCACAGATAGTGCAACAATGTAGGGGAAGCAGGACAAAGTCTCACAAGAGGCTGCTTTATGCTCTGAAATCTTCTCAGACCAGATTAGGTGCTCAAACGTGTGTTCTGGATCTGTTTTAGCTAAGAATACAGTTTGCTCTATGGTTGTTTACCTTCCTTCACCCACCTTACATCCTACCTTTTCATTTCACTTGTTTATCACAAAAAAATTTTGCTCACAAAATGCTTACAGATGCTGAGCACTGATGGCTACATCTTTAAGCCACTCTGCAGCTACTTGCATAATCATTTTTCTACAGAAGTATCTATGATACGATTCTTGATAATTTTGAGAATCAATGTCTCTTAAAAAGTCTCCCTGTATAACAAATATACTATCCTTTGTACTAGCAGGTACGAGGAGAATGTATATTTTAATTCACTGTCCCTCTATGGAAATAGTTTTACTCCTTTTACAATCCTGCATGCTGAGTCCTTGTGCTGATAATTTTCCACATTATCACACAGGAAGAGACAGCCACTCTGATGACTTAGCATTACAGATTGAGATGTTATAGACTTTACCAGTGACTCGAACTTTACTTGAAAATTCACTGGAAGTGAGTGGTGACCCTGGGATGCTGAAATAATGGGGCACCATCCATCAGACATGGCTTGGTAAGCAAGGAGCTGAAAGTTGCTGCCTACTCTAGAAACCACAAAAAGTTAGATATGCAGCCAAAAAAAAATATCTACACACTTTTCTTGTAAAATGGGAAAATTCTTCTCTCTTTTAATTGATCCATTAACAGCAGAGAGTTGCTATCATTTTCAAACCCTGGCCTGAATAACAGAAACAGATGTACTCTATAGCAGGCTAATGCTGTCTCTCTCAGCTTACTGGTCTTGCAGCTGTCTGGTCTTGTTGTTAAATCTGAAAATTACAGTAATGTCCATGGATCAGGACCTCATTACCTCAAAACACAGAGCAGTTACTGTCCTGTTGAGCTCCCAGTTTGCATTCTTGACAGACAGACAACATCAGGGCAGTATATATGTGTGGAGATAGGGTAAACTTGCAAGGCAATGGACAGGGTTTGGAAAATATCTAGACTTGACACTTGCTCAGTCAGTGGTAGAGAGGAAGGGACTATGGGCACCGCTGATGAATTAATACAAAAATGAAGCTTTTAAGCAAAGCTAGCTGAAGACTGGTTATTTTGATTCTAGAGAAACGCAGTAGCATTCAAATGAAAGCAGAGCAAATGTGATTGAACGTGGTATCACTGGAAGGGTCAAGGAGACCTCTGATGTCTCAGTGCATTATGAAATTATATAGGCAGGGAACATTGGACTGTGATAGAGTTTATGTTCAAAGAGCTTATGTCTGACTCATTTATGAAGCTGAAGGAGGCCAAACAAAAAGCATTTGATGAATTGGTCAGTCATGTTTCAAGTAGCTTGCAATGAAACCAGAAAGGAAGAGACTGCTGAAGTCGAAGTCATATTCAAAGCTAATATAGACCAGAGGAAGCTGTGCCTTGATGGTTGAAACAGCTGCAAAAGCCTTTGATATGCTGGAGATAGATGAAGTGTATGGAGATGAGGACAAGGTTACCTCACTTTGACTTCTGCAGACGTCATGCACTGAAAGAATTGATTGACTCCATCAGTTAAGAAAAATAAAATAGATACTAGAAATGGACTTATATTATCTAACTGCTGGCTCTTATCCAAGTACAAAGTTATCATAGAGACACTCTGAGTCCTGTAGAGATGTGAACACCTATAGTGGACTCTGCAGACCACTTGAAGTCTGTCTTCCCTGATGGACTGTCTAAGGAGCCTGGGGATACTGGTTTCTAACTCAGCTAACTTCAGTCCTGTGGGATGAATCTTGGCCCTAGATTTAGTGGTTTATGAATAAACACTAGAAAAAATCCAGTAAGATGCATATCCAGAGTATGTGGGCAGAGTATTTGAGTGCAGTGACTAGAATCTGAGTCTGTAAGAATTCTCTGCAACCTTACCTGCATAGGCAATATAAGAACTGTTTTTATTCCTGATACATGAGAGTACCCTCTGCTCACACCTTCCCTAGCATAGGGACTAGTTCTGTTCTTAAAATCAGAATATATCCAGTGAAGCCAGACCATCACAGTCTGTAATTTTAGGCACTGATCCTATGTGCATCTGAGTGTATGAATGCATCCCTGTGTCACAGTCTGTCTCTAATAGGACTCCAATTTGCATACAAGCACCTACTTACAAAAATCAGGTTTCATAACTTGGCTCTCCTTGAAAAAAAATGTGACCTTCAGTAACACCATTGTTCCTGACAGAGGAAATCATTAGCAAAACTCAATATTTTGGGCAAAACCTAATAAAACTAGGTACATTATGCCAGTAAAGTGCAATTCATTTCTATTTACGGTTGTATTACACACCATTTGATGAGTTTAAAGAAGTAACTGTTGATATTTCCCCATATGGGGACCGAATGACGAAGAAAAGGTTTGAGAGTGAAATTTTGAGTAAATCATGGACAAATGAAATGAATAGCTGTGGGTAGGGTGTGATGTGATTCATCATGCTTGTGAAATTTTATGAATGATACTTTTTTTCCTTAATCATAACCTTAGGGGTGGGAGGGATTGAGAACAGGACATGTGTTAAAGTTGGAATGTCAACCTTAACATTGAATTTCCTGAGTTTTTATCAGTGCGCATGAAAATATGTGATGTTATTTAAACATAGCTTCTTTCATCTTGATTTTGCTATGTAAATACTGTTTGTGGAAAATGGAGTGCTGTAAAAATGTAAAAATGTAAAAACTTCTAGGTATTGTTTACCTAGAAGTCCAGATTTTTTTTCCTAAATCTTTATTACTGTTCATTAATTTTATTATTACATAATATTGTACTAGGACATTGAGTAATGCTTTTTTGTCTTCCACTTCTCACAATTTGTAAAATGCAGGGAAATGTCAGACTGAAAGCTATAATTGCTTAAAGATTTTGCTTATATTTCAACAGAACAAATGTACATATGACCGTGGACCAAGAATCATTACCAGAATCCTGTACATAGGCTCCATTTCTACTTGGTGGGATCACCTTGGGTCAAATGAACCATTTTGTCTTTTGATCTACTCAGCTTTGGATCTTCTGACACTGACAGTACACATGCCAGGTAGGATCTTTTACCTTTTACTTTTTGTTTTGTTTTCATCTTTTAGAATCTGGACATTACCCACTTCATTTTATAGAATCTGGAATTGCCAGCTGATTTTTTGTAGCTCACAGATGCATCTCCTGCAACTAGAAGGAGGTCTACATGGGAACTTATCTCTAAAGAATGGGTCCCCTTTGCCATGCTTCTCAACCATCCACTGCCTTGCTAGCTTCTGGCTTTGTTATTCTCCTAAGGATATGGAATTTCTTTCCTTGCTAGTCCTGAATACCCTCTTAACAGTTTGCGGCTTTGTGCATATTTATGTCAATAGTCTCCAATACTCTCCAGTATTACATAGTATCATTTCCCCTGAATTTCCATTTCATTCCAATTCAACCTTAGAAGCCACTAATATAATGAATAGTGTTTTCTTCCCTTCCTGTTGCTCAGTGTTCCACATTCTTTTTTTTTTTTTTTTCTCTGTGATATATAAACCATGATGTAAATATAGGATCAATAACATTTCTCATGCTGTATCAGCTGCCATATCATTGTGCTTGATCAATATGGACTGAATAAGTATTGTTTCTGTTTGTAGGTGGGAAGCAGAAATAGTACAGTATGGCAAATACTAACAGAACAAATGTGACAAATTGGAATTGAAGGCTCCTATTTAAGCTATCTAGAATTTAATTTTAGGGATCATTTCTGTTATATAGATTTTTTACCTTAAGAACTCATTGTGCTACTCTGCTGTGAGCACTAGGTCCTTCCATAAGTAGCATATAATTTTTAGATTAATTATATGTAATATGAGTTAATTAAAAAGTGATTTATTTAAGTGATTTATTAACATATATCTGGAATGAGTTTTTCTTAACAACATGGAGACAGCTTGGATTGCTTAGTAACTTAATGGGTTTGATTTTGGAAATGCAATTTTTTCTCCCTTTGCTATTCCCTTTAGAATTAAAGAAAATATTTTCAGGTACCTGGTCATGTTGCCCATTCAACAAAGAAACTCACAATTGTGTCATAGACACTAGCTTGTACAACATAGCTAATATGACACTGTAATTTCATTTTTTTTTTTTTTTTTTGAGTAAAAATAAAATAACATATTAATCTTCTGGGGTTATTAGAAACAAACAGTGAGTCAGGATGCTGGATTTTTTTTTTTTGGAACAACCATACTAAAGCAGCCTACAGTCTACAGACCCACCGTAGGCAGGTCATCGCATCACTTGTTATCCATCCTTCTATTTTCTGTGTATTTTAGGTTGTGACAAAACTGAAATCTTTCTATACTGCAGAGTTTGATGCTTATCAGTAGTTATAATGTAGGACTTTGTGAATGAGTATAAGGCTTTTAGAACTAAATGAGGAGCAGTTGGGTATGTTCATATCCAGGAAAGTGCTGGCCTGGCCCTGGCTATTAAGGAAGAAGACCAGACAGTACTTTTGTGGAGGTGAAGTATTTCTCCCAGTCCTTTCCCAACATGAAGAAGAGGGGATTTTCCGCTGTTATCCTCTCTGATTATCACAAACATGTTGCTTCCCATCACAGCTTAGATTTTCCGGGCAGAGACTGAATCTACCTTTATATTTCTGCTGTGACTGGTAAGAGGGGAAGCCCAGGCATTAGTAGAAGATGAGACAAAAATTAGCTTCTATGCAATTCATGACAAAATGGTGTATTTTAAAGGGATGAAGACTTAACAGAGTCATAGCCTAGCCGGAGAAGGGGAAGCAGGAGGTCTGAATATACACTGCCTTGATGGTGGTGGTGTGGAAGGAAAGCAAACCATTTCCTATTGCATCAGCAGGACTGGAGAGAGAGCTAGAGCTAGTTCTGGGAAGGTTACCACACACAGATGAAGCCTAGAGCTCTTGGAATAGAAAATGGTTTTAATTTTTCAAATTCCAAACTCTTTTCAGTGAAGGGAAAATATGACATAGGCAGGCTGAACCTAAAAGATGTAGCACCTATTGTAGTTCTGCTCATGGACATAGTGATTCGAGGGCACAGTAATAAATAAATTCATGCATAAGTAGTAAATTTTAAAAGTAAATAGTAAATAAAAAATGCACCCAAGAGAATATTCAAGGCTAGAGAGTGAGGAATGAGGACTCATACTCCACTTATGCTGTAAACTCACTGATCTCAAAACAGTTTCTTTATATCCTCTTCCACAGATCATCTTTGGTCCATATTTGCTCAACTTCAGAGAATTCCTGAATAACACAGTCTCATCCCCCCTCTAGGGATTTTCCCCAGGCTGGCAAAGAGAAACAACAGTGTCAACTCACATGCACAAAGGACATGATGAGTCAGCGACAGCTTCATCTTTGCCCTGGACCACAAGTGCAATTATGTAAGTACTTAAAAAGGACCTGCAATTATTTACTGTTACCCATGTAGATACAGGGCTATGGCATGTTTTGCTAACACTAGAGTGAGTGAGTTGTGGAGAGTAATATTATTCTGTTACTCTGACTTTTCGTATTGGCTTCCATTAAAACATCACGTAGAACATGCTAAACTGCAAGTATAGGCACGTACACAATGCACCTGCAAAATATGTAAGTATATCATCTTGTGAAGGGGTAAGCTGAAGAGAAGTAGGTTCAATTATTTTCATTGGATTACCAAAATACATAGTTGCAAAATTAAGCACAAACCCACTATCTCTGTTCTACTAGTTTAATTCTTTAATTGCTAGGTAATCCTGGCTCACAAAATCAGGGAAAGTCAAATCACTCACTTTTGCTTTCAGAGCTAAACCTCTCTGGGATTATCTCATTTGTGAGACCAGATCCAGAGAAAATAATTTAGGAATGGAACAATCCCTTTTAACTTTAGCTCCAGAGAGATTGAATAGTTGGGCCAACCTATTTTCTTTCCTACTTTTCAGAAATAAAAAAAGACACACAAAAATCTCATTTTACTCAGCTCAGGTAGAAAATCAGCATGTGAATTAAAACCTTGATATACAGTAGTACACAGTATTCATTCAGAAGGAATATCCTAGGATGTTAAAGATTAGCCATGGTGGTTTTGGTTTAGTCTTTATTGCTATGAGAGATTTTTTCCAGGATTTCTTGACTCATTCTGCTAAGCCTGTGTTGAAAGGGAGTTTCTTAATGCATTCTAAAGCAATCACATCATTTTTAATTTTTTTTTTCACTTACTGTTTAGTATTAGAGTTAATTTCTTCAGATTATTTTAAACCACATCTGTTTTAATTGCATTGTGTGTTTTTGAAAGTATTAACATTATTTAATTTATTATTTAAAGATAAAAATAGTAAGGATGTTTTAAAGAAGTTGGGAGAACAGGAACTTCCAGTTAATAGTCCTTTAATATTCAAATCCATTATCTTATCCATAATTAAACTAAAATTAATCATTGGATGAAAAAAAATGTAGATCTAGGTAGTTGTATAAAGTTACTACGAGACATATTTGCCCCAGTGTTCTTTCCAGTGCCAATGGATTCAGGAAAGTTTCACACTAACCATATGAAATGGATATTAGGCCTCTTACAAAATAGTTCTGTTCAGAGAGATGAAAAGAAACAAAAACTTGCGATATTATTCTGCAGCTAAAATGACAGGTGCTGTGTTTTCAGTCAATGATACAACTTATAACTATATGGCTGGGCTTAAGCTTGACAGCAAAATCTAGGAAAAATAAAGGACTTTAAGAGGGCAAGAAGTCAAAGGTTTAAAGATAAACATTCTTCTTTTCCCAGCAGCAAGAAATTCTCTAACACTGACTCAGAAAAGAAGAGAAAAAGATCCAGTGGGTCCCCTACAGAACTTGGACTTTTCTGATTTTATTTGCCACTGTTTCCCATTTTGCTTTTCATGTTTCCTAAAGAGACAGCTTACAGAAAAGCACCATGAAGCCACAGGAACTCTTTTTGTCCATCAGCCTATGGAAATCCTTCCTCATTATAGCTTCACAAGTCAGAAAGTAATGATTGGAACATCAAGGACCAGCGTAGCCTTATGCATCCACTTAGACCAGTCTAAGACCTCTCACTATCTCTCCTTTTGGCTAAACAGGAACCTTTCTAATGAATTAAAATGCAAAGGGAACATGCAAGAAGTGAAAAGAAAACAGCAGAAAATGCATGTTTATATTACTTTTCTTTGGTATTTAGGAACAAGAATGTGAAGACCAATATCTAATCAGAGCTAAAAGTAATCAAGGACATAAAAGGTGGTGAGAGAAAACTGTAGATATCTAAGCTGTAAAATAAAGTTCCAGAAAAAATATGAGTTTGATGAGATAGACAACACAGTGAGAGATGATACAGAAAAGGTTGAAATAGACTTCACTATTTTTGTCTCAGTTTTCACATACAAAGCCTGATCTCATACCTCTGCATGGACCAATGCAGCTTGGTAAACAGAGGGGAACCCAATAATGCAGTAGAAACAGGATAAATATTACTGAGAGAAGTTTAAAAATAATGGAGCTGGATGGGATTCACCCAAAGACACTGGAAGAGCTGGCTGCAGCGATTGTAAGGTTGCTGTCTCTGAAAAAGATTATCTGGGAAGATCCCTTGATGGCTAACGCTATGCCTCTCGAAGAAAAGTGAGAGGAAGACTTGGGGAATTATAGAATACATATAAAGATCATAAAGATGTCCCTGTAAAGATTGTAAAGTATGTCCCCTTGGAATTCATCTCCAAACACATGAGAACAATCAGGAATAACTAGCTCAGACTTTGCAATGGCAAATCATGCTTGACCAGCTTGATTGCCTGCTATCATGAGATGGCATCTGAGTGGGCAGGAGGAAAACAATGGATACCTGGTCTTCACGATGACTTTTGGCACTGTCCCCAAAAGGATTCTCTGTGGAAGCTGAGGAGGTATGTACTGGAGGAATAGCTTCTTAGATGCATTGAAAACTGAATTTACTACCACAGTAAAAGGGTAGTAAACTCAAAGAGCTGGGTTCCAGTTGGTAGTGAACAAAGTACCCTATGGTTTGGTACTGGGACTCATATTGTTCAGTATTTCCATCAACAGCTTAGATAGATAGTGACACAGAATATGTCTTCCGGTAAATCTGTGGATTGTACTAATCAGGAGGAACAATTGACATGAAGAATGGGAAAACTTTAATTCAATAGTTTCTTGAGAACTGGACCCACATAAACATCATGAGGATCCTGAGCCTGGGGAAGAACAACCTCATGTACCAGTACAGGCTGGGAAATGAGTAAAGTCCCCTGAAAAGGACAGGGTTGTGATGGACTACAAGTAGAATATAAACCAGCAGTGCAAATTGCAAATAAGGTAAACCATGTATTGGACTATGTCAGGGGGAGCATGAGAGCAGATCAAATGAAGTTATTATTGTTCTCTGCTTGGCACTGATGAAGCTGTATAAGGGAAACAAAGCCTAGTTTGGAGGCCCCCTAATACCTGAGGGATGCTGAGAAACAAGTGGTTGCTCTGACGCACTTTGAAGGCGATCACAAAGAGAGATTCAAGTAGTAGGACTTATTTAGTCTGACAAAGAGGAGGCTACGGAATGATCTGTTAGCAACCTGCAACTACTAAAAGGGAAGATGCAAATATGACAAAAACATCTTAATTCTGGCAGACAGATAGTACAACACTGGAACAGGCTGCCCAGAGACGATGGGGAATCTTCATCCTTGAAACTTTTCTAGACAGGACGGCACGAAGATATGTCTGACCTGATGTAGTGCTAGTAAAAGTAAACTGTGTGTGGGAGAGACCTCCAAATGTCCCTTACAAACAGCATTTCTATGACACTGTGATTCTTGGAATCCAGAGTTCTTAACCCTAGCATCTTTTCCCTTTGAAAGAGAACGCTTCCTCTCAGCACGAGGAGATGGCATGTCCCCTTGCCCTCGGGTTCAGAAAAAGTTTCCACAGAGAGTTTATTTAGGATAGATGGCCAATATAAGCTCTTGATTGTATTTGTGGTCATGGCATCTGAGAAAATATACATGAAATACAGCAGACTATTTTGATACAATAGATCTTAGCTTTTAAATCAATGATTAGGTCCCCAAAAGGCAAAACACTTATTTGTGTTCATAGATTCTCATAGAGAAGTAGTGTCATTCGCTTCAAGTGCAATGAGAACTTGAAGTTATCAAGTGCTTAAGTGATTTGCTGGTTTGTGGCTTCAGTTCTTTAAAATGAAGTAATGAATGTAAAAGGCAGGGGCTCTGAAGAATGCTCAGTACTCACAAGCAAGTACCACCCCTTCAAACAAAAAAAAAAGTAATCAATCACTCAAACGATTAACTATCTAAAAAACTAACTTGGAAGACAGTACCCTTTGTAATGGCTTATCTACAAAACTATTCAACCAATCAGGACAAAATTTCAGTGTTCAGATTTTCACCTCGGAACTTGTTCCTAATCACTCACTTGTAGAGAACAGAGAACAAACATCTGGAATACTACATTAAAAAAAACCATCAGCATAGAATTGTCTTAATGATTAGATGATATGTTACCTAAACTTAGAATGGAAACTCACTAATTTGTGCCGTACAGGTGAAGATATTGCATGTCATATATTCTCCTCTCTGCTTCTATTGTACAGAATTCCAGACTGAACTGCAGTTTTTACAACATACGGAGTACTCCACATGCGTGCAGTTTGGATTTCACAGGACTGTAAATAATTTTAGTGTTTGCATTGGTTGTTGGTTTTAATCTTTTATATGCATGAACTCTTGAATTTTTATCAGGTTTTCACAAAACTTTGATACAGGATTATGCATCTTAAAAAATTGCATGCTTTTACTATAAGTCTGAGAAGAATTTATATCCCCAAGGCTTTCCTCTAGGATATCTTTTGACATCAAAAAGGTAAAATTATAAATAGATTCTATTTCTTTCAGATGTCTATTTAATTTTTTTCTTCCAAACACTGTAATTTAATTTTAAAGTTCACTTTGAAAACAAACAATAAATGAATGTGTTTTTAGAGATAGTGCTTTCTCTTTGCTCAAAATAAAAGCAGACATCTGGTTTCTAAATTATTATCTTTTAATTGTCTACCTAATCACTAGTTTTGTGGAATTTCAAAATGGCATTTGTTTACCAATCAGAAAAATATGTTGCTGACAGAAATCTCTCTTCTTGCACATGTATACGCATACCACTTGTTCTCTTTTATGTTTCATATCTGTAATTTCCATTCACCTACAGACAATGTGTTCAATTCACTTACAGACACTTACATTCAAAGTGTTGTAAATACAACAAACATTATTATTGTATAGTGCTTATTTTATTTAATAGCAAAACCAATTTATTCCATCAACAGGCCTATGTTGAAGTGAATACTACTAGTATTATGTTCATAGATGTGAATATATATATAATATTCATTTGAACTGTACCGTTTCTGCTCTTTGCTATCATTCACAGTCTATTGATATAAAACAAGTTCTATCTATCCTTCCACCCAGATGGTTGACGTTACATGTGATTGTATGAAAGCTCTGATATGAAATGCCTATGGCTTACTGGATTACCCTCTCTCCACATGTTTCAAATTAATAATAAAAAAGAAAGAAAAAAAAAGAACCAGTGCAATCTTGCTACAAAAGAACAAGAGTTTATTGTATAACAGGATTGCAGATGTGGAAAGGTGCTCATAATAAAGCTACACTATTTTTGTTTCATTGTGCATCTGGAATGCCAAAGGATCTTTAAGGCACTAGGAGCTCATACTAGACAGTCTTGGCTTTTTGATTAACTTAATATTCAGAGAAATGATTCATTTTTGTAAACTCTGTGCCATTCATCATCATATTGTCATTTATATAATCACAAAATGATTTACAAAGTCAAGATTTTTTTCTAATTTCTGAAACAATTTTAAGACATCAAAGACTTTCAGATATAAACATCAAAGAGCAGCCCAAATCAGAGATTTCTGGCTAAGACAGTTTAGTTCATTTAATATCCTCTGGTTTTCTAAGGATTAAATTACAGCATATAAAATTCTTGGAATCTGTCTAAGCAAGCTGTACTGTATATTTATTATTTATTACAGTATGGCTTTTTTGTGGGGCAAAGGACTTTGCGGTAGAGAAGATGCCATCTTTTCAATTTATCAAACCAGCAGCAAATTCTTGTGAAATATTAGAGGTACAATGATCTAATCCTACTGGGAATGGAGAGATGTGTTAACTGAGGAAATATTTGCACATGAGCTCAGGATGAAATGCAGTTCTTTCCTTGTAATCAGCCCCTTACAGAGGGATGCTTACATGAATTTAATAAGAATATTCTGGGGAAAAGTAAGACAAGTCAAGAATGAAACGACTTCTTCACAGGAGGAATAATTTCAGTAACTATAGTTTATGGAAAACAGTAGGCCAGGTTTCTAGTATTGGCTAAGGATGTAATTCAGAAATGCTTTACATTATTTCCATGATTTAGAGCAGGGTGACACCACAGAAGCTAGTCATATGGATGCTGGGCATTGTATGTCACTGGCACACATGCGAAGTCCTAGCCAGAGAATTTAGAAAGTACAAACAATGTAAATTGATCTAGTCAAGAAATGAATCAGTAGATAGCCCTGAGGTTTTTCTGTGCACAAGTAAAAATATAAACAAATATAGTTTCATCCACTATCCACCTAAGAAAGGCAGGATATTAGGGATTGCCTGCAATAAGCAAGGTAGGTAGAAATGTGTGCCTGGCTTAACAAATATCAAGGAGGATCCTGCCAGGGAGAGCAGCTACATGAAGTACAAACTTTATAAAGAGCCTGCTCCCACAGACTAAATAATTAAACTTCTAAATGCTTATCCTTGAAAGATGTTACCACCCTTTCAAAACCAGCCTACTGACTAGAGGAACTGAGTTTCCGGGAATTGGATCTCATACTACTGTACAACAAGGTTTTGCCCAGATGGATTTTTATTCTAGTGTTCATAACAGGCTGGATTAGTTCCAAGACAGTTCAGAAACGCAACCAACAAAATGCATGGCTTTAAAGTCAAACACCATAGTTCTTTTGTATTTACATTCCTACTCTCTCTGTTAGGAAGATAATGAGATTACATGTAGAACAGTCACATCAGACCTTGAATGCAGAATTATTGTTCAAGATAAACCTCCAGGCAAAAAAAAAATATTCTATAAACAGGAACAAACACTTGACTTTTTACCAAGATTTTTCTTTCAGATATTTCAGTGCAAAATTCTAAATTGCATGGCTGTATGACCACTGGAGCTCAATTATATCATTCTCTTTACTCATATCCATCAAACTTTATTTTATACATATACTTTACCAAAAAAAATCTGCTTATCTTGTGAGAAGACAAGGAGGAACATGTACCATGCTGGTATAGCCCTGCACATCATTTCTTATTTCTATCCAACTTTTTATAATCACATACACCATTGATGAAGCTTTATGCCTAACCAGTCGGAGAAGAGAGAAGACAAACTGGTATGAAAGAGAGACAGCTACATCCTCCTCTGTACAGTTAATCCAGCTGAGATAAATATAATTAACATTTTTAGACCGTGAATTGCGTTGGCTCTGGTCTCTTAATGTATGTGGGAAGTGCCCATCATGATGCACTACGTGGAGTAGGTAAGTCAGGTATAAAAGCAATTTTGTCAAAGGCTTGCATTTGGTGTAGTTTAGCTTGTGTTTGTGTTAGAAGAGGCTCTTGAGAAAAGAGGGGAGGAAGGGGACAAAGGCTCCTCTCAGCTTCCATCAGGATTGGATTAAACCCAGGAAAGACAAGCAGGGCTCTAGAAACTCTCAGGGCTGAGTACAAGGAGCAGCCAACGAGGAAGCCTAGGAACAAAAGCTTAATTTTAGCAGGCTTTTGAAGATGAATTTTAACTTAAGTAGGGGCTGGGATTTTCCTTTCATTGCTACCATATAACTGTTAGAAAGAAGCTAGAGACTTTGATACCTAATTTAGTTAAGAAAATTGTAGAGGTAGGGTTACAATCTCCTAGCATTTGAATAAATTCTTGTCCCAGTGTTAATACAGGGAGCTTTACTGGGGGATTTATTCTGTTCCAGTACGCATCTCTGTTTGCATGTATTTGGATGAGTTGTGTATCTGCTGAAAGGGTTGTGGCTTTGTGAGGATTCTTTGAAAAAGGGTTATAATTTTGGTGGTCTGGAATTTTGTAAGACGTTTGGCTGGATTCAGAAAGGACATACAGACTTTAAATAAACACCATTTTGATCACATTGCTATTTGTTGTTCCTCAGAATATTACCCAAGGAGAACAAGAAGCTTTAACAGGCTTTATGTTTCCTGAGACAAGGGTCATTTTTTATGTGTTTTGTTTGGTGCCCCTGTGCAGTTGGGCTCAAGTTCTGCCTTCAGGCATTGTTAAAACAAAAATATTATATTAAAAATCATGTCATATTTGCCCCACTCCAGTGAATAAGAGGAGCATTATTTCAGGATTAATAGGCAAATATTTCCACCACCCATTAGCATCCCCAGAAGAGCCATAGCATTTAGGCACCTGCATCTCTCTCTCTGTGTGTCTCACACACACGCACTCACATACACATTCACTCTTTCTATCATAAAATCATAGAATGGTTCAGGTTGGAAGGAATGTTAAAGATCATTGAGTTCCAATCCCCCTGCCATGGGCAGGGACACCTCCCACTAGACCAGGTTGCATCCAGCCTGGCCTTGAACACCTGCAGGGATGGGAATATTTCTACTCTTACCTTGCAGGCATCCCTCCTTTCTTTATATTCCTTACAGCTGACACCAGCTCCCATATATTCCCTATATGCCCTAAGTAGCAGCAGTCTACCTTGTTCAGGCATACATGGCATCTCCACGCGTTGCCTTAGCTCTAGTTCTGTATATTTGCACATTAGTTCTTGCCCTGGAGGTGCTTTTCCTTACAATATAAATGATTTAATTCACTCCTTATGGGCATATGGACACTGATTTCTGTATGCTTTTGTCCAAGTGGCCATTTATGAATATTTGCCAATGTATTGTGCAAGATTTCTTTTTATTTTAGATTCTAATTCATTGTCAAAATGAGGTGCAGTGGAATTACTTATCAGTCTGATCAGCAGGCAGTGGCAAGTAGCTGTCTTTGGCTAATAATGTTGATGTAACTAATAAAATGTTGTATTTGGAGAACGTAGAATTTCAAAACTTCGTTTGACATTAATTGCCTTAAAAAGGTGTAGAGTTAAGTATGTTAATATTTATAGTATTTATAATTTTAAATATCAGCAGCTTCAGTTCTTTTTCAGCAACTCAAAGAATTCAGAAACAGCAGATAATCTCATCTGTGTTGTATCCCTTCCTATTGACTGCACAGGTGGTGAGTCTTCCAAGAGTGCAGTATCACAGTCAAGTAAGCAGAGCAGCAATGTCTTCTCAGTGCTAAAGAGGAATCCAATCAGACATTTTTATTTAAAGAGGTTTGGAATCAATGAAAGTTTGGGGTTGAGCAGAATTTGGCCATATGATTTAGTTCTGGGTTCTTTTTTTTTTCTGCCCCAAACTAAATATTTTCATTTGTCTGATCAGTCAAAAAATGTTGCAAAATATTGGTTTGGAGTTAACTTAAATCCCCCATACCAATGTTTTGTGCTGTTCCTAGTCAGAAAACTAAAGAGTAACTGTTACTTGTAAAAGATGACACACAAAATTGTGTCATCTCAAAAAAGCAGCTTATAATAGTTCGCTAATAACAGCAGTTTACATAATTCATGGATGGTGGTCTCAGGATATTTATTCCAAAAGACTACATGAAGAGTTTTGACATGTGAGTTGCTGGTATAGTTGTTTGGACTTTTCATGATATCTTTGTGGAGCAGGAGATAGAAAAAGCTCTAGAAGTGGCTCCTGTGGCAAGACATGATCTCTCATGTTCCTTCTCAAAGGCTGACCCCAAGAGGAGAGACATAGATTGAGCAGAGATGTGCAACGTGACATCCCCCTAATGGAATGGCAGGTCTGAAACCCTGAGGGCTGAAGGGGTAAACCTGCTTTATGTTAAAGTTTCCCCACACATGTTCCTTTTTCCTATGCAGTTATTTAGTCCAATTTAAAACTGTGGACAGTTGAAGTGTGTGATTTGTTTAATTGGGTCTTAACTCATTAGTAAGAGGATTCTTTACAATATGAAGTGATTTCCACCCTGTTGATTAACTGACCTTATTGAATAAATGGCTTATGCAGATGTTCAAACAGCCTTGTTACGTATCTGACTAATACCAATGGGATGGTGAGTACTGAGAGGTAATGAGGTCCTCCATGGTATGTGTGTTCCCTGTCCCTAGTGACTTCAGTGAGCATTAACTGTCACTTGAGAGATGAATGACAACTCGTGGACCTAAACCCACATATACTGGAAAAACTCTTCAGCTGGTAAAAATTTGCATGTGCAACTTCCATCTGTTGAGTGGTTGGTCTGATATATTTAGTCCTCATGGCTCAGAAACATGTGTAAAGCTTGGAATAATAAAATCAATGCTTCTTAAGGGCATAAACAGGCTCCACATGTTTTGTTAAATTAGTCACTTAATGATTGAATTATATTTTAAAGGAGTCCATTCTGGTTCATCTGTGTTGGTACAAGCTCTTTAAAATATGGTCCTTTTGAAGATGCCTCGGCTGCTCTAGTACATGCCAGGTGCTCAGCATGGCTCTCCCTCTAATTTCTCTCATTCCAGATAGGTTAACAAACAAAAGTGATGGATATGCATGATGATAATGTTAAGTTTCATATTTCAGTAGTCAGGCTGTTCACTCTTCATGTCTTGAAAGCCCTGGGAATTTAAACCTGACCCCCAAAAGATGTATGCTCTTAACTTTTGGACTTCCTTTTAGATCATGTATCATGTAAGTACAAAATTCATTATATCATTGCTTGTAAAGTCTGTGCCAAATTGCAAAACTTTTAACTTACAGAAAGGATTAACCAATCCTTTCTGCTTCTATTATTTTCTTGTCTCAATGGCTCTGCAGGGATTGCTGTGGTCTCATTATTTGTGAGACATGATACAGTATGGGACATGATAGAAAAAAGGTAAGGAGGCCCTTGATAATTGCCCTAGGCAATGCTATCTATGTCTCAGACAGTTCATATGGTAATTGTGTTTATGTGAGCTCACCCTGGAACTATAAATCTCATCTCTTGTAATAGAGGGGGTTCTAAGGTGTTTTGGGCTAGCTTTTTTCTGCTGCTTCAGTTATGACATTATATCCATATAAATAAAAGCGGTTTGCTGGCAATAGTGATGCCTGCAAATGGATGAAGAAAGACCACAACTAAGATGTAACCTTCTAGCTAGCTGTAACATAAAATATATGTTTAAAATTCTAAGTCAAGTAAGTAATTTTTAATAGTGTACCACATAAAATAAATTTACAGCTGTGCTTTAGCAGTATCAGGATTTCAGAAGACGAGCACAATATTTCTTGTCAAGTGACACCTAAATGTTTTTTTTTCAGACTGATAAATATAAACATGGAAATAGAAACACATCTTTGACAAAGAAACAGGATTGGTTTAGAAGACTATTCATCTTTCTTAATATAAAATATCTGGGGAAATTAGCATGGGATTTGAACCATTTGGAAACCTGACTAGGTTTTGAATAAGTGCTTCTCTTTTTTCTGTAAATTGCAGAAAAGATATTTCTCAGCACATCAGCTGCACTCTAATTACAGACTATGATACTAAGAAATAAGATAATGATGGAGACTGTCAGCCATAACACTTTCTGGTGAGCCACTGCTGTCATTTTTTCCCCAAAATATGACTGACATCCTTCCTATAACCCTCCCACCCCTTAACCTTTATGTATGTTGGCACAGTGGCCCCACAACTATGTGAAGCACCATATTTTTGTTGCTAAGCGCTAGGAGAGAGTGAGCCATGGGAATCTTTAGCTATAATTTGTACTGAATTCTTTGAGGCTTTTCTTCAGCATGAGCAAGCAGTGGAACTTTTAACTCATCCATTGGCATTATTGATGAAGCTGTGTTTGGCTTCTAGCACGTTTGAAGGCCAGTGTCTGCTGAGTGATGGCTGAATAACAGAATCACTAGACCATCATTTATAAAGGTTTAAACATGGTGAATCATATTCACCATTGTTAGGACCAGGCACTATTCCAGTGTCTTCAAGGAATGCCACTTACTTTATCTGAAGTTAATTTGGTCCTGAATCTTCAAAGTGCCCTTGTAAATTAAAACTATTCTAATTAGAGTTGATTGAAAAATCAGCGTGGAGCTTAGATTTATGAATAGTGTGATTTGACCAGAAATCCATGGGAATGCTGGAGGTGCCAAGTTCTAGACAGCGGTGCTAACTGAAGACAGGAATTCTGCCATCCCACACAAATTTCTGATGCCTTAGATTTTGCTGTAATCTGAAAATGAAGACATCTATTTTATTATTTGTTCTCCCCTATGCTTATTCTTCCTGCCTCACAATCTTTTCTTTCTCTCAGGTTAGCACTTACTCAAGATATCATTCTTTTTACTAAAATTAACAACACTGAAACAATTAATAAAAAAAACATTACCAAATTGGAAGTGGAAATCAAGAATTGATGACTCTGCTTCTCATTTTGCCATTTCTGTTAGGTCTGTCTCCAGGCCCAGGTACATGCCAATTCACCATCTATGATCACCATCAAGCTTCTTACATGGAAGCTTTTCTTTGCAACACTGAAGCACAGACACCATTTCTTTACTTCCCTTCTTTTTTTTTTTTTCACTCCATTCTTTACCAGAAGAAAAAAAAATAAAGGTATCAATGACTAATATAATTTCAGGTAGACTACATACCAGAACAGATATTTGGGGTAATAGTGGACTGATTGATAATGGGACAACTTTACATACAGTGTACTACATATTTGACAAGCTGGACGGGTTATTAGCAGTTGCTACTCTCTGAATAGATAATTGAAATATTTTGGGCAGTACACTTTCAAAAAGGAAAGAATAAAATATCTATGTAGGGACACGATTTTTTTTTCGTTCATGCAAACACTTTTGTAAAAATTAGAGGTATAGGAACATTCACCCAAACATTCAGCAACTGCTTGACTATAACACATAATGGAAAATTGTCAATGCATTCATCTTTAACCATTATTATTAATAGATTATCATTATTACTTTCATATTGACACTGAAAGCTTTCATTGAAATCTTTAGAAGATTCTAAATGTGAACTTACTGGTTAGAAATCAGAGCAAAAAGACAGGAAAGTATTAAGGATGAAATCTTTGCTTTGCCTGTTTCACAGCTTAAGAGTGTTTTCTTCTTCCTCATAAACATGAGAGGTAGAGTCTCCAAAACTGGGTTGTTCTAAGGGATAGATGATAATGTCAATGAGTTAGATGGAAAGGTACTCAGAAATACACCAAATACTTGCCTGAATAAGCACAACTTCATGTTAATAGACTTACAAAGTCTTTTCTCCAAAACGTAAGCAAAAGTAGTTTGAAACTTATTTTTCCCAAGATAAATTATAGGTTGTCAGTAAAATCCACAAGTTTTTCATTCTGTTTTTCTTCAGTACAGTTTTGTTTACTTTTCTGGAGATGACAAGCTTGTTACTGGTTTCCAAATCAGTCCCTCAAAATTTTGAGACATGAAACATCATAATGCCTTTTGGGTTTTCTTTTATTTGCCTCTGTATACTGGACTCTTCACAACTTATTTGTGTCTGATATTCAAGTTTTTTTCCTAGAACCACAAATGAGCAGAGTAAAATTCTCACTTTCTCATGTATTGCCCGGCAAAGACTCTTTAAGAAAACTAGTACATATTTTGAGACTCAAGAGACAATCTCAGTGGTTAGCTGATTTAATCAGGAAATCCAGGTTATGCCTTCTTAGTGAGGATAGTCTTAAAGAATTTGTATGCCGAATACATTGGCAGAAAGTATTAGCAGTGAATGTGACCCTCGGTGATTAGCACCGTAGAAGATGCAAAATAAATAGATGTCCACTCACATATGTACTAGATCATCTCCTTTTGACTGATATGCACAATATGGAAATCGGATACTCTCTGCTCTGTTGAAAGTAGCTGTTCTTTCAACATCTCTGTGGCAGCTGTGTGCTGTCTGATTGCTGTGTCTGCCTCTAAGCTGTCATGGACTTGCACTTCACAGACAGCAAAAAGCATACATGGAGATCACATTTGCTCTGATAGGTGAAGGATACATACAATGTTTGTGCTCTTTAGGGAATGGGATTCCTGTCACTTCCAGAACTGATGTCTACAAACTACAGCTTTTTTACTATTTTAGGGCTGGCCTTTTGTAATACAAATTTTTGGCCGTCAACCAACCAACTCAATAGTGTCTTTCACTGCAGTAATGCTGTCCTTCTCCTCTTGGCTCTTCTCCTTCTGTGTGTTTATGTTAGGGCTTACCCCCATAATGTCCTTTAGGAAAGCTAGCTTAAATGCATATTTCTTTCAAGTGGATTGTTTAATTTGATTTAAACACCAGTGTAGACATAGTGAAGTTTATGTCATTTCTCACTCAGATGAACTTTCCTGAGTGGTCCTATTTCGTTCTCTCTTTTTAAAAGGTTTATAAAGGCCTGTCACACCTGTGTCACTCTTCAGCTCTCCTGTGTGTCTGCTCATTCAATATGCTCTACAATTTATTTGCTTGGGGTTTTTTTGTTGGTTCTCCCTCCTCCCCCTCCCTCTTTACCTTTCTCCCTTTTAGTACTTTTTCTAGTAGTTTTGGCACTCTTTGACAACACGCCTTCCGGGAAGGGGTACATTTTCCCCCTTCCTGGCAATTCGCATGAAGACCTTTTGTTCTGGACTTTCCCCAGGACTCTCTGCATGACTGAATGCCTGAAGAAAGGTCTTCCAATTACATATACTTAATCAGCTTTCTGCTACCCAATGTTTCCTGCCCATTGCATCAGCTGGAATTTTACTGCCTTCTCTGTAAATGCTTTTTCTTTGACGTTCTGCTGTATATAAGTGTATATGGTATTTTTCTCCATATCAGGTTCTATCTGCTTGACTTCAACAGGACCATATTCTACACTGATAGAAAGTAACTGGTTACACTTGAATTCCTTTGTATCAAGAAAAATTTTAACCCTTTTCCACTTCTCTTGAGGAAGGATGCTTTGCTGTGTTAAAAGAGCCTTATTGCTTTCTGTGTTAGCTTAAGCTGTATTCAGCACTTTTTTAGCTTTCTATTTTTAAAGCATGAGGCTAAAGCCTTTGGCCTGTGGGTCATGATTGTCAAATAACTGCAAGCTTATCCTTCAGCTCAATAGGCAGAGATAATAGAGCAGGCACTGGATCACAAAGTAACTCAGTAACTAACAAAAACACACAGGATCTCTATGATGATTTTTCATTCACTTGTCTCATGGGTTTGAGATGCTCCTACAAACATCAGTAAGGCCAAAGAAGCTATATGCTTCCTTCTTCCCTATAAAAAAGTAAGACTTTATAAAGCCTTTATAAAGTCTCATGCTTGACTGTTGACAGCCAGCTGTTGATTGTACTCATGCTAAAGGAGTTTTCCTTGTCCTGCATCAAAGCATTTCAGATTATAACCCTCGTTTTCCCAAAGCTTGTGAGTACATTAGGTTATGGATGTATTACCCACACTGCTAACAGTAGAAATGTGGTAGATTTGTGGAAACCTCTAGAAAAAAATCCATGAGAGGAACTGACATCGGTGTGCCCTGATCCTGCTTACTGGCTGTTACTTGATGCTGTTCCTTGGTCTCAAGAGACCAGGTGCCACATAAGAAGCAAGAAAAGTCTCCTATTTGGTGGTTGCAGACATAACAGTAGTGGTCTGCCTATTAAGAGTAAGCCTATTAAGAGTAAGCCTAGATTTGATGTTTACTTATTGTATCAGCTTTTGGAAGCAACTTGCCAGAAATTGTACCACAGAAGTGCGGGCAGAGGTGAAGTTAGAGGGTCTAAGCTTCAGTTGCAGGAGACCTGCCAGCCAGTCCCAGGGAAAGGACAAACCAGCACGATCCTGTGTTTTCTACAGACTATTATAATTCAACCTCAGTGGTTTTATAATCAAGTACTTCATCTTGTTATGTATTTGATGTATATTTTTTTTAAAATGATAGCTAGACAAAAGCATGGAACTTGCACTTTTACAGGATGGCTTGTTCAGTGTCATGTTAGATAAATTCACTATTGCACACATTGACATCAGTTACAGCTTGGGCTTCCTGTCTTGCATTTATTCCTTTATCCTGATTATGCATCTATATACACATGTACTGAGTAATTCTTGAAGAGGAGAAAAGGAAAAAAAGGGGACTGCAAGTGAAATAGGAAACTCACAGTTTTATTTGAGATGGACTTGGAGAAAGTTACCACCTTTCTACTTCCTCTTCCTTGTTTAACTTCTCTTTTCCTTTGTCCTCTAATCTTTTTATTTTATTTTATTGAAAAAAAAAGCATGAAGGAGGAAGTTGAGCCACAAATGCTACAAATATGAAATATTCAGAATGGAATCTAAGCCAAAAGAGGTCAAGAAATTCAGAGATAAGATTTCTTCAATCTTAGGCCCCTTCCTTGATCTCCTCTCAACAGCATTCTTGCATCTTTCTTCCCATACCACCCTTATCTTGGGTCCCTTGTGAAAATGAATTAAGATAGGACTTTCTGATAGGGAAATTCCTGGATGTAAATTTACCTGTGAAATCTGATAACTTACTGAAATCAGTGTAGGAAACGTGTCTGTGTTCCTGGCCTAATTAACTCGTATCTGTAAGATAAATATTGGCCATTGCCCAGTGCTAAATGGTCATGTAATCAAAGCCTCTATCGTAATTTTGAGACACAAGGGACAAAGATAAGGGTCCAACTTAAAGTGGACCATAGAGAGAAACAGGGTTAGTCTTTTTGCATCACAGATGTATTCCAGCAGTGTGTTTTCATGAGCTAAGCATGTCAGTGAAAAGAAGGGTTTGCACAAGGAAGGGGTTGTCTATCCATCAATTAGTCAGCAAAACCAAAAACATGTAAGGACCTGTGTTGGGACTGAGGATGTAATCTAGGAGCTTGACTAAGAGTAGACAGGTCTGCGCTTTCCAACCAGCAAGACAGGAGTTAAGAAACAGGTGATGCTTTTATTTTGTGTCTGGTGATGAGTAGAATCCACAGTCCAGTGCAAGCCTCGAGCAACACGGGGGCTTTACCCAGCTCCACATTGTTCCAGAGTTTGGCTCTTCCATTTCCTCTAAATTATTTGGACACATTTTTCGATTATTTGCCTTGTGGTTTATCTGAAGTAATTAGATAAAAGCACCACAGAGAGGTGTGATGGGGGTGAATGATTGCATGGAATTTTGAAGATCAAGATTAGCTGGTGAATAATAATATGTGGCACAGCTTCAGTCAGCTGTTATCTATTTATAGACATGTCCACCAAGTATGAATTAGGTTCTGCTTGAGTTGAAATCAGAATGGTTTTATTTTGTTTTTGTTTTCAGCTCCAGTGGAAATAAGATCATATGCTTTATGTCCAAAATAAGAACGTTCCAGAACTGTGTGAAAATAAGATACGTTATTTTCCTATAGTGTGATTTCTTTACCCACACCACCACCTCCCCCTGCCTCCCTGCCCCAGGCTAAAATATGGTACATTACAAAAAAAATGCTTTAACTGTTTTGGCAAGCAAGCTATGGAGTGACTTGAGTTACAGAGTAGCTGGCAGTACTGTAGGCACCATAGGTAATTAAGTTCGATATGAGATGTTTATTACAGAGTGAAAACAGTGGTCTGATCCAGCTGACTTAGAAGCTGATACTAGTACTTGCTTCACCTCTTTATTTGTTGGTGTGTGTATGTAAATATTCAATGCTTTGAACAGCAGAGACAGTAAATTCTCTTCCACCTTGTTGATTCTACATTTTTAATATTGTCTTTATGCAGTGAGACATTTCTTACCATTAAACTATTAATTTAAAAAGCCTTCCCCCTTGACCATATTTTGATTTGTTTTGCAAACCTAAAGCTACTCTACTGATGCCATGTGTGAGGACTTGGTTTGGCACTGTAAAGTATATTAGCCTTGGTTCTTCCCTCCTCTCCTACCTGCCCCAGCCACCTGAATAAAGATGTAACACCTTAAGTAGATTGATGTGCTAAAGTAACTCCTTTGTATTTTTTCTGCTAATGAAACATGGAGGTCTAGGCAACAGTCCTGTGAAACCACTGTCCCATGCTAGCTTTCATGGTGGATAGAAATGAAGAAGACCAATAGTATGGTCCCATTGATACACCTGGCTCAGGGACCTAAATTTATTGAAATGAGCTTTTCTAATATTCATAGAACAGTTTGGGTTGGAAGGGACCTTTAAAGGTCATCTAGTCCAACTCCCCCTGCAATGAACAGAGACATTTTCAACTATATCAGGTTGCTCAGAGCCCCGTCCAACTTGACCTTGAATGTTTGCAGGGTGCAGAATTTTCATAACAAGCCATTACGCATTTCTCCACTACTTCACAGTAACCATCACTATAATAAAGAGCAATTTGCATTGTTGGAGTTGCATTTGATTAGGACAAACCCAAGGCAAGGCCAAAGACAGGCTCTGCCCCCCGCCCCCACAAAAAAAAAGAAAAAAGAAAAAGACTGTGACAGACATGAGGTTGTAGATTAAATTTAGAATCTCTTGCTGCCTGCAGCTGTCTGTCTTGCTCCTTTGACAGATGTTGCTGCTTCTGAGACAAGAATGTGAATCAGCTCTTGGACCCCTGCAATTTCCAGCCCAGCCTGACTTCAATTTTAGTTTATCTTTATATACTGGTTTGGAAATTTAGAATGTTTCAAAAGCAGAATTACAAGAAGAGCAGATGTTCTTTGTTCATTGACAGCAATATCCATCCAACAGGTAAGGAGAACAGCAGGAGAACTTTAGCAGGAGAACTTCTGTTGAATTACACACTGAGGGGTTTGCCCCTGCTATGATTAAAGTTAGTTATACAGCTCTAAATGCAGATGCAGATATCATTTGCAGTGCCTCTTCAATCTGACACTGACCCTTTCTAGTTTTGAGGGCTGTAGGGTTGCATACTCAGGAGAGAAGCATAGCCCTAGTTCTAATGAGGGTGAAATAATATCATAGATAGATAATATTATTTTCGCAATTTTTTTCTTCAAGCAATCCTCACTAGAATAATCTATTATAACAGTTACAGATCATCTAATATGGTAATATATGTCATTGCCCCATATTAAAATCTGAGAGTAAGTAAATAATGAGTAGTGTTTTATGTTCCTAGGAAACTCATTTTCCATGGTACTATGCTCTGATATCAGCACTCACTATGTGTCCAAGTTTTGTCTTCATAACTGAGTAATAACTGTCAGGCTTAAGTTATAGCAATGTTGCCAAAAGGCAAATAGAACTTAGCAACAGTTCTGCATTCAAATGCAAAGTATAAAAAAAAAATCTCCATCCCAGAAATATAGAATGTGACATTGTGGTTACTGTGATTTTCATGTACGGTAACAGAAGCAACAAGAAGATGTCATTGTGCACTATTGAAAGATATCAGTATTTATAGTTCCTTCCAGTCATATGGCACTGGGATATGGGAATGGGAAGGATCACAGAAGCCATTTCAAAGCCAAGTCCTATCAGCTCTGGGACTGCAAAGTTTTTCATCTTTTTCTACCTCATTTCTTGGCGTGGCTCAAAAGATATAATTCTTGGCTCAGAGAGATGCAGCTTTCACTCTGCCTAAGAACTCTTTAAATAAAAAGAGGCCAAGTTTTTCTAAAAGAACTCAAGATTTTCAGTGCCTTAGTGTCTGGGGGCTCAACTTGGACTAGTTGAAATTCAAATCTCCTGTAGGCTTTATGTCGAACTTTCAAATCAAGAAAACCCTATAATCACTGTCTGCTTTGAAAAGCCAAACAGTTCTTCTCCAGACTAACTATGAAAAATGAATTTTAGTGGTTGTTGATCTGATAAACCTAGATGAGCATATATTCTAAGGACACAGTAAGATACACCAGGTACTGTAGCTGACTTATTGCCTGTTGGAGTATCAAAGTACCTAAAAGTCACTTACATTCTACCCAGTAACATAGCTCTAAGTTATTAATTAGTCATTTATAAAGGCATTTATCTGTCTCTTGGTAGTAGTTGCTACTTCAGCTTCCCTTATTTTCCTAACAGAAAAGGAAACACAACGCTGCATTCCAGGCGTTTCTATGGTGAGGCAAGAAACTGCAGCTGTAGACCTGAAGCAAAGGGGTGAGGTAATTTTAGGCCCCAGAGACTTGGTAAATATTAACTGTAAAAAAGAAAGTTAAAATAAAGTAACCAAAAATATACTCCATTATATTGATGAGTCAGTTTTACAATGGCCAAAAAATGTTATCTTGAGATTAGCTGTGTCTTGTAAATATTTTTATGGGGTTTCATGTATTTATATGACAGTAGTAAATTCAGCCCCCTGCCCCCCGCTTCCCTCCCCTCCCCCCGCACCCCCCAACCCTGCATCCCCTCAGGATTTAAATACTTGGTTTCAAGTTCAAATTGGCTTAGTCCTGACCTCTCTACATTGAAGTTTCTGACCAGAGCCAAAGAGTTAAGGCTAGGGCTAGCAGTGAAGGTGCAGCCTGTGCAAGGGAGAGCTGAACTAACCTAGCCTTGGGACCCCCAGCATCCTGAGAGCCCCTAAATGTGATGGGGAGGAGCTGGTGCCCCTTTGGTGGTGGCAACCTCCTCCTGCCAGGTCACCCCATGTCTGAATGAGGTTGGTCAAAAGGGGAGAGAGGTGGCTGCCTTGCCTGCACCCAGCCTTGCACTGCTGAGGGACAAGTGGACTCAGTCCCTGTGGATATGGCACTATGTGTTGTATCCCACAGTAGTGTGAGATCCAGCCCACTCTTTGTGTCAAAATACCTCTTAAAAATTCACGGAATTAATCATTTACTATCAGCCTGAGATGACTTCAGTGGGGCAGCTAATGCCTAACCCAGGGTAAGATCCACTTGACAACATTACTTGCTAGAGGCTGCTGCTCATAGCTGCAGGGAATTTCCATAGTGGAATCAAGAAGCCAGAGCTAAGAATTTCACTTCTGATGCATTGCCTGAGAAAAGACAGTTGTCTCTGAGTGGCAACAAGAGAAATGCTGTTGGTTTTTACATGAAGCGATCATTGCACAAAATACAAATGTTGAGAGAAAGCACCAGAGCCTAAGACTCTGCCTACCAGAAAAGAACATTAAAAATTAAGCTACTCAGTCACATTCCTTGTAGGTGGTCTTCTGAATGCTGAATGGACTTCTATAAAGCGCTACTTCTTGTAGGAAGGGTGGCTGATCAACCCTGGTGGCTAAGTGTGAAATAGGGGTTTGAATCTCTTTGGGCTTAAGCGCACATAAAGTGGAATATGAACAGTCACCTCAGTCTTAAGTACAAATTCTTTGAAGCATCAGATTCACTGGAGGAGGACGGTTTCTTCTTCTAACATTTCTCTCTCCACCAGTCTTGAAAGATTTTTGATGACCAGGCGTGTGATACTCCTCTTGCTTGCGTTTTCACTCTACGCTCAGTTCATTGTATTAGGTTGACTTTAAGGATCGATGAGTGTGCAGCCTTGGAGCAGTGTGCAGACAGATGGCCCTTAACTGAGATGACATTTTTTGCAGAGAACTTCTTCAAATTTTCATCACTCTTTAGAATAAATTAAACAGTAGCAAAATTCTCCACAATAAGATATATTTTCTGACCAACATCTACCATTTGACTTTGGAACCTGAATATTATTTAGCAAATTAATTACTTATGTATACATACAATACCCAAACCTTTCTAAAGAGTCTCTGAGGGATGATGTGGAGTATCATAAATTCAAAGAATGAAGAGTTCATAAGTTTATCTATAGAAGACAACTGAAGGAAAGATTCTTGGAAATGCAATGTTGGAGGACAATATTCAGGGTGGAAAAACCAAGTGTCATTAAAATTCTTGGCCTAAAATATATGATGAAAGAAATTATTGAAGAGTATATGAAGAGGAAGGAAATTATTTATGGAAATTAGACATTAATATTTGGAGTGTTCAAGGTGAAGAAAAGAATAGAAGTGATCCAATGTAAAAGATGGTATATCAGATGACTGTCTCAGGGTATCTATTTTCATGAGGGGATATTTTTTTTTTCATTTCTTTCAGGAACATGTACAGGAATCTGACAAAAAGTGTTTATAAGAAACCAAAAACTATTTTATGTGCATTACCCATACCTGCTTTTTTCCGACTGCTGAAGTGTGACGTAAAGAAAAGGTAGATTCATCTTAATTCATTTCACCCCCCTTAAGAAACTGCAAAAGGATCTACAAGCAAGTTTTGTAAAATTTTTAAGGTAAGAAATTGACTTCCAATGCAGTATAAATGTTTTACAAGGTTAAACATATTGAAGCAGAGGTAATCAAAGTTAGAATTCATATAGAAATACAGGATTTTACAGTAGGAAATAAGGACTTTGTGCAAAGCACTATTCAGGATATATTTTGGAATGTTCTCGCTTGCCTCTTTAGGCAAATATATTGCTCTAGTCAAACACAGCTAAAGGGGCATTAGGTGGGTAATATAAATCACCTGAAAAACAGGAAATGGGTAAACTCAACTCTGAATTATGTCGTCTCATATACACTAAGGTTTAGTTTCACGTCCTCTGATTTTGGCTGTGTAGAAGTTAACTGTCTGGTTGAAGGTAGTCATCAAATCCTCCTCAGTCATTAGCAGAGAAAGATAGCTATTTCTAGAAGAATATTTTCCTCTCTGATATTAAATGCCTATTTTATGCCCATGGATTTTCTTGTCTTTCTTCATTTACTGCTGTGGGACACTAGATAGTTAATTTTGGTTTAGACTAAAAAAACAAAACAAAGCATGGTGAGATGAGACTGATGGCTATTAAGAGAGTAGAAATTACAGAAATATACTCCAAGTCACTCAAAAAATGGAGGTATCTTGACTTAATTTTTCATAGTTAGGTCTTAGTTGTCTAAATATAATTTTGAAGATGGGATATGGGTTCCTAAAACATAGCAGTACTTTAGAGAATGTTGGTATCATGAGTCAAATGGTGTGAATGAGATAACATCATAAACACTTTCATTATATCTTCAGATTCAGAAACATAGTAAAATGACTACAGCTAAATTAGTCTCATCATATCTTACAGATTAAAATAATTAATTAGTTTGTAGGATAGACATTATCACTGAAGAACAAGATGAACCTATGCCTAGGTAAGCCAATATTGAGGCTCCTTTCACTGATTTCAGCGGGACCTGAATCAGACTCCAGATGCATGGCTGTAATAGTTTGTAGCCTGGAGTCTTATAGCAAACTTCAGTTCTCCCCCTCTCTCTAACATAATCATAATCAAAAGCAAAATTTCATTTTGGGATGAGTTCCTAGTTATCCTTTCTTGGCTCACTGACTTGTCTAGGACTTTTAGTTTTAGATATCATGGCATTTCTTCCTCCCCTGGTGCCATAGTGACACAGACGCCAAGCTGATAAAATGCTCAGATTCCCCATTTCCTGTGCTCAGCTCTGAGAAAAGAATGATGAAAACCCTTCTACCCCTCTGTCTTTGAAGTCAGGAAAGCAAAGTGATGGTAAATAAATACAGCAAAGCAAAGCTACTAATGAATATATTAATAAAAATTCCACTGGTAGGGGGTGGGGCCAGGGAATTAACATACCATTTGTTGATTCATTGTGCATTTAGATGTTTTATATGCCTTGTAGCTTGAAAACTGAATCCTAGTAGAAATTTAAAAAATATCAATTCAGGACGACTATCTAGGATAGCAAAGAGCTTTCTTTTGTATCAGTTGCTTAAAATGTTCTTGACAAACAGTTCACCAACAGAAGATGCAGTCCAACACTTTTAGCATGAGACAATATTTGTTTTTGACTCCACTGGTATCATTATTTCATCCATTGTTTTCAAATCAATAAGACACTTCATAAGCTCAGACTCTTTACTAGGTAAGAGCCTTTTTTTAAAAATAAATAAATTACTATTTTGTGAAAAATACAGAGTCTGTGAAATAATGATCTTAGTGGCTGAAAGGTAATTACCTGTCCCCCTAAGCTGGGTTACGGAGATCTCATCTTGACTATAGAGAAGTTTGACACCACTATCTAGAGTTCATTCCACAGTTTGTGATGGTCACAATATCACTTCTCTTAGCACACAAAAATAATTTGCTTTATTTGTAAAGGCAGCCAGCAGGTCTATTCATATTTCAAATATTCTTCTTCTGGCAGAAGACTGTTTCACTGTTTCGGGTAAGCAGTCAGATGGGATGAAATTCTTATAACAATGAACTGTACAAGTAAGTAGTCTTTTGACTTTCATGGGAGAAGACATGAATTTTAGTTATCTTCCAGCTACTGAGATGGACCCTGAAATAAAAGCCTTCATGTTCTCACACTCTGCTAATCCAAAACCACCATGTCTCTGTATTGGTGCACATTGAACTATTGTATTTTGCAGTCACTCAGCCTCTTCGCTGTCCTTGCCACCAGCAAATATAAAAGACCTTTATCCTTTCCTCAGGAAGATAACAAACCAGAAACATACCCATGAAGATACAGGTTCACTTTCACTAACAGAGCACTACAGATAAGGAACTTGAAATATGTCGTAGAGGCAGGCAATATTTCTGCAGGCCTTAACTAATGACTGGCCTGAAACTCTGCTGTGTAACAAAGATTTCAACACATAGAGGTATCTCAATGAAACATTAAACATGGTTTTGGTGGAAAGTAGAGCATTATGGGGTACTTGGGTGAATAAGAGATAAAGTCTAAAGAAAATCTATCTGTTAAAATAGTACAGTCATTGCTATATAAAAATGTGCACACTGAATATCATATTTATGCTGGACAAAAAGCTTATCGTAAATCTACTAACAAAGGCCAGACTGCAGATTTGCAAACACGAACTCAAAAGCAACTCTGAACCTACAGAAAACTGCATTAGCATTCAAATCTGTCAAAGAAAAAGTTCTATGAATAATGAAGCACATGTATACCTGGGAATCTTCTGGGACTTTATGAAACAGTAAATCAGTTCGCTGCCAAATTTGCTTTCCAGCAATGCCAGAGTTGCATTAAAACTGTGTGGTTTGCTGCTTGGGGCAATTATTTGCCTTTGAGGTTGTGGGTAATATTGGAAAGCAGATGAATGCCAAGATATCTGACTAAGCAGGATTTTTAATTGTCAGTATAGGTACTATTCACTTGTAAAACTAAAAGGTAAAACTAAGCAAGCATGTACTAAAAAACGTGATTAACAGCCTCTCCCACTTCCTTATAAGCATTGATTATCACAAATTCCACCAAATTATTTGAATGCAATAAAAACCCTATTAATTAAAAAAATGAACAATGTACTTCCAAGGCTCGGAGAATGGCTGGTGGGATGATGCAGCTGCTGAACTTAGGAAATTGATACAGAAATGGTAAAAATGGGTTGTGTTGAGCAATCAGAAATCTACAGACATTTTAAATGATGCTGCAGAGGAAACATTCTAGAGAACAGCAGGGAACAGCGTGGAGTTTGCCATGATTGTAGTCCCATAACCTGACCCTCCTGAGCCAATTTTGTCAACATGGAAGTAAAATGAACTAGAAAGGAAAAGGGCCTCACTGATTCAGTGTGAGGAATGGATGTCTGTGTAATCAAAACTAAAATGAGTAGCACCAGGATGTAAACCTTTATATCCTTTATCTTCTATTATAGTCCCTGCTTTGAAATATTTCTACTCTCCAATGCAATGGCTCTTTTATGCTGTTAAATAATCCCAAGGAGCTGCTTGCAAATTTAAAAAAAAAAAAAAAAGCAATCTTTTAATAAAATAGAACCATTATTACAGAATTTGTCAACTTTTCCACAGATGTGGAGTAGCCCTTGCTAATAAGCTTTTTATATGGTATATTTCCCATGTGTTAACCTCTTTCCCCCATTCTCTGTGTATGTAATGAGTGTGTGTGCATGTGCACACAAACGTGGCGCACTGAATGCAGTTACATTTTCCATTTAGATTCTTCTTGCCCTTTTAGTAGTGAGGCTGGGAAATATTATATTACACAGAAAATTTTACTCCTAATAAAAGTAACTCCTTCTGTGACTGCCTTCTGTGCACGTTTTGGACCACCATGCGTTTTAATGAATTTCCACTCTTTCTTGTAATGGAACACCGTGAGGCAGTGTGTAAGGGCACCAGGGCTGAGCAAGCCCCTGTTCCTCCCCAGGACTACACAGGACTGCATTATGTTATGTCATGATTCTGATAAAGAACTCAGAAGAATACCACATGTTACAGAAACACTTCAGAAATTCCTGCTCTGCCATCTGCTTTGGCCAGGTGTGTTCACTGAACCTCAGCTACAACACTTTACAACTGCCTCACTGTTGCCTTTTCTTATGTATATTCCTTCCCATCTGTCCCTTAAAACATTCACACCACTTCTCCTGATTAATTGGTGGGGTTCATAGTATCTATTTTCTCACTGTCTTCATTGTAATTTTCAATGGGTCATGTCCTGTTCTGCATCTTTCCTTGAATGATCCAACAAACTTCCAGACTTGCACATTCAGTTCTTCTTAGCTTGAGTGACCTTCAAGTGGTACAGTGAATAAAAAATAATATGGAAGGGAAGACATAATGGACAGGAGCAGGGTAGCTGGGTGGGTTCCAGTTCTGGGAAGACTCTCTTGTATGTGCTTTTGGGTCCAGAACCTGTCCCCATTTTTTCACATCACATTTGCCCATCCCACACTAGCCCTGACAGCTTAGCAAAGGAGTGTTTGAAAACCTCTTCAGTAGCTTGATTCAGTTTGAGGATTTTGGATCCTACAAAAGGAAGATGACAGCCCTGAAGAAAAGTGTTGGAAAGTCTGCAAGGTGTCTTCAAATTACTAGATTACTGTTACATGGAACTAAGAAGGAAAAAAATAATTATAAGCTGAAAAGTGTTAAGATTGTTCTTATATTCTGAAACAAATACCTGAATAGCCAAACTTGAGCCACATGTATTCATAAGCTCCAAGGGAACACTCAATTTCATTAAGTTAAAAAATTGTTAGGCTCTCAGCCATAATCTGGGATCCAAACTTTAAGTGAGACTCCTGTCTTGATGTTTTGCCCTGTCCTGCATAAGACATCAACCTGAAGGAAAACTTGCTTTTTATTCATGTTGCTTTTCAAGGTTTGTCTTTCTGAGTTTGACCTGAAGTCCTACCCTGCAGGTGAGCTCTGCAAATTACTAATATAGTAAATCAGAAATCAGTCCTCAACAAATTTCCCCCTGCTCAGGACTGATACCTGATGTCATAAAAGATTTTCTTGACTTTTAAAGATACTTTTGAAATGCTGATGTTCTTCAGATACTTTATGAAGGTTTATCTCTAAAACATGTGTTTAAAGGTGAGAGCAAAGCGTATAGCTATTACTTTCTAACCAAGCTAAGTACAAACAGTTATCTTATCACAACATCCCCCCTGCAGGTCGATGACGAAACTTTTAAATCTTGCGATTTGGCTCCACTAGAATTTTCTCTTGAAGGTAAGCCAGTTTAAGAGGTTTTCTCCCTGATCCTTTGTCATACTCTCCTCCCACCCCCTTGGTTTATTGCACATTTGACCCCTTGCTAAATCATTGGCTTGTGGGGCTCCACCGTAAAGTGGATAAGGGAAATAACCTGGATTTAAAAGAGCAGGTGTATAAATTGATCCACTTTACCATGTACATCTCAAAACATCTGCATAGGAGTAGCAAAGAGTCAAAAGGAGGTGGAGTAAATGGCCAACAGAAGGTGAAAAACAGAAAGTTCTTTATATGTTCTTGCTGTAGAGAAGAACTATGTCTGCATTTAATATATAACCCCTTATAACATTTCAGTGAGCATGGAAAGCTGTACTAGATCCTTCAGAGCACAGAGCATGCAGAAGCAAGAGTGTTCAAAAAAGTTGATAAAGGGCTAACTCTATAATAGCAACAATAACAAAGAATCTGCCACCTAAGTGAAATGATAATGGAATTGTATGTTCTTAAAACTCGACAGCAATTGAATCTTCACAAAGCTCTCCTGAGATAAGTACAAAGTAATAACTATATAGTTTCCAGCTTTGGTAACTGAAGCAATAAGCTCAGGTGACATGACTGAAGCCACATAATCACTGAAACCTTTGTATGACTGTATTCCTTTGTGTCAAACAATAAACTAGCAAATGACTTCAGCAAAGATATGGAGGGGATATGTCTAGCTCAGGAGATGCTGCATGAAAACAATATTATTTTCTACTTTAAAAGTATCTGTAGTGTCTTAAAATGTCTTGAGTTTTAGATTAGATTGTTTTAAAATCAAATGCCCTTAAAATACCTTATTTTTTTCCTCTTAAAGGGCCCATGTATTCTCAGAGGGCATGATCTAAACGTAACATTTTATCTGTCATAGGTTTACTCATCAGTTCACGATAGATATATTATATTGAGTTATTTTTTAAATAATGGGTTTTGCAAGGAAGTATGAAATAAGTTAATAAATACATTTCTACTTGTGTGGAGGTGAAGATCCATTCCAGGACCTTGACATATCCCAGATCGTTGCTTCTGATGGAGTGGTTAGTTGAAAGACCAAGAGTAAAGAAACTCCTCATGGCCAGTATTCAATGTTGCCTGATTTGAACAAAATAATGTTCAAAATTATATGATATTAAAAATTGTGGTGTTTCCTCAACGATAGCTTTCCTAGCAACACTACTTATACCAGTTTAATAGTAGTGTGAGACTCCTCAGGAAAGAGGCCAAAAAGTAAGCATATTTTACCAGCAGGAACTTCAGCCAGTCAAATGGATAACCCTCTCTTTTGCAAAGGCTGCCTGCAAGGCCATCTTTAATTAAAGGAGAGTAGCTTGTTAACAATAAAAGCTGGAATTTGCCTTGGAAAAGGACAGAGGGTCAAGAGATGTCTTGCCAAGCTGATATAACCACATCACTAGCTCTGAGCTACAATCAGATCTAAACAGAGCTGGCAGCTTCAGTTCCTACTGGGAAAAAAATATCCCCCATTATGAAAAATGCCATTACAATTGGCAAACCATTCCTGGTTCCACCCAGGAGGTGCTTAAATTTGGAATTTCACACTCCCTGGACTGTCATCCAAGACTTTGATGACCACTAAGGCTACTTAATTAAAAAACAATAAGAATACACCAAGAATTTCAGGAGAGGAAATAAGTTTGGAGGCCCACTGTACCATAAGGAAATGACTTAAAGTGTTACAATCCAGAAGTTCATGAATGGAAGCTGTAAGATTACAACAGAAACAACTAAAAATAAAACAGATACAGTTCTGATTACTATAAAAAAGCCAATACTTGCTAATGGATACCACACTGACTTTTAAATTACCTAGCCTGTGTTCCTGTATATGGTCTTCAAGCATTGGTCTTCTAGACTGTCTTAAATATTCAATGCCCTGCCACTGTGGTTTTGATATTAAAAACTAACAAAAAAAAAAGTAATTGTTAAATACACATATATTCAGATATAAGTACAGAGACATGTACTCTATACATGTATATAAAGACTGTACATGTATATAAAGTATGCATATGTCCCAGCTTTCTTGTACATAGATATGCATGTGAAATGAGCAAGAGATTACCAATGAGAAAACAGCGTAACAATTACATATCCTAATACATGGAAGATAAGTATTATTAATCTAAGGGATAGAGTTTGGAAAGGCTGCGTAAGTCTGGAATGGCTTCATGGGTAATCAGGACTGACTCACCCTTAGCTAGTACCAACAAGATCTTTAAACCAAAACACATTGTCAAATACTATCTACATGTCACTTGCACTAGAGGAAAAATATTTTGCAAATATGTAAGCATCTCTAAAAATGTACGTGGGGCTATTTTTCTACTGAAATGTGTCTCAATTACTGTAAGTCATTATAAAGAATTCATATGACGTCATACAATTTTATAAAGGTCTTCATAAGGTTTTAAAATGCATTTTTTTTCATTCCTGAACTGAACTAAGTACTGCATTTTATGGGGAATGAGAATTTTCTCCTCAAACCAATTTAAAGGTCTTATTTCTATTCCTACATGACAACAAAATATTGGACTCCAAAAGGGTATCTTTCTATATATATTGAACTTAATTATGCGTGGTCCATTTCTAGAGCAAGAGGTGAATTGAGTACCCTGAATAATTATGAGTTACAACATTAGCATATTAATGTCTTTCATAGATTTGTCTATATTCACAAAATGACTGAGACTGGAAACTTTCTGTCCACTAGAAATTCAGCCACTAATATTGCTGCCAGTGTACAACAAACTCAGTTTTAAATCAATGTCTAGTAACTCTGGTAAATGACACTGGGCCACCTTTACTTCTGAGATGTTAGCTGCTGAAAGTGTTTAGAAAAACATGTCACTTGTGAAATGCCTGAGATCAGCTGATATAAAGAAATACTGGAGCAGGTTGCAGTAATGTTGGAAATATTGTCAAAACAAGTCTGTAACCATAATTATGTGTTTGCTCTATAATGATGGACTGCTCATCTTAAGGAATGTCATTGCAAGTGGGAACATTATACAGATGGCCAGGTTCAACAGCCATGATCGTGTAAGCATGAGCCCTTCTTGTTTTATTTATGAGCTGAAAATTCATCCTAAGGTTTTCCATTGTCAAGTGGCTACCACAAATGTTACAACATGTTTGCCAACATGGTCTTGAAGATATACCTCTGATGCGCTATTGTTGCCAGAAAGATGCCGCAAAGTCTTCATCTCTTCGTAAATAAGGATTCCAGTACTTCTGGCTTACATTCATAAACAACAATGACTCAAGCTGAGCTCAGGCTCTGATTGCAACCTGCTATTACAAAACTGTGTGTTAGCAGTCATATTCTTGGATATTCCCGCAATCATCTGTCAATCAAAAGCCTCCTACAGAAGAAATGATGATGCAAACACAAAATATATTCACTTAGGAAAAGCCAACTTCTGGCTAGCCTAGGAATGGAAGGATACATTTGGTTTCCTTTGGTTTCTTAAGGGCTTATGAATTTGGGCTTCCTTTTCTTGCACTTGTTTTAAACAAATGTTCCCATTGTTGCTTCCACTGCAGACAACTGAGATGTATTTGTCAGGAGGAGAAGTATGAGATGTTCCAGTTTTCTCTCTTAAGCTTTGATAAATTAAAGCTGGTATCACCTCTGCCTGGAGAGGTAAGATTGAGAGTCTGTCTTGTCTTCAAGGAAATTTTGCAAGGCTCAAAGAGAAGTAATGAACACAGCTTCCTCCTCTCTCTGTGGCTGTCTCTGAGAAATCTGCTTGCTCTCGCAAAGTATTTCCCCAGTGTGCCAAGAAGTATTCTTACAAAATCGAATGTCATATCCCCTAATGTGGTGAATAGCTTAATCCTTAACCTATTCTACCCCAAGGCAATTCAGGACTTCTCAGACCTTTGCCTATGCAGGTGGGTTGCAAGTGCCAGTTCAGATGTTAAATGGACAGAAATATAGACGATCAGACCTTCTGGCTAAAATCAGAAAATCAGCCCAATCTGCAGATTTTAGTCTCTCCTCACATAGTTCCTTATTTCTTTCCAGTGCTAGTCTCAAAACCTATCTGGCAGCTCCCTATGAAGCAAGATACGTCACTGATCCATGTGTAAACCCAAACCTAGCCTTCACAGCAGCTCAGTATATTCCTGTCAACTTTAGCTGTGAACATAACATACATAAGGTCAAGAGCAGTCAGCACAACCATAATTTAATTCCAAACCCTAGGCCTAAATTACCCAGCAAAATTGGAGTTTAGTGACCATACCAGCAGACAATTAGTCTGTTAAGGTTAGATTTGAAGCTTTCGGTATATGTTATGCTAACAAAAATGCTAGAACTGAGCAGGTGGGCTTATGGACTAGGTGAGTTTGTGTGGAAGTCATGCTGTCAGGTTTAGCAACTGTTGGAAGAAACATGGGTGTTAAATTACCACTGGAGATGGCAGGGGAGATGGACCTTGGGAGGAAGATTATTAACTTTTGGTCTAGTCTTGTCAGAAGTCACTTGGTTAGACTTGCCTACAGCCCTTGAGTTAAAGAGTTGTATCTACAGTCAAGACTAAGGTCTCAGGTCAAGCAAAGACACACCGATGGCAATGGGTTGGCAATGGCACCAGCTGGGAGAAGCTGCTTTGGTTTGGGTCTGGAGCTGGGAAGCAACTCTACACTAGACTAAGGCGAAGGCCTGGGAGCTATGATAAACTGTGTTGCTACAGGTCCTTGACCTTGAAAGAATTAATTAATTTTGAGTTTGGTTCGGATTTGGTTCTTAAGATAGATTTGTGGGATTCACTTTTCCAGTGTAAAGTACAGAAGTGTGAAAAATGGCCAGGATTAAGTTTGGAGTAAGGATCATGTTTTCATTGGCAATGTCCAATGTCCAATGGGTTTTGAACTGTTCTTTAAAAATAGTATTTTGTTTCTCCATGCCAGTTTCAGTCAATTATTCTGTGTGTATATGCATGGTGAGCTTGTGACCCATATTAAAATATTTTTATTTTTTCTCTAATATGCACTGAAATACTAATTTTTACAGTTCTGGAACATATCTGTGCAAAATGGTTGCTTTTACTTTACCCTTAGATACACAAATCCCACTGAAATCTAAGTGAAAATCAAAGTTAACTCTTAAATATTCTTATATAAATTTTGAGATCTCTAGGTGTATCTAGTATGCCTTGGAGCAACAGAAGTAACAAAGTTTCTTGTACTTGTTGTACATAGTGTTAAGCATATCTTATATGCTATCCTTAACGAAGCAGCCTTCCAGAAAGAATAAAACAATTAATGAGTGGAAAAACACATAAACATTCCATGGAAGAAAAGGTGCTGTAGGCTTAAAAGATACTAGTATGATTGTTTTTATATTATAAACAATAGCCATCTATAAAGTTATATGAGGAATTCTCTGTCTCTCCATTCTGGTCTGAACACACAAACTCATTCTTATGACCACACTGCCTTAAATTGATGCAAAAGTGTTGAGTTTCTCCTTTATCCAAAAATATGAATCAGGACATCAGTAAACCTTCTCAAGTTCTTGTGTACATTCTGCACCTTTGAATACCTTTAATCCAAAACTATGTCCGTATAATCATTAGTCTTATCAGCATTATAGTGTTTACCTTACCTCCTCTCTTACCCAAGTTTGCTATAATTGAGCTTGCTAAAAACATGCATAGTAGGGAAGAATGGCATTAAGTGAAATGGAAGACAGTAGGGTTGGTTCTGTAAGTAATTTGAGAAGAGGACTTTTATTAAATCTTGTTGGTGTTTCTGAATTATGTATAAACCACCACTGCCATGTCTCACTGAAAATGTACACTGAAATTACTTATGCCATAATATGGCATGCTGCCTTTTCATACAATGTATAACAAGTTTTAAAGAAATGAAGGTATGTATAAATCTTTACAGAAATGTCTAGTGTCAACCTCCCCTCTATTGAATTCAATGGGAGCCTTGTCTTTATGGACAGATCTGAGAGGTTCGAGGAAATGCTTCACTCCTAAACGCTAAGAATGATTTAGCTCAGTTTTGACTAGAAATATATTCAGAATTAATTTGCTCCATTGGACTTCTTAAACTTTAAGGGCCTTTTTTTTTTTTTTGGTAAAACCAGGATGAGTTCTGACAAATTATAATTTCCTTTCTAGGAGCAAACAACCAAACCACTGTAGAGTTGAGCTAGGAACACAGTCCAGCACAGATTGCTGCTGATGTTCTCTTTGAAGATTTTATTACTAATATTGGCAGGAGTGTTTCTAGTTCCTTTATATCAGAAACTCCAAAACCAGAATCTAACAGCTTCATTAGAGCTCACTTTTTACTGAAAATTAAGGCAAAGGAGCCATAAACATGCACTACCTGCGGTCGGTTAGAAGGCAGTTTCGATCATGTAAAACTGAGTCCCTTGACAGACAAATTCCAGTTGTGGGGAGGATGCCTGTCTCTAGGGATGATTCCTGGCATAGTAAATTTCTTCTGAGTATTTCCTCCTCCTGTACTCCAGAGCTATATTTGCTAAGTACTCTTTCCTTGGTTTTCTGCTTGAAAAATCCTTTGGATGTTGATACTATAAATAAATGTGAGACAGAATTAATACCTCAAAATAGTTTGGTTTTAGGGCAAAACCGTTTGGGGAACCGGGATTACACAGGCAGCTGGCATTCCTTTTCACTTTATAAGGCAATGTGTTCTGTTTAATGACACTGCTTAGTTAGTTCCTCGAGAACCATGCGGTGGGACACAAAGGTGACATTTGTGAGATTTGGCTTTGTGAAATTCAACCAAAATATTTCCAGATATTAGTTAGACCCTCTCAGTATTTGTCCCTAAACATCCTTTTCTGGGACTATAGCTGGAGAACTGGCACAAAGTCAAAAGCACAGACTGCGAGATTGTGCTACATAGCTAAAAACGAGCCTCCAAACTGAGCACTGAAACTCTGGTTCTTGTGAATACTTGGTTCTCATAACATTTGGCCATAAAATCTTATTTCTCAGCAAGAAAAAAACAAAACAAAACAAAACACCCCACAGTTTGGAACTTTCCTGGCTTTTTATGAAACTACAATAGGCTTATTTGCTTCTCATTATATACCCGATATGTTTTTACAATAACATGTATTTTGCACCAATAGTTCAGAGAAATAGTTTAGTGGCTTAGTGGGAATGAAATGGTAATAAAGAAAAAGAAAATGGAGAAACTGCTTGCTGGTGGAACACCCCACTATTATTAATTGTGAACCATGTGATATGGCAACCTTTTGATTTACCAGCACAGTCCACTCCCTTGTAAATTCTAGCTGGCTTTCCCATACATTATTATGTGGATTCCTTGCAACCACTTCCCTTTCTGATTTTCCAGAGACAGAGTATAAAGTTTCCCCAAATGCCAATAAAACGTGAAATCCTATCCCACTCTTTAGGTTTGCTTTGTGTAGTCATCTTCTAAAATAAGAACCAGCAAAAGTTTCAAACATTGCTCTCTTCTATTTTTACCTTCATTCAATAGTTACTATTCTTCATAAACATCACAGTTTTTGTTTCAACATCTGTATGTTTTGGGTTTTTTTAAGCTGTTGGCTCTAATACTGAGAAAAATTGTAAGCATTTCCTTGTTTCTTCTAAAAAAAAATACTTACATGAATGAGTATGTTCCACTTCCTCATCTTGATTTTGCTTACAGTTATACTGTGCCATATAACACAGATGTCTATAGGTGAATGAAGTTTGAGTAAAACATGTTAAGTAAACCACATTTAACATGTCATTTTATAGGCAAAATAACCCTAAAGCAAAGTACAAATATTTGGCCTTAGAAGTTCTATGTTTTTCTGCTTGCAATGTCCTCTACTTTTCACATGCATAGTAATAATGCAGACACTGTTGTTGACTGAAGCAATGAAAACATGAACTATTTTCTGATCCAATTTGTTGACAAGTCGGTGTGGGGGAGGAGAGAAAGGCTGAGTGTGGGTGGGTGGTTTGCAGCAGACTTCATCATCTATAATTTATTCTTTGGGAGGAAAGGCTTTTGCAGGACACTGGCATGTAAGAGCCCGAATACACTTAAACAGCATTACATCATTCCTGTTAAATTATTTCATTTTCTTGGAAGGCTACTCAGGTTAGCACTTGGGCTCATGGAGCTGGAAGAATGAAAACATTCATGAATCTCTAGAAGCTGCAGCAGCAGCAAAAGGTCATGTCTCATGAGGGCTGGCAGAGGGAAGCCAGTGAGACTGCAACAGAGATAAGTTTAGTCCTAATTAACAGGTGTTAAGGTAAGAAATGAAAAACACCTCATCGTCCTTTATGGGCCAATGGTTCCATACCTGCCTAGAGCAAGATTCCTCCTGCCACCCTGAGAGGTGACTGGGGCTGGTTACTTGAGCTCGGGGTTGCGCTGAACCCTGCTCTGCTCTATAAAAGGGGTACACCTATGTCCTCAGAGGTCCTGCAACCAAGCTGTTATAGTCTCTTAGGACAGGCAGAGAGGTAGCTAATCAGTAAACTAAAATTAAACAGAGAAGGATATGGTCCAGATATTTACATATTTTTATACATTGAAACAGATGTATACATATATGTATTTTCCAAAACATGAAATGATTTCTTAAAGAAAGATTTATCTGCAAAAAGTCAGAGGCTACATTTCAGCCCCATTTAAAGATTTACACTGCACAGAAGTAGTCTGCTAATGCTCTCAATGCTTCCTGAACTTCTAAACTCAGTCAAGCAGTAATTCTTGCAATTGTTACCATCCTCATGGTAAGCAACGCAAATTCCCTCTTCCTTCCGTTACTCCTGCTGCCTATTACTCTTGTCTCAGGCCCTTAGCTATCGTGTATTATTTCTCTTTCTCTAAAACTGCAACAACAAGCAATTGGCAGCTTTTGGGGCCAGCAGTTGTCAGCTGGTCGATCTGTTTGTCCGGTTACATGACAGAGAACACAGAGTTTCAGCTGCTTTGCTGTTTGCTCTTCAACCCTTAATCAGAGCTGGATTCTCATCTCCTAAGTTTTTTCCCTTAAAATTTTGGCAGATAGTATAAATTAGTCATCTAAGCTTCTCTGATAGTTGGTAGAGTAATAAGCACCTCCTGAGAACAATTTTTTCCCATTTTAAGGTAGGTGTTTGAAGGCAGGTGGGATAAATGCCCATTCATACGTGTCTACTTACTCTCATGGATTATAGGGGGGAGCTGAGAGACCATCTGATTTTACAGCTAACTTTTAGGTGGCTAAAATGAGCCGTGATCAGTTCCAAGCTGGTCCAATAACAAGGGCATGGCAAGAAGTAAAAAATAAAACATTGGCACATGCCATGGAGGAAGAGTTTTTGGGAATGTGCCAGCAGGGTGGAATTTAACATAACCCAGTATTCGGGAAGCAACAGTCAAACTGAGGGGAGTTGGCTGGTGTACAGCCAGCTCTGCTCCTGCATTACACAGGGGGAGATCATAAATATCTGTGATTATCCCCAAGGTCTCTGGAAACTCGAGAAAATTGGGATTAAGATAGTCAGAGAAGTTAGCCTGATGATTTCAGAGGGGTTTGGACAGCTTGGAAAGTTATTTTTCAGCTAGTGCAGCCACTTCAAATTTGGCTGGCCTGCAAAACATCTATGTTCACTGCTTTCCAGATGGGAGGACCAGGAAAGAAGGACTTAGTGCTGGCATTTTCAGTGTGATCTGGGCATGGGGAAATCTGGAAGGCAGGTTTTCTTTGCTGGCTGGCTGGCTGGTAGCTTCACTCACACTTTGCTCTGGGCCTGGAAATAGGGAAGTCAGTGACAAGTTGAGTGCGGCCCTTGGGGACATTACAAAACCTCCATTCATTGGGAGTTCCAGTTAAGTGCCCAGTGAGTCATGGCTGCACAGTGTTAATGGGCAGAACCCGACTCTGGACAAGTGCCTTCTGCTTTTTCATTCCTTTCAGTTTAGTTTAGTTTTTTTCTGCTCGTTTCCACCACTACGAATGCAGAGCTGGATAAGTGACTTCCCATGTACGCAAAGATTTTATTTGGTTACGCAGTATGGGCCTTGGAGTTTAAGTAGTCTCAAAATCAGAAGATGAAGCTCAGGACAGGCTCTTTTGCCACAGCAAGTGCAATAAGAAGAGTTCTTCACACTTCAACATATCTGGGCCCAGTCTTACACTAATGATGACCCTTTTTTGAAGAGTGGTCTGCAAAGTAATGGAATCGGAAATGAGCCATTTCCGACATAAGTGATACTATGTTCGCTGCATACATTTGCATGGAACTAAAATTTCAGTGTAGTTGTTTGCAAATTTACATTTGGCCATGGCTTGCTGTGCTGAAAATTAATCTCATTTAATACTGGATAAAAAACTTTTCTTTTTATTATAGTCACAGATGGCTTTATTTTAATATGCAAGCATATTTAATTCCCTAGAGGAATATTTGTAGTTAGATATCAGACAAACTTTAGTAAAACTATAAATATGAAGAGAATATCAGAGGCTGAGCAATCTTCTGATATCAGGGAAGACCCTAACATGCATGTGAGCAGGTGCAGGACACTCGGCCGACATGACAATCAAACCTGCAGTAAGCCCTTTATTGGGGTTGGTCGTAAGCAAATAAACCCTCTACAGACTGAACAACAGCTTGGCTGATTTTAGTCAAAAAATTATCTCTCTTCCTAAAAAGGAATCCAAGCTGCAGGAATAATGCTTAATGATTGTCTTAACACTTCAGTCAGTCAGGATTTCCTAAACAAGTGGCAATAAAAAGAAATCACACATAAGTTCCTCACCCTTTATATTTGTCTTATTTTAAGTCTTAATCAAATTATTTAAACACATATTATTAAATACATATTAAACATTAAATACATATTAAACATTACTTTTACATACTCTCCTAAGCATCCACAATAGGCTCCTGTCAGAAACAGGGGACTGGGCTAGACATATCTTGGGGATGACCTGATACAGAAATCCTATGTCTTAATAGTAACAGAAAAAAAATGTGTCTGAGGTTTTCAAATGGTGTGACATAGTGCATCAGCCTATCTTATGCCAATAAAGAATTGTTCTGTGGAATGTATTTTCTACGTAGTTTTAAATTCCCAAGTAGATTATTCCTTGAAAACATCTCATTGGCAGGAATTTGTTCCTGATACTTAGCATAAATTCATATCTTAGTCCTACCTAAACATCCTTACTGTGTCTATATAGATTGCAAACGGGACATTTTCCTTTCTCATTCTTTTCATCTTCAGGTTTTTTTAAGTTCTTCTTGTAAGTGCAGTTCTGTTCAACTGTGTGCATTTAGTTGTTAATATTTTCTTGGTTTAGGTCGTCACATATTGAACATTTGAGTCACTATTGTCTGATCAGTTCAGCTTTTTGCACTAAAACCTAGTGAAATTTGCAGGAATGATGTAGAAGTTGTGTTGAGTGAGCTTTTTTTTTTTTTTTGCAATTTTACCAGCTACAGAGAAATGATGTAAAAATTGCAGACATTTTACTTTCAAAGGCAAGGAACCAAGCTTTCATTTAGAGAGGAGATGAAGATAAATTAGGTTTAACAGCAATAGTCTGAATCCCGTTTCTTTCTCTTCCCTTCTTTGCTTCAGAATTGCAATTTATCGAGAGTTCCCATCTTTTCTCCTAATAAAAGCATGACTTATACAATCTAAAATATGAATTTTTCTCTAAACACAGGTAAATATACAGAAGAACTGGGGCAGTAAAAGAGATTAATTTTATTTATTTATTCCTAAAAATTTTCAGCACTGATTTAAATTGAGCTCTTCCTGAGCAATGCTACCCAAAAGTCTTGCCTGCACTAGATGTGAAGAGAGTTAATAAGCACTTTTGGAAAAAAAAAACCCCACATGACGACCACCAAAAAATGCAGGGAAAGTTCAATCTAACAAAGCATCTACAACAAATTGAGGTTGCTTAACTAAATATTAGTAAACTGTTAAAAAACAACAAAGAAAGTTGTGAAGCAAGCTGTAAATTAGGGCCACACCACTTTGTATAGCAAGCCGACGTTAATTGAAAATTAGGCAGCGTTGTGGTTAGTTTAACGACAAGGCTAGAAACATTGGGCCTATGGCAAAGACACCCAAATCTAAAGACAGACAAGCTTTGCTTGATTATAGTGATTACATCATGGTCATTAGAATTTAAACCAACTAACCCAAACACAGACATCATATCTTCATTTGATAGCTGCAGTCTAGTAAATAGTGGGAAAGGATGTCATGTATGGATTAGCCCAGCTGCAATGAAAACAGACATTCTTTTTGAACCTGTCTGGCATTGAAAATGAAAACTTCAAAACCAGGCTGTAAAGTGGACCTATAAAGCCAGAGGCCTTTGATTTTTAAGGATCTGCATAGTGTTTTAACTAGTCTTTGTTTTGCAGGAAAACCACCTCAGCACCCGGGTATGAGGCATCCTTGTTTGCAGTCTATCACTGTGCAAGATGTTGAGTTTATCTGTGGGAACACATGAAGGCTAGCAATGTCCTCCTTTGTGCTCCACTGCTAGAATTCCCTCCGAGTTCGTGAGTCATTGTCAGCTGCTGGCTAAAAATAACCTCTTAGCACTGCTTGGACTCGTAGTCATGATGGTGACGTGATGAGACGACTAGAGACAGCATAAACACTGCATATTTAAAATGCATTTCACGTAAATGCTACAACTTCACAGTATGTATGTGTGGGAGCATTCCACTGTCTAATATGAAAGATCCCCATCACCCCTCAAATGAGTTGTGTTCTTGGTCTCCCAATACACACAAAGAAGAGATGAAGCACTCTGAGTCATGTTTGGTCTTTCAAACAAAGAGGGAACCTTGACACTGAAAGCTCCCCTCTCTTTTTGATTTTTGAAGTTAAAAGTGATCATCTGCATAGAAATCAACATTTGAAATCCTTCTTGCATTTCTGTCTAATAAACCTATATATAATAAATTGCAAGGATCAAGGTCATTCCAATCCACACCTGAAACGTTTTAGGTCAGAGACAGTGCATATAAATCAACATAGCTGCATTGATTCTCTGGGCACTAAGACAAAGAAGTACAAACTAAAGAGCAGGAAGGGCTTCAGAGCATTGTCTTTGCCTACTCTCAGAGTATAGACATTTATTATAGTGCCATTATCATTAATACTTTGAGAAAATCACACTTGGAATTGCACACATCTAGGTTGTTACAAAATGGTTGTGTTGCAAAGAATTGTGTTGTTATGAAATGTCTCACACCAGAGACAAGCAACAGAGCCAAATCCACCACATTTAACATTTAATAGGAGACTGTCCTATTTCATAGTCCTAAACCAAAATCCCTGTGTCAGCTGGCATGGGCTTTAGTCATTTCACCAGTGTTATTTCAGCTTCCTTTCTTCTTTTCTTTCTTTCTTTCTTTCTTTCTTTCTTTCTTTCTTTCTTTCTTTCTTTCTTTCTTTCTTTCTTTCTTTCTTTCTTTCTTTCTTTCTCTTTCTTTCTTTCTTTCTTTCTTTCTTTCTTTCTTTCTTTCTTTCTTTCTTTCTTTCTTTCTTTCTTTTCTTGCCTTCCTGCCTGCCTTCTTTCTCTCTCTCTCTCTTTCTCTTTCTTTCTTTCTAAGGTGGCAGGTACAAAATCAAGCTGCTGACAACCACACCAACAGAATCAGAGAAGGATAATACAGAATATTTAAAAACTCAGATAGTCATTCTAGTTAAGTAATCACATGGCTGTTATGAAGAGTGAGATCCTGACTCCCCTGATTTTGTACTTTCCTGACCTTCTAACCTCTACAGTGGCACAGGACCCTTAAGAGCTGTCTACGGACATAACAACATACGCTAAGTCTGAAACCTAGCTATAACCTAAGACATCTGTGTGAGATAGATCACCTCATAGGTATAGCTATCCCTCTCCACTGGTTATAGATGGAGCCCAAGACTTGTTACCTTTGAGAAGACATCTTGCTACTGGGGGACAAAATTACTTGAATCAGATCCAAAGTCCTTGATAAGCTTTTGTATGTAATGGTGTAAAAAAGTTATGCTTTTGCACAGCTAACAATAGTTTATTTATCGTTATCACAAGCATATTTATAAATCTGCATATTTAGCAAGTTCGGTTCACAGAGGATGAGACACGATTAAGACTGAGACTGAAATATCTATTTATACAGGGAAAGCAGCATATCCAGGTATGAGTCACAACACAGTGGCAAAATTCAGTAATAGGAGCAATTCCATCCCTTCCCACAAATGTTAAATCTATGCTGTCATGCAAAAAGAAAAGAAAGGAAAGACAAGGAACACCAGAATAAAATGTGCTACTCCAACAAAAACGGCAAACCGCTTTCATCTACAAAAAACTTCCATTTATGAAGCTTTCTATGTTACTTGTTATCTTGTTTTGTGTATGATATATCAGTTGTAACACTATTGATCCTTCAGAGTTATGTACAATCAAAATGTCAAATCACAAATCAGTTAGCTAATACAGGGGCACTGGAATAAAAAAAAAAACTTTGAGGCAACTATGGACAAGATTGTCTTGCATGCTCTTGCAGGAGAATAAGGGAATGGAGAGTAGTACAAATTATAAACTGTATAATATCTCTATAACCTATATCCAGCGCAGTACTGCCTAACATGTCACACAGCAGAATGTGCAGAAATATCTGCATTGTTTAGCAGTACTGGCATACTCATGCATCAAGCTAATACAGCATAAAAATTTGTTTAAACAAGCTCATTTCCATATCATGCCATTTTTGGTGGCCAAATATGTTCACCAGTCTGCTTAATGAGTTGCTCTCCATTTTGTTTGATGGCGTATTAAACATATTTCCCCAGTTTTTGAGATTTCAGATTTCTGTTCTGTCTTTTAAAATCAACAGGTTATGCTTCTTATTGCTAAGGCCTTGTAATAACTTTGTAGCTTTCATCTTTCCTAATGCTAAAATAGATGCTCTTCAGAGCTGGAATCTTCTCCAGGGAATCCTAAATTACAAAAACTTCAAGTCTGGGTGTTTTAGAAGGTGCCAATGAAAGTTAATGACATTGAATGGCAATTTATATAGTAACAGCAGGTTAAAAAAAAAAAGACGTACAGAATGCCTGTTCTAGTTCATTAACTGAAATATGCATTGTTAAATGTGTAAATAGAAAAAGAAAAAGCAATAATGTGAAAAAGTGTTAATTGCTTCGCATTGCTGCAAAGAGCGGTATAGTAAACATTTCAGCAGCTTACTGCATACATTAACAACACAGCCCAGAAATTGCTCGGTGTTTGAAGACTTTGTACTCCAATAGTCTTAACGTACATGCTTATTTACTCAAGATACATTCCCTTTTATCTGGTGGTTTTATACACAGCATCGCACCATTAATAGGAAAGGCAGGCAACAGGTTGCATGGCTTTCTTTGGGGCTATCAGTTCTGCCAGTCATTTTTCTTCTGTGGAAAGTTTTTTCTCCACATTTCTGGTTACATAGCAGAACCTCCTGGCAATGGAGATGATCTTTGGACACATATTTTAATGCTTAAAAATAAGTTGAGATCTTTGCGGTTCAATGGTAAAGAAAGCTTCAGCACAAGAATTTTTTTCAATGATGTGTGACACGGAGACACCAATTAGAGCAAAAGTATAAGCTGTAGATTTGCGGGACAAAATACCAACTGCAAAATCTTTTACACCAACACTGCAAGGTGTGTTTTTTCCCCTGCATTCATTACAGCCTTAAAATACCAATACCAGCCCCTGTAAAACTCAGCATTCTTGTGTCACACAGGGTTCATTTTGCTGTGCGCGGGTTTGCACCTTCTCACTTCCCTGCTCAGGTTTCAGACCTGAAAGGTCTCAAGCTCTCCAGTCACAGCATGCAATGGGTCATGCTTCCTGCTCCCTCACCAGAAGAATTGCCCTCTTTAATGAGAGAAAAAGAACAAAGAATGAGTAACTGCTTTTCTGGCACGTGCTCGGAAATCTGGGGTGGTTGGTGGGCATTTTCATGAACACCAGCATGAATTGGAGTATCTGGTGATAAGCAGGACCATGAATCCAAGCATAATGCCAAACTGAATTTGAGTCATTTATTTGTGCATGTATTTGCAAATCTGTTTTTATGTTATTTGACCAGATGTAGCAAATAAGCATTTCTTTATTTGTTAATGGAAACACGTTCTATAACATAATCTATGAATGAAACCCAGATGGCAATGAAACACAGCACATTACTATTTTGTCATTTGCTTGAGAGGTTTGTGATGTACTATAATTCCACCTTTCATCAAAAGTCTCACGCCTACATTTCTCCTCGGCATGGGGATAGTTGATGACTTTTCCGTAATATTGACTGCAAAGGCAACTGTTGTCTCTGGTGGATGGCTTCAGCCCAGTGGCAGTGTGCTCAAGAACCAAGGGAAACAGAGAGATGGGAAAGAGGAGTGATTATGCACAGTCCCCAGAAGCAGCATCACCGCAGTTCCCAATGATTACTACTGCTTTAGGTTTTCATATTCTTCATCGCTGCTCCTATATATCCATGGCAGAAGTCTGGGCCAGCCCTCTTCAAGAGAATCTTTCCCCTTCTTATTAAATTCTTTGTATCCAAGGCAAAGGAAACACACAGGGGATAAACACAGCACAGCCGTTCTCCCATAAAGTATGAACATAATAATAATGTTATAATAATAGCAGTTATGTCTCTGATTTTCTACGTTGGTGATGAGAGGATTTGCTTTTGAATTTTGCAGAGAAGGGGTGTCAGAGCAATTGCCAATAATTGCATCAATGAAAGAATAGTTGAGATCATACCATACCGCGTCTCTCATCTGATTCCAACTTCCATACACCCTTAAAAATGCATAATAATTCTGACTAATACTTTAAATGAGTGCTGGTATGCACATCTTGGGTGATACTTGAATGGTATATGTCCTTGGCAAACTTGCTGGTCTAGGTGACCACCAGCTGATGTAGCCCAAGAACAAGGGTTTGGAGTAGGCAGTACTTAAAAACAATCTTCCTTGTCTATGAAACTGCCCTTTGTTTGGCTGATTTGGCAGGGATTTCTATTAAAACCTTCCTTTACCTTTTATCCCTTAGATATCAGTTGGAATAGTGAGTAGAGGGAAAAACAATTTTGCCTTTAATATCTATACGCTGTTTCCCTAGCTGCACTTTCCAAAAGCAGGGGGTTACAGCCAGAGTTGAAGCCTGACATTTTTCTTTTAAACTCAAACTACTAGACAGTCACAAAGACCCCAGAGTCTATTTGTTAGAGTAACATAGCTATACTCTGGCTATACTCAGAATGAATTACGTGAAGCAAACCTGCCAGGAAAAAAGGAAAAATCGTGTTGAAACCAAAACGATAACTTCATTATCAGTGTGCTTTAAAAGAGAAAGTTTCTGGCAATAACTTCTGTGAGTGACAGTTCAGGAAATTTGTACTGGTAAAGATTGAAGTCTTTAATTTTTGCATTCTTTAATGTGTCCTCGAGTGTAGAAATAAGAAACATCATACAAGCAAAGGAAAATATTTCAAGGAAGAGAACTTAGGGGGCAAAGTTATTTTAAATTTAACTGTTATATGGCTTTTATAGCACCTACAGCTGAGAAAAATACTTTCAGCAAGTCTATATTTCATTGTACCTATATCAGTTAATACATGACATAAATTATAGAGGCTACTTTTAAAAAAAGGTACTGTTTTATGAAAGGTGCTAAGTAAACATTTTTGTGTTAAATTCCAACTTTGTGCTTCCAGTCTCACTGACTTGTTTTGTTTGAGACTCACCGTGCCATTTGGATATATGTTCTAAAAAAAAAAATATAAAAATCTCCAGACCCTAAGCTTTTGAAAGGAGGACCTTTTCCACCTTTTGAAAAATATCTCATGGCCGTTTCGAGCAGTGGTGATCTGGAAAGAAAACAGATTAGGACATTTGATAATAGAGGAAGGAAATATTATTATCACAGCTTGAAATCTGTTAACAGGGCCTTCCAAATGGGGCAAACATTAAAGTCAAATAGAAACTCAATTACAGGAAGATTTTCAACTTGTCAAAAATAATTGCATTAATGTCAGCAATGCTGAAGGTCTAAGACAAGGAAACTATTGTACAGTGTCTCTAAAAAGAAAGATTAAAGGAATGCATAGCGTAGTTTTAGCAAAAGGTCCAAAAATGCTCACATTTATTTTGGTTTTAGTTCTGAGGCCAAAGACCACAGTACTGCATAAAACTGAAACATCAATCTATAACTTTCTGACAGATGTTACATCACACAAAGACCGTGGAATACTCAATACGAGGAACCATTTATCTGCTTTGCTCTGAACCAAAACTTGTAGTAAATACCATGTAGAGGGCAAAGATTCAAGCAGTTTGGAGGAGCTGGAGCTTTGAGATATGAACTGGTCTGTACAGGAATGTTTGGCTCTTATTACAGGGGGGGTGTTCTGTGTTTGCAACTAAAGTTCCAGCAGGGTAAACTTTGTTTAAGAAAATCTATTGAACTGTTATAGAAAACATATATCCCTTTACTGATTTAAGTTGGAAATTTTACCTACCTCCTACCACTTTTTTATGTTCAGTAGGAGTTACAACTCACAAAGGCAAAAACTCTGCTTTTGCTTAAGTCAGAATTAACTCCTGCTGCCCATAGGAGAGGAGCTTGCTCAGGTGGAACTGAGGAGACTGTGTATTTTTAAACAGAGCTCACTGCCTAACAACATGTGTAACTTCTCCCTTGTATGACACAATGACCATCTTTCAGACCTTGATGTAGAGGTATGGTCCAAGGCCATATTTTGAAAGGCATTGAAGTTCTTTTGCAGTTGTAGACCAAAATTCACCTCCACTACTGTTAGGCAGTTTGACTTATCTAAGGTGTTTTGTCTCAGGCACCCCTAACACCCAAGGGTGAGAGAGCTCTCCTATGATCTAGTTGTAGGTGTCTGAATATGCTTATTGGCTGTGAAGAAAATGTAAAGAGTCTGGGCACTGAAGTTAAGCATCTCAGGTAATAGCTTAAAGTCAGATATGATGAATCCAGGGGTGAGCAGGTCTTTGAAAAATAGATCATAGAATCGTTTGGTTTGGAAGAGACCTTTTAGATCATCAAATTCAACTGTTAACCTAGCACTGCCAAGTTACCATGAAACTGTGTCCCTCAGCACTACATCTAAACGTCTTTTAAATACCTCCAGGGATGGTGACTCAACCACTTCTCTGGGCAGCCTGTTCCAATGTTTGGCTACCCTTTCAGTGAAAAAATTTTTCCTAATATTCTATCTAAACCTCCCCTCATGCAACTTGAGGCTGTTTCCTCTTGTCCTATTGCCTGTTACTTGGGAGAAGAGACCGATCCCCAGTTTGCTACAACCTCCTTTCAGGTAGTTGTAGAGAGTGGTAACGTCTCCCCTCAGTCTCCTTTTCTCTAGACTAAACCCCAGTTCCCTCTTGTACTCTAGACCCCTCACCAGTTTTGTTGCTCTTCTTTGTACTTTAGCACCTCAATGTCCCTCCTGCAGTGAAGAGCCCAAAACTGAGCACATTATTTGAGATGCAGCCTCACTGGTGCCAAGTACAGAAGGGCAATTACTTCCCTAGCCCTGCTGGCCACACTATTTCTGATACAAGTCAGGATGCTGTTGGCCTTCTTGGCCACCTGGGCACACTGCTGGCTCATATTCTGCCAAATGTTGACCAACACCTGGTCCTTTCCAGCCACTCTTCCCCAAGCCTGTAGTGCTGCATGGGGTTGTTGTGACTCAAGTGCAGGACCAAACACTTGACCTTGTTGAAGCTCATACCAGTGGCCTTGACCCATCAATCCAGTCTTCAGATCCCTTTGCAATGCTTTCCTACCCTCAAGCAGATCAACACTCCTGTCCTGCGTGGTGTCACCTGCAAACTTACTGAGGGTGTACTTGATCCCCTCATCCAGATGTTTGACAAGGATATTAAAAAGAACAGCACCCAGTACTGAGCCCTGGGGAACACCACTTGTGACTGGCCACCAACTGGATTTAACTCCATTCACCACAACAATTTGTGCCCAGCCAGCCGGCCAGTTTTTTACCCAGCAAAGCATAAGCCCATCCAAGCCATAGGCAGCCAGTGTCTCCAGGAGAATGCTATGGGAAACACTGTCAAAAGCTTTGCTAAAGTCTAGATTACTTCAGCTAAGCTAATTTGAAAATCCTCTCAGGTATCTAATTGCATAGAAAGTGCTTAAATGTATTTAGAAAGCTTGATTTTTTTTTTTTTTTTTTTTTTTTTTGGTGATGTAGAGAGACCCACCAGAAAAATGGGGAAGATGACCATTCTTCAATTTCAGCTGTGCATAATGTCATACTAGAGCAAAGTCCTGTTTGCTTTTTCTCCTCTACAAGCATCTAGAATAGCTTCATGAATGTTTGGAGGCTATAATAGCATAGAAAAACCATTAAAAACGTAATGCCTGATTTTATTATTTTAAAAGCCTTGGTATCACTATGTTATTGCTGTCTTCAGTATTCTTGCAGAAGACTAACCAAAAGTGAATAGTTTCACAATACAAGAAATACTTTTATTCTCTGTCCCCTGATTTCCCAGCTAAGGCTGAGATACTGTTTATAGTGCTGCTCTCTTCATAAGCAGTTCCTGTGTTCATCCTGAGCTGCAAGGACAAAACAAGGTAAACTAGAAAAACAAAGTATCAGTTTTTTTCTTTTAACTCTGTGTTGTAAAAATTCATAAACCCCTCCAAAGCACAAAAGTATTTGTAAAAAAAAAAAGTATTTGTTTTCTTTTTCTTCTTCCTCTATGTGTAATTCCAATCATCTGTTGTGACTTGGACGTCTAACTGGTCAGTGCCCAAATTCTGTTGAAATTAATGGGAATTAGATCTATATAAACAAGCACCTAGTGAGCTCTTCAGAAGTTCTTAGCCAGGTTAGCCATTTTTCAAAATCTCACTACGAGCCTGTTTGCAGCTATAAGCCTTCTGATATCTTCTCCTAAACGTGTAAGTGATTTTCACAGGACATTAGATGTTCTGAAATTGATCACTTTGAGAGATTGATATTTTCTTAATTAATCTACTGAAATCTCTCTCCTTTTTTTGGGATGTACAAAACCAGGAGCTGGTTATGCCATGTGGCTAGAATGACTTCTCATAAAAGCCTAGGCCATGGAAGTGACACAAATATTAATTTTCCTTTAATCTTCACAAGCTATTGAAGTTGCACGACATTAACACTCAATAGCTCATACCAATATTTTAATAGCCAAAGTGACATCCACACTGTAAGAGCCAGTATTCTGCTAACAGCCAGGGTCAGTAACACTTTTACGGGGCCAGACCAAATACTTTCCCAATCAGTACATTTCCTAAAACTATTTCATGGACCAGTGATGAGAAAGAAATGTTCAACCTCTGGTATTGTTTGTTTAAGAGTAATAACAGGTCCTCTCCTAGCATCCCTTCACCTTCGGAAATCTGTTCTCATTTCCTTACACCAGATCTGCTTCCAAACACTGTGCTTTGTTACGAGAGCACAGGATTTTTCAATAAACAAAACAAATGCACACACCAGAAACACTCTGAGTTTGTGCTAGCTATTTATTTTATTCACATCACAAAGAGATTTGCGATCACCTTTTCAAAGCTGCATGCAGCTGGATTTCTACACCAGGGATATAGAAACCGGGCTGAGTGACTGCTGAGCTAGGATTCAAGAAATCGTGGCTTAGCTTGTACTGTAGTTCCCTTGGGGTCTCCCATTTCAAGACAGGGTGCTATGGTAATTCTGCATCAGAAGCAACACATGACCCTGATAAGGCAATCAACTTTGCGTTTAAAGTGCATTAATTGCCTTTAAACAGCAGAGTTGGAAAGAACCATTCATCCAAACGGGAGACAAAGGCAGAGAGTGTCATAGGTCTCTCCATTTCATGTGCCTGGATTTTGTTTTTTAGAAACTAGGCCATGGCAGAAAGGGAAATGGATTGTGCTTCATTTTTCTCTGGCAGGAAAACAGTGCAGTGAGGAGGTGCACCAAGATGCAGGAGGTAAAGAGCAATCACAGTTCCAGAAACTCAGTGCCTCTGGGACATACAAACTGATTATTCCACCCACTTCCCACTCAAGCACTATTTTAATGACATGGATCCACTGAGTATTGTGCTCCAAAGCCTTGGGTAGGATTTACTTACAACTGCATCTAGCCAGTAGGGAGTAAAGGGTGTCCCTCAGGAGACACCCATTCCACAGCACTTGATGATAAGCTTAGGGGAGATAAAACCTATTGGTTCCTTTCCACCCTGACTAGTTGTGCTGTGTTTCAGGTGCTTGCAGTTTATGGGAACAGTGCAGAGATTTATAGCCACAGATTTATCCCACCCCACAAAAGATAGTTACCTGAGGCAGCTTCAGCAGGGAACTTCTTTGCTCCGAGAGGTGCTTCCAGGAAGTAATCAAGCAAACTAAGACCGAATCACTCTCCAAGAGGACCTATTTCTTATCAATAACTGCAGAGGCTCAGTGGAGCAACCCAGGTAAGTGTCTAATATTGGGTAGGAGGAGCCCATCCCACATTGTCTCCTTCTGCAGGGAAGTCTCACAGAGCTCCCTCATACTCTGGTCTCTGTGAGAGAAAAACCTCACTTGCCTGTAATGTTTCCATATATCAGCTGAACACCTGCATGTGAAAATGAGCATGTGTAGAAGTGCAGGATTTTGCCTCTTGGTGGGTAATGACATACTTGAAGATTTGGCCTCACACGTGTCAGATGGTCCCAAAGAAGCCTACCTTGGAAATGGGCAGTATACACTTTTGTTTTATGAATGTTTACTCTTTCATTTTATGTCATCAAACTGTCAGAAATCTCAGCTGTGCAAGGGAAGCACAAGCAAGCATGAAGTTCACAGAGAAGTTCAGACTGAATTTGAAACCTCGGACTTTTTTAAGGGAATACTCTGGCCACTTATTTGCTGTTTCAGTGTTGTTACAGCCACTTAGCTCTTCCACTCACTGGGATTTGCGTTGCTGACTATTCATTATTATTATTTGGACAGATCATATGCAATATAATCAGTGAGGTTTTAATCTGTTATCAGTACATGACTGCAGCATATTAACAGGATTGTAAGATACAATTTTGTCCTATTTTAAAAAGTTTGAGTGAGTTACAGAGAAAACTGAGTGGAAGACAGCCTTCTATCTTCCCCTAGTGTAAGAGAGACATTCCAGCGCATTACCAGACTGCAATTTAGCAAGGACTCATTCAAAATGTTGATAATGGATTAAATAGTTTTGAGCAGAAAAGCATAAAGAATCTCCTCCTACTGACTAAAATTTATAGCTGTGGCTTACATAGTAGCTTAGCAGTTCACATATGGCTTATGTCAATGGCAGAAACCATGTTATTTTCTAAATCACATTGATTTGTTATGTGGTACTGAAAGATCTTAAACAGAATCATTGGCTATAAATTACAGAATCTAGTCTTCTACATTCTTATCTGTGTTTCAGATCCGTCAAAATGAGCCCAAGAGTCAAGTCTTCTATGTACACAATGCTACTAGTCAAAGAATAAGAACTAAGACCGTTCAATTTCCTCCTTTTTTGGAGCCAGGCCAGGCTGACATTTTCCTTTCTGTTAGTTTTGGCAAAGAGGAAAGAGAGGGAAAACTTTACTGCTCTGTTACTGATGGTTTTTTTATTTTGTTTTTATTAAAAATGTTGAAACATGGGCCCTCTGTCAAAATTATTTTATTATTGAAAGCTGGGTGGGGTGAATGAACTGGCAACAGTTCAGAAAGCCATTAATGGTACTGATAACGGAGAATCCTATTCAGCCTCCACAGCACTGCAATACTTAATTGCAATAAATTTTACTGAAATCTGGTGACTGATGTGCACAGTTAATGAATCGGTAAAGATTCAAAGGTTAATCTGCTGGGAGGTAACAAGCTCTGCCCATCTGATATTGTAACCAAAATATGATATTTGTTAGTTACATGATGATATTTTTTGGGCATACAACAGAAAAAATGAGTTTTTATTGGCTGCAGCTTTGTTAGGTCTCCAAGACCAAAACACAGCAAAAGCAACAACTCTAATGGTGATTCTTGAACCACAGACAAAACTTAAATATATTAGAGGTGAAATGTGACTCCCTGAATAAAATATATTGTCAAACATCAAAGGAATTGCCGGAGAAGCAGAGTGTTCCCTGAAGCGGAGTTGCAAGCGTGCCCAGCAGCGCCCCCGCCTCAGCCCTCCCCCTTTTCCAGCCAGCGCACCCCATCTCCTGACAGACCTGGGAGACAGAATGGCCCTGCAGAATTCAGTAGGGAAAGTTGGGGGAAAGCGTGCAGTGAAGCCTCTTAAGAACTTCCCTAATAATAAAGTAGCTTTCTAGAAACAAACAAGCAAGGTCCAAGCAGACTCAAAATTTAAGTGAAAACAGAAATGGAAAGGAAGCAAAAGATAATTCGACAAACAACAAGAGGGGTGGGTGAGGCTAGGAAAGCTGATGATTAATGCCCTTGCTTCACCCTCAGGAGACATACATTCAGATCTCCTTCTGCCACACCTATTCTGTGGCTTTGGACATGTTGTTTACACTCTCTGGGCCCAGAGCCTCCCTCTTCTCCCCCACCCCGTTACACCAGGACAGCAGTAGCTACTGCACAGTCAGGATAAAAACATCAAAGCCTGTGAAAGATGGAGACCTTGCAGGTATTCATGACAGAAGAAGCATTCTCAGTGTCTTTGACAGCCCACAGCTTGAAAGATAACGCTGCGTACTAGGCTCATTTGTTATCATGTGATTGTTCATTAAAATGTGATATTGTTTAGTAATAGCTTACCTACAGGTAAATCTGCAGGCAAAGTGTACCTATAGCAGGAAAAAGCTGGTTCCGTTACAGCTTAATACTAATGCAATCAGTCTGTTTCAGAGTCTGTGGAAGTTAATGAAAGACCTCCAGGGTCTGGACCAGGATCTAACTACAGGTTCAGATTGTGGGTTACAGCAACACTTTCACTAAAGTGCGTGGTGAAATCTGATGGAAACCAGTTGGTTCAGATACCAATCTGGTACCTACCAGATACCAATCTAAAAATTTAAGTTTGCTTTAGATAATGTACTGATAGCACTTAGAGTAAAATTTGTTTCCATTCCCAATGACATAGTGATTAAGGTGGCAGTCAGAGTCTACAAGACAAATGTATATTAACAGGTTAAGTAACTACATTTGCTGCCTTTTTTTTTTTTTTTTTCTTTTAAAGTCCCAACTAATAAAAATATCTCTGCAGCACTTTCATAGCACTCTTCAGGCAGTTTGCTCATTACCACCTTTCATGACATTATCCAGCTTGGCTGTTCAACGCAACTAATAATTTTCAAATAAAAGTCTCAGAAGAATAAAACTGCAAGTAGGAAACCCAGTCATTGGCATAGGGTGGTGTGAAGACTATGATAATCTCACACTAAAGCATTTTCCTTATTTGCAGATAGCTGCTTGCATTGACATTTCAGGACAGGCTTTTTTAATTAGTAGTGATAAAAATTTGATTACATGCACTTTCAGATCATTGCAGGATGATATGAGGAGACATTAATGGCATTAATAGTATTAAAGATATCATATGCCATCTTATAAGTTCAAGACAAACACATAGAAAATGTTAGACAATTCCCGAGTGGTAGGCTGATATGGGACTGTTAGCCAGGATATAAGGCTGAATGAAATAGACATAGGACAGTGAAGTTTCATTTTCACTGAAAGAAAAGCTGGAAGGTGGGCAGCTGAATTTTAAAGGTTCTTTTTTTTTCTTTTTCCTTAATATACACTCAATACATAGGGCCAGGAGGTAGTCAGCAGGAGTTCAGCATAAGGGCTTGAAACAGCAAAAATATGTCTTTATGCTTAAGCTACTTTTTTAGTGCTGAGGGAGGATTTATAATCTGAGAAGGAGAATTTGAAACTTAGCACAGTAATTCAGGATATTTTGGGGAGAGGCAGAGTAGTTTTTGCTTTATATTTTATTACAGATTCTGTGTTTATATTGAGATTAAATGAGGATAAAATTAAGGAATACCAACAGAATAATGAAATGTCATTGCCATAACTATATATTTTAGAAGAAAATATTAATTTATTGGAAATCAAATATGTTTATATAGTTATATAAATACATATGTATATCAAGCAGGTCAGTTATGAAAGGTAAGGAAGGGTCACTGCAGAAGGCTAGGTTGAGGGTTATAATAATAATATTAAAATTGTAAAATAGTAAGTGCCATGGTGACCAAAGCAAGCTCTAAAGCATATTAGGTTAGCATGAGAAGAACTTAGTGTACTGAAGCATAAGAAGTCAGAATCCAGAACTGGAATTCAGCACAACAATCTTTGAACAAAAAGACATATCCCTGAAATATGCCCTAAATTTATTTTTATTATAACTGCGTAGTGATCAAGCTTAGGATACTACCATCTGTTGACTGACTCCATGAAATAACCTCTTATGGACTGCCCCAGAGCTATCTTTGAGTAATTTAGTGTCTGTGGTCTAACCAGGGAATATCATGTTCAACAGCAAGAACACATAATGGATGATGCATGGTCAGAGTCCATATCCTGAACATGGTCACACGCAGATCAGCTACGTTCATCTACAGCAACGTGGCTGAGAAATGTACGAAGCAGACTTTGGTTTGATCTTTGAGGGGGTGTGCGGAAAAATAAGTCACTGTCTTGAAGGAAAACACAAAGTTAACAGGGTGATGAAAGGACCAAAGGTGCACTGTGGCTCAGGAACTGTCAAGATGGTGATTGAATGACGAAAGGACAATCATGGGATATCCTTGTCAAAAAGAGAACAAGAAGAGAAAAGTGGTCAAAGAAATTCTTGATGGAATTCTTTTCTGCTCCATCCTAAAGCTGCACCCAAAATTAAAAAAACTTATACTGAAAATGCACATAATTTTGCAATCAGATGGTTTATACTGTGAATAAAATTGTCACTAATACACCACAGTGATGAAAAATTCGAGTATTCATTTTACCACTAGTGAGATACTCTCTGAACACCATTTTCCTAGTTCATTCCATTTGATTCTGATTGTCAGAAATAATTGGTGCTTCTGGGTATCCAATATGAGGGGGCAGGTTTTCATAAAATCATCACTTTCTAATCTGTCTCAAAAAAAATTAAATTTACTGGTTGCTTTTTAACAGTTTGACAGCTTTGTTTTCAAACAAATTCTCCTGCACAGTTCTACGGTACCAATGACACAATCAGGCTGTGACATTCGAATTTAGTGCAGCCTTTCCCTGTGACGCTTTGTGGTGCCATATGCAGAAAATTCAAACATCAGGAGCTGAAAAAAGGGGTCAGGTAGTAAAAGAAACATATCTTTTAAATAAAAAGTATAGAAGTTATTGTGTAGTTTTAGATATTACATGGAAGTCTGTCACTGAGCTGCTTTCTGCTAGGAGACTTCTGTACTTCTAGTTTTTTCTCAATTGGCAGCGATGTTTCCTAAAGAAAATATGATACTGTCTAGCCCCTTTAATACTTATCTACCATCAAGATACAAAACAAAAACAAAATTGAAGCTGCTTCTTTGGCACATGAAACAGGTGGAACATTTCTTCTTTGTCTTTGTTCGACATGAAAGATTGTTGCATCTCTGAACTTTAAGGCATGTGTCCTTTGGAGTAATGCCCCTTCCGCTGGTTCTCCTCAAATATTGGCAGCTGGTCAACTTCTTTCCTTGGCTTTGCCAATGACAATATTCTGTGCTTCAGTGTTTCCTTTGTGTATCTGTGTCTGACATGATTTTCCTTGCATACAGAGAGAAGTATACAGTATTTTGGTTTGAACAGTGTAAGTAAAACAAGTTGCCTGCAGACTTTACACAAATGAATTTTGCAATGTGTAATAGTGCGAAGAAGTCCACAAATGAGTTTAAATATAAAATTTTCTATGAAACAGGCTGATAAAAATATGGGCCTTACCTTATCCCAGTAGCTGGACTTTTAGTTCTGGGGAAAGAAGAGAGGAAGAAGGCTGAGACACTCCCATTCTGTTTAGGCATTTATGTCAAAACCACACATGCATCACTTACCACAATGCAAATCCCTTCAAATGCTGGTTCTGTCCCGTTTGTCCTGCGTTATCTGTCTATGTCTCCCCTCCCCACCCAGTTACCAAGCACCAGTTCCCCCCCAAACAAGGCAATGTATATGCACATGGAAACTGGATGGACATTTTCTGTTCTTACTGTTGTGTCTCGTGAACAGGTTGCTTATGACTAGTAGTGGAATCTCTCTGGAAAGAAAAACCACATTTATCTTTAGGTCTCTAAAAGGCGAATGTCTACAGTGTCATATTTTTAGCACAAGCAATCCACTGTTAGTAGAGCTAAGATTTGCAAAAAGTTGTGTGGTTTTGGGTCCTCTGATATTTTGCCACTCTGAAACACTCCAGTTTTCATCCTGCTTGGATCACATATAAGGTAATATTTAAAATAAGGGGTCCAGGATAGTTTCAAAGACTACCTAATGTTTTCAGGACTTTTTTTTTATATACATAAATTATATATATATAAAACTTGGTGTTAAAATATACTTCAACTTTTCATTTTCTTTGTTTTAATATGTATCACTGATCTACACTGGAACAGATGGAAAAAGACAACGTTTACAGTGCGCTCAGGAACTTCCTTTCATTTTCACCTGCAGAAGGAGTGGTGACAGTGAGTAGCTCTGTATGTAATTGTAGATTTGTTTTTCATTACATTTAAAATGTTTATAGTGTTGGCTCCAACATTAGAGAAGGCCTGCTCAGGAAATCAAAGTGTTAAATACACACGTTTCGATTTGACATCAAATGTAGATTGAAAGTTTTCCGATCTCAGTTTACCAGAAATTCAGATGATGATATCAAAACAGGACAAGAGAGGGGAAATAACGAAAAAAAGTTTAGTATTATCAAATTGCAGCTCTGGACCAGGATTCGCCTGTCCAGCACAATAAAGTTCTTACTGTCTATGGGACTTCAGAGAAATCAGTCTTCTTACTTGGCCTTTGAAGTCACCAAGACACCATTGCCTGTGATAAAAGAGTTTATTTATAACTTGGTCAGCTTATGTCTTTTCCCACTGAACCAGCAGGCTTTCCAAGGTTTGGGGATATAATTTCAAGGGCTGTTAAACCTCTGTCAAAGTTTTTCTGGCCCCCTAAGGAGTCTGACTATCCAGCGTTCTGTTTGCTATGACAAGGCTTCATGTGAAAGCATTCGGAAAACTGACAGCTTCAACCGCTGCATTTTTTGTAACAGAAAGTAGCATTTAATCTGAAAAATAACATTAGCAAATCAGCATATAATTGGGTTTTTATTTCCTGCCTTTTCCCCCTTTTCTTTTTGCTATCCTAAGAGATAAGACAAAGCACAATGCTGTAAGTTCCTGATCTCACTGAAAAGATGCTATTTATATGTAACCCGACAAACTGCAAGAGGCAGGAATCAGGGATTTTACTATGATGAAAGATGTTAGAGCAAACCCTTAAAGAGATTATAGCATAGAATGTAGCACTGTTTTAGGATAATATTGTAATCCTTCTGCCAGTTGTTGTCAACAGCAAACATTAAAGACTGGCTTAAAATATCTAAAGTGCTAGTTCTCAAAGTGTCTGGTTTGTCATGTCACACTGAGCACATCTACTGTCAAGAATTTCATTGAAAACTCTGCCTAAAGTGTTGCAGAGAGTTAACACCAAATCACTGTGGCCCCGCAAGCCTCTACAGTTTGGGAACACTTGATCCAAAGGTCCTCCCAAAATGAGCAAATACAACTGGTTCAATGAAAATTTGCCATCTGGAGCTCCAGTCAGTGTTTTGGTCTTTCTGTATTTAAAATCAGTCCAATAAACGAGATTGCCAAAATCATAAGACTGACTAAAAAAACACAGAAGAATTTGAAAAATACTAAGAAATGTGAGCTATTCTTGTGACTTGACTTCCCTGTTTGAACCCTGGGGATCCCTGCTTTCAAACTTTCCTTCACAGACTCGTGAGCAAGAAGTTTTCTTTTCTTCTTCTTTTAAATTCAGGCCAAAACTGTCACATAATCTCACTCAAGATACTGGAGTTAGTGTAAGCACCACATTTTATAAGACTGAAGAAAAAGTCATGGAAGTCGTCCACACCTCTCTGAAAATAATTGTACATATGTTTACCTTCAGATAGTTAAAAGCACAGAGAAATAAGAATACTGCCAGCTTACTAGCAGAGCACTTAAAAATAGCCGTTTGGGGGCTCAGCAAAGCTCCATCTCAACCAGTATCCTACTTTTGACAGTGGCCAAGGGCAGGCACATGGGGAAGGTTGTAAGGGCAGGACAGCTGTGTCGTGCTTCTTCCCTGGAATCCTCCTTCAGCCCTCAGCTTTTGGGGACTTCCTAGGCCTGGGCTAGTTAATTCAATGGATATTTCAGAAGAGCAACAGTAAAAATAAAAAAAGGACAAGGAAGGAGAAAGGCTGACAGTAAGACAACAGGGACTGTTGCATTTATTAGACTGAGTAAGGAATGCTGATGAAAGAGGACAAGTGTTTCCTTTAGCCAAAGCATCATAAGCTTGGCAGAATTGATGCACAGACTGTTATTGCAGCCACAAAAATATTTTATCAATAGGTGTATTCAAGTATATTTGTGCATAAAATCACATTCCTCTTAATGACTTCTGTTAACATAGCCAAAGTCTTTGTGAATATCATCATGCAGGAAAGTTTTCGTCTTTGTCTTGTGTTGGTATTTTGTACCTATTCTGCAGGTATCATCACACTTCTGCAGGAGGAAGTAGTGTTGTAGAGCTGCTCCTTCATGTCTGGTTTTTCCTCCCTTAAAATGGAGAAGATCTTAAGCCGTAGGACAAAAGCATTGTCCTTCAATATATGTGAGACATTCTGTGTTTTAACATATTATGTGTTTAAAGTATCAAGTGTTCATTAAGCAAAAGGTATTATAAAATGGCAAAGTACTATTATTAAGTAAAAATTTCTACATGTTGGTCCAGATGATTAAGCTGGTGTAAAGAAATTTGCACTGTGTCAAGGCAATTCAATGTAAAAATGCATTAACACTTTCTTGCTTTGATGTCAAAGACCTTGAAAAATATTATGATGGAAAATAAATACTTTCTCCCTATAGCTGTATCTGTTTCCACTGTGAATCTATTAAAATAAGGAGTTTCTCTTGCAGATTAGTGGCACCCAAAGCTGATTTAGGCAATGACAACTTTGGAAGTCAATTTATATTTGAATCAGGAAATGACTCAGTATTTTCTGAAGTCTTACTTCAAAGCTCACTCTTTTACAGTTAGGTAAAAATGATATCACATCTTCAGAATGTTAAATTAAACAATTGCACTGGGGCCAGGTTTTATTTCTGATGGTGCTTTAAGCTGGTTTTTCATACTGCATATACATCTCCCAGGCTGATTTTTGTCATATCTAGACAATTAGTGAATAGTATGATATACATGTTCCCTAGTTCTATGACACCTTTTTTAATACTGCATGTCACTCTGTTTTATGTTGCCATACATATAACTTGCCTGCAGTGTGTTAGAATTAGTGGTCTTACGGTTTATGAATCTCCTGACACTGTATCCTATTATTATGTTAGCTGGAAAGGGACCTTCAAGTGAAGTTGATAATAAAAAAAGATGTTAGCCAATAAGAAGCGTTTCTACAAGTGGTCAAATGACAGTGGAAAAGGAAATATTTTAACAAAGCAATGTTAATACAGCCCAGAACCAATGCAAATAAAATCCCTGAGGAAGACTATCTGAAGCAACATACCATACTTTCGGCATAGCGTACTTTAGTGCATGCCCGACACATTTTCCACAAAGCTCTTGTATATTTTCTGTATGAAAATCTAAAGCATAAAGTCTTACATTTAGCAGTTGAAAAAATATAGGAGATTTAAAACAGCAACAGTTCTGCTGTACGCCTACAGATATTTTTGGCAATTGGATCTGAAGGAAATGATCTATCTCAAAAAAAGAGAAAAAAAAAAGGCTGACGAATATGGCCATATAATATGATTGAGGTCTGTCTTTCTTTAAGAAGTAGAAGGTTTGTGTGGACTACAGAAACATGCATAAATTACTATTATTGTCATGATCACTAAGTGTATTTTCAGTATGATCAGCTTCAGTCTTGCCACTGATTGAACTAATGAAGCACGGGGCTCTGTGACCGAGCCCTGCTTGCTCATGCCATGGCCCCTTTATGGAGGGGACACGGAGATGCTCTACAGGCTGGAGCTGCAGTGCACTCTGTCAGCAAGGCTGCTCTTGGCAGCACAGATATGCTAAGATGTTAAATGCTCTATGCAGTTACCTCAGACAAATAGTATTGTTGCTTTTCTCTGTGGTAGCAGACATTTTGCCATCATACTTATTCACCTGAACCCCACTTTATGTTGCTTTGCTTTTCCTTGTGAAGTGCCATAGTGATTTTACATGTGCACCATTGACTATTTTTAAACCTTTGACAATGCAGCCAACATAACTTTGCAGGAATTCAAAGGCAGGCACAGGTCACCCACATTCACAAGCCTGTCATGCTGTGGATGGATGCATCCACAAGGACATAAGGGAAGCCCATTCCACTAAATTGGATTTCTGTCTTATTGTTTCTTCCCTCCAGATGAACAGAGATGAAGAATCGCAAATGTATCAGTTTCAAAGAGTTTAAGAGGCGTTTCAACAGCCTACAGTTTGTTACTACACTTGGCATATTTTGAAACTGTAATTATGGAAGACTTCCAGAAAATCTCAACATGACTGAAAGAGTCAGAGGTAAAATGTGCATGGAAAAGCAGAGATCCCTTTGCTTAGTTTAACCTTCAGGAAGAGTAGTGCAAAGGCAGAACAAATGAAGCTTAATTCAGAAATGTAATTTGTTTAAAAGCAATCAAACAGAGATGGCCACGAGCTGGAAGTACAAAAGAACTCAATATTTTAGGCAGGAAAACACTTAGTAAAATCTTGTAAAATCTAAACAAGTGAAGTGTTTGTGTAACCAAAATCAAACTGTTAGCAATATTTGTCTTAAAACATTTATCAGCACCATGATGAAGCATGGAAGGTGGGTTGGAAGCACATTTAATTTAAATCTACACACTATGCTGATGTTTTTTTTGAACAAATATGAATGATTGAATTTAATGTACTAGAAAAAAAGTTTGATAAAAGGACATATATATAATTATACTGTATGCAATCAAAGTGTCAGTAGTGGAAAGCAGAAATACACTGAGCCAAGGTTGATAAAATTTAAACTGACATTTTTATAACTCTTTAATATATTCTGATCTTGTAGGACTACATTCTTGGTCTCCATAACTTCCAAGACTCTTTTTTGCAGTGGGGAAACTGTATTTTTTCTTGGTTTAATTGTCAGAAAAATGCTACAAAACATCTCTACATTGTAGTTTAAGTTGTGCAAAAATGATTATTAAAATCACCTGTAAATTCTTAACTCCATTCATCCCAGTTAACTTTTTGAAATAAACAGGCAAAGGATTACCAAGATTCAGGGAGACTGAGGGTGAAAGTTGACAACACAGTGCTCTTTATTTCTTGAAAGAAGTAATATAGGCTATGTACCTTCCTTTTAGTATCTTGATCATCTAACATCAATGTGAGAGAGATTCAGTTTTCCTAGGTGACAACATCACTAAGCAATTATCAATTGCAATTATTCTTGAAACGGTGAATCCACCACACTTCATTACAAACCCCTCAGATGATGGACAGATTACCTCAGCCAAGAAGGTGAGCTCCTTGCCTTCTCTTCAGCCCATTTCAACCTAATAAAATAAAGCCTGTTTTAGGTTGGTCCACATTCCCACTACCACAGGAAATAAGACAGGAGGTTGCTTTTCAAAGAGCACTCCTATAAACCTTTGTGGAGGTAGTATGGCCTTCCCACGCAAAGCATCACAGTGCCTCAGGAAGATTACTGTAATGGAGATAGGCTGGTAGGCCAAGGTTAGGTTGGAGTCTTCAGCATTGTAAGCAGCCCAGTGGGGAGGACACGGAAGGTGGCTGTTGGAGCCACGATGCAGAGTGTCACCTCAAAAGTTAGTTTGGTCAACCTCTGTTATTAAGTAGCCAAATTTAGTTTATTGAGAGAAATTTGATCCACTGTAATTAAAATGAAAAACCAAACTGGACAAATCTCAAAAAGTATGGAAGATGAATACCTAGAAACACTGAAGACAAGTATCCACATAGGTGACCTAAGTGCAGATCTAGAAAGCCAAATGTCATAGGGGAATGCCAGTAGCCAGTTTAGAGGATCTTTGGCACCAGTCCTACCATTCACGCCCCAGCGGATGCAATAGTGCTCCAGGGCAGCAGCAGAGCTCAGCTTGTAGGTGCAGTGTGGGTGAGTACCTCCAGGAGTGGGTTTATGGCATGATTAACTCCACCAAGGAAAAACCAATTAGTTAAAAGCCGTGATCTTCCTCTTTAATACAGTGCATGGCTATTTAATCCCATCCTCTGAGAACTTTTGCTCTGTTATTTTACAAGTCTGGTGTACTAATGATAACTTAGATTTCTCTTGCTGTCCTGAAGCACAGTGCAGATATTGAACCTTTTTATTTTTTATAAAAAATTTCCTGTATTTCTTAAAGAGTGCTGGGAATGCAAGGGGGGGATTAGGCAGACAGAGGTGCAAAAATACACAATATAAAAGTAAAATAAAAGTTTGTCCTGGACTAAATGTCTCCTATATATTTTGCTGAAAATGCAAGGACATGCAATTCTTCTCTCATTCAAGGACTTGTACTTTACAGAAGCAAAACACATGAAAACTCACACTTTCACTTGTAAAGGGCTGCATGAAAAAAAATGAATGGAATAGACAAAATGAATGGAATTGCCCATAACATTTTGTCTCCTATGATCCTTGTGCCATGGATGCAGTTTTGACTCTTTAAAAAAACACCGCACCTAATCTTGCACCATCCCAGAGAGGATTTGGGAAGTGTTTAAACAGGCATGTGAGAGGGAGCACGCGCAAAATGAATGAGTGCAACTGGACTGTTGAGCTTCAAATGATTAAAGAGTTAACTGGGCACTGCAGAAAGAGTGCCGCAACTTAACCATTCTGAATTTTTGCTGAATAAATTGAAACTGCATTTGAAAAAATCCTTATAAAGAACATACAATTATCCCGTCTTTTCTGGAATGAGTACTGGAAACAGACTTGCACTGCTCCTTGTGTCTGCTTGGTGGAGTTTTGGCTCAGAGATACCTACACTTGGGCAAGATTTGCCAGATTTTTGATTATGCTCAAACAGCTTTGCATAAATGCCCTAAAATCCATCTCATTGCATCAAGAGGGACCCTTCCCCCCACTCTCTCCCAAAAACTCCAATCCTCCATCCCCAAATCAGATGAAAATTTGGGTGAAGAAATGTTAAATCTAGGAACTCATGCACTTATCTGCAGCTGGAGGCCTCCTTACTCTCAGGTGAACTCTAATGGTGAGAGCAAGCCACTGCAGCTCCAGCCAGGGCAGCCCAGAACAAGACTCAGACCAGCGTGATGCTGAGCTCCAGGAGGACCCCACTGCCCTAACAGCCATTTTGCAAGACTCCTATTTGATTTAAAACAAGTGCTCCTGCTTAGATGCTCTGGATTTGAGTCTTCACACTTAATTTTAGGCAATTGATCAGTGTGTGTTTTTTAAAAATGAATGACTGTACTAAAAAATTAAACACGGGGGAATTGCCTCTTGGCACTCATGCTACCAGCAGTTCCAGGAAAGATTACTCTATCCACTGCTGCATCAGAAAGCATTATTACAAATGAGGAGTCCAGATGTTAAATTTATACATTATCTTCCTGATTTCTTCCCCTATGCTTAGTTCAACTTTTCAAATATTTTATCTTTTATCCAGATATTCAAAACCTTCTGCTTCATGGGGAAGATCATGAGATCACAATGTCTGTAGTCTAAAGAACTGAAGCGTCTAGTTGCTGTTTCAGTCAGTTTTTAAGTCCTTAACTCATGACATAGGAATATAAGCTATTATCCCGAAACCATTTTGAGGAAAGTACTTCATAAATAGTCTGGCTGACATAAAGATTGTACCATTTAAACAGTACAGTAAATGCATAAGAAATATTATCATATGTTGTAAGCTTTGCCTATGTACGTGGAGTACTTTTAGAAGCTGCCAATAAATCGTAACAGATAGCTTAACACTTTGAAACACAGTGGAAAAGCCAATTAAAAATATCTTGGAACAGCAATTGGAAATACTGTGAGCCAGTTGGTCAAAGGTTGCTTTCAGAAATAATTCTGAGCTTATTAATTTTACCACTAACAGTCAATCAGAAATATGGCAACCAACTGGAGTATCCTCATTTTACTTGAGACTAACACTGCTGTCATAACCAAGGATACTCAAACTACTGCCACCCCTTTCATACAAGCGTCAACCCAGAACTTCTGTCATCAAAGTGGGAGCTAATCATGAAATGTTTTCATAAATGTATTTCTATTCCATTTCTTCCTCACATTTCTTTTAAACTATGGATTACACGCTAGCTTGAGCATGGAACACAGGATCTCCCTTGTCAGTGCACACACGTGGAGCAGTGAGGTCCCAGCTGATGACTGGAATTATTCAGTGCTAAAATGATATAAGTGATAATTCATAACATCTGTGTTGTCCTTCAGGAAGTATTTGTTATATTGCAAAACATAAACTTAGCATATTTAGAGTTCTCAAGCGGGACATTTTGGCTGTCTTGAGCTGTTGGTGGGTGAGTGGTAACTTTCACTGCCATTTTTGCGTTCTGCTAAGGCAATACAACATCTTTAAATGCATTTTTATTGCAAGCCAAAGTTTTCAGAAGGACTCCATATTATCTGTCATCATTTCTCACAGTCCAGAAAACCAGCTTTGTTGAAGGTGCTTTCTTCAGAGCTGCAGGTGACAAAATGAGTAAGTATCAAGCAGGCAGTGGGGTTTTGTGATAAGCCTGCGTAAGTGCCATCTTTCTAACTGTTAAACCAAAACTTCTAAATTTCTGTTTTAATGTCTTGGAAAAATATAAAACAATATGGACAAACAATGCGGGACATACAGGAGAGTTACACAGACTACTCGTGCCTCGACTTGGAAAACAGCAGGCTTAGGTAAGACTTATGTAAATACACTAATACTGTGTATTGTGTTCACTTATACTGTCAGCACATTTTCTGAACAAGTTATGAGTTGAAAGCATCATTTTACATTCTCGTCTTTTATTAGCATTCAGACTCATCTAAAAAATGCTTGGGGACCTCATATAGCTTAGTCATGGTGAAACATCAAAGTAGACAGGAGATTAACAGCGTAGAGAAGCACATGGATCTCAGGGAGAGCTTCAAATAATTTGAGTGATTTGGTCGAGCTAAAGTTCCCCAAGGAAAACACCAGTTCTTATTTGAAACTTGACCCTTGAAAAATGTTAAAATATTTTTAACATGATTGCCTCACTATCTGTTGTTTTATAGCACTTCTAGAGACCTAACTTATCATTTCTATAAACAAAGTAACTTCCTGTCTTCAATCAATTGCTTAAGAAGAATGAAGCACACCAGCTGATAGATGTGATTGCAGCAGAGTAGCAAAGGAAGAGCCTAAAGAAACAGGAGAAAATCCTCACTTTGGGACATGCTACAAAACAGTGATGACTTTTTATCATGCATTTGTAAGAAATGCTTTCAGGATTTAGAAAGAAAAATCTCTATTTTAAATTCCTTATCAGTAGGATTTATAGTGCTACAGATTGCTTCAGGCTGAAAAAAAAGAAGAAAAAAGAAAAAGCTGTCTTTTCACAACAATTAGATAAAAACTGCCAAACCCCATATTTTCATGTTTTCATTTGAGATAAAACAGCAAAGCTTTCCTTTGACAGTATCTACAAACCATGTCAGCTAGGTTTGCTATGAATATTCATACAAGTACTTTTTCCTCTATCAGGAAGGTCCCAAACGAGAAGAATTGATCAATGCACAAGGTCATTAATGCCCACACAACAATTTTTTTCCACCTAAACTCTCAGAGTCCATATTTGAAACAAATGTGTGTATTTTTTTCTGAAGAAAGGCTCTGATTCCTCAACCTAGAGCAGTTTCCACTAGGCACAAACTACACACTGCAAATTACAAGCTAAGTATTCTCTACCAAGACTATGAAATAAGTAACTAATGTATTTCCCACGTTGTGAGGATATTCAGTGGCTACAAGTAAGACTGTTGCATCTCTATTGATCATAGTTTAAAACAGAGCTACAGCTATATATTAAATTAAATCCGAGCTCCAGAGAAGTCAATGTGACTTTGCATTAACTTTTGATGGACCAAAATTTCACCCCTTGTTTTCTCTGACTGAGAAAATGGATTTGTCTTCTGGAAGCTCATTGGCCTGAGTATGAAGTGCAAGTTCAGATCCACCAGCTGTAAATTCTTTTGTGTTATAAATAGGCTTTTTGAACCTTTAGTGAAACAAAGAAAGGTAAATGGGGAAAAAAATGTAATCCACCTTCGTTTGGCCTTTTTTTTTTCAGATTAGCAGTAAATTCTGATTTCCATTGGTAAGTAACATGTCTTTGTCAGGCAGCATTTGGTAACACTTTTCAGAGATGAATGGAAGTCATGGTAGTATAAGCATCATTATAGGCCTGAAACTGAAATTTCAGCTGACAATTTTATACCAGCCCTATATTCTAATGTTATCATGAGGTTACACTTCCTCACGTGTTTTCATTTTGTTAGTACAACACAAAGCTAAGACTTTAGTAAAACATTACACATAGCATAGAGAGATTATGCTGGAAATTTGCAATATGTCACTAATTTCTTGCCTCCTGTGCCCTGGCACATTTTGAAAGGAATTAGCAGTACAATCTTTACTAGTTCTGTTGGAGAGTTTCAGCTGTAATTGCCCAGATACCATCTGCTGAAGTGCTCACAGGTCTGAGCCCAGAGTCAGGAAGGTATTTCAATAAAATAGAATTCCTTGTATGATCAGGGTCTTAGAGCAGTTGGCACCTCATGATTTTCTCTCCATGCTACACCAATTTCCATTGTTTGTTCTCCTGGAAAGGACACTTTCTGTGTGGCCAAAAGAAAAATAGTGAAAAAACCCCATATAAATATTCAAGTATTGCTATCGTTACATTTTGCTGCGCTTTATGACCAGATCATGAGCATTCTACAGGAAAACAAAGAAACAAAAGGCCATGCCATCACTGGTGATGTCTCAGGCTTCCTCAGTCCTACTTGTCTGGACTGAGCCCACAGCTCATGGCCACTTGTATGGCCATGAAAAGCTGAGGGACTTGGGTCTTTTTAGTCTGGAGAAGAGAAGACTGAGGGGGGATCTGATCAATGCTTATAAATAGTTAAAGGGTGGGTGTCAAGAGGACAGGGCCAGTCTTTTTTCAGTGGTGCCCAGTGACAGGACAAGAGGAAATGGTCACAAACTTGAACATAAGAAGTTCCATCTAAATATGAGGAGGAACTTCTTTCAGGGTGAAAGAGCCATGGAACAGGCTGCCTAGAGAGGTGGTGGAGTCTCTGTCTCTGGAGATATTCAAAACCCGCCTGAACACATTCCTGTGCAACCTGCTCTAGGTTGTACTGGCAGAGCGGTTGGACTAGATATTTCCAGAGGTCCCTTCCAACCCCTATAATTCTGTGATTCTGTGATTCTGTGGGAGGTCCTGCTGGCTCCAGGCAAACAGCAATGCTGGGCAGGGCCATCTGCATGGTGAGTGGCTGACTGATGGTGCAGAAGAGTCTCAGAGTAAAGAAACCTTGCCATTGTAGTGAGAAAGAGTGGCCCTATTTTTGTACCCTTTTTTTCTTTTGAAGCTCAGTCACTCCTGCTGCAGCATGGCAAGCCCAAGCAAACACAGTTTACTGTTCACAGAGTGACAGGCTCACAGCAGGGCTGAGGCTGGCTGGCACCTCTGGAGATGGCCTCATTCAACCCCCTGTGCAGAGCAAGGCCAGCTACAGCAGCTTGCTTGGGGCTGCGTCCAGTTGTGTTTTGAATATTTCCAAGCATGGAATTTCACAACCTCTCTGAGCAGCCTGTTGTTAATTTGTACATTTTACCTGCAAAACCCAAGAGTCCCTTTGCTTTGCAGAAACTCCAAAAGGCACCTTTCAGTGGCTTCTGGAGAGACAATGCTGCCTTTCACCTCCTGTGTAACTGTAGATGGTCCTAGAGGACAGGGATCTCTGCAGGACTAACCCAAGGCACAGCCTCCAGCCTTTAGTCAGAAATAGGGTGCAGTGGAAAAATGACCACAGTCTCACTGCCTAATTTGCTTAAGAAAGTGCTCAGGCAGCTGGTCCAAGTGCTGCTGGAGTTGTCTCCCATCTCTCCTCTTACCTCTGTCTTTCCTCAGTGCCAAAGCAGAAAATGGTCCACCTCAAGGGAAGCAAACTGGCTTTTGAGAAGCTTTAGACTTTGAGTCTGTTGCTTTAAAACCCAGAAAGAGAAGGACAATATCTCAATGATCAAAATGCTGATTCAATGCATAATCTATATTTATTAAACTATACTTCTAGAGATGGAAAAGAGAAAGGGCAAACCAAAACATACCTCAAGCACCTGTGCTGTTGACTTGCTACTGAATTTTTTGTCTTCTAGAACTCGATCCTGCAAACTTCTGCGCTTGTGATCCTTCCTGGCAACATCAGCTTAGAAGATGTGGATCTCTACTTATCTAGCAATGCATTTCAGTTACCAGCTAAAGCAAGTACAGATTCAACAATATTTTAACTCTGATTTCCTCTGTCATAAAGCATAAAAATATACAGCATAAAAGGCAGCCAATTCCAATTACTGAGTTATCAGATCACTGAGGAGGTCTAGACACATTGAAAATCATGTGAGAAAAGATCCAGCAGCAGAACTCATGCAGGGAATTTGGGGCCCATCACCCAATATTTGCTGGATTTTTTTTATTGCCACCCAACAAATGAACAAATATAGGATGTTTTACTCCCTCCCCACTCCTAGCCTTTTCTTTCTTTCCTCCTATTCAAACTTCTTTTGGAGAAGGCTGGGTGGAAATACCTTCACTCCTCCAAACACTGGGAGAATAGCTGCTCCCCTAACACTTCCAGAGCAGCGTTACTTCAAATGCCGCCACAGCAGCAAACAGGTCTGATGAGGATTAACACCTCCCTGTAATTGGTGGATTTTGATCATTTACGGGAGTGACGTTACTCCCATTGCTCTCATTGATTTTGTTTCATAAATCCCAAGTGTGATATTATCCCCCTGTAGTTTAACTGCTTTTTAGGTGGTGGGAAGGACGGCAGAGGGGAAGAAAATGGGGGGCAGGTTGCACAGTCCACACTACATTTAATTCTCCAATCCATATGTTTTATTTCAACTTTCTCTGGTTTAGGCTGCCTAATTTTCATCTTCAGCTTCGTTTGTTTCACTTCTCATTACTTCCTTTAGCTTCCTTCAGTTTGCGATGTGTTACTCTTATTTCTACTGTCCAAATTTGCTATGTATTCAGAGGTGCTTAGATTCAGTCATAAAGGAGGTCACACAGAGTTCAGAAATGTTTGGAAAGGGAAAAAAAAAGAAGTCTGAGAAAGATCCCCTATTTTTCTTTTCTTCAGGAAGGGTGCTGATGGTTTTGTGATTTGTATGGTAAGTGTTATTGGGAACTGGCTCTGGTATGGCTTGTCCACACGCACTCGGGACAGTGCAGGGTTGTGATGCTGTGTCCTTGCATGAGATCATATCTGCAAATGAGCAGTGGGAGATCGGCTGAGGGAGGCTGAGGGAGGAAGGGAAGAGAGAGACTGTATCAGTCCAATTTGAAATAATTAATCTAATCTTCCTGTTACTAATCTGACCGACTCATATCATCCTTCCCCTCAAAACAAGCTGCTGGATGTCGCGTTCTCTTTTTTATAGACTTCCTGTAGCCATTAGCCCTACGTCAGCTTATGTGATATATCACGTATCCTTTAAAACTCTACATTCATTTGAATGAGTTCCTGAGTTATTAGTTCCTCCATCCACCCACAAATCCCTCCCCTTTCCTCCCCCTGCCCCAGGTAATCAGCGATTCAGCAGGATGCTCAAAGCCTCCACTTACAAAATTATCTAGCCAGGAGGATGTTAGAGGTTTTATGTATATACGGAAGAGGACCAAAAAACAATTGGCTGGGTAAAACATTTACACATAACTTCTGGCTTTCTCTCAGGCAGAGCTTTTGCAAGGGATTTATAGGTCAGATCGGCTCAGCAGTTTCAGCCTATTGCCCACCCTACCTTAACAAAGCTTGCGTGTGTTTGTACAGCTGTGCTCTTAGCTGTGGGAGTCCCAGGGATCCCACAAGCCTTCAGTTCCTCTACCTCCCCTTCATCATTTACCAGCACACAAATGTGCACAGAATGAAACTGTAGAAAACTGTCTGACTAGCAGGTTAAAGGCCCAGGATTCAAACCCTGTTTATTTTCTTTGCTTGATTTCCTGCTGCTACAGTGAGTAAATGGTATTTTTCTCCTTGCCTTTTTACCTGTTTGTCTATCACTGTTTGGCCAAGAATGAAAGAAACCATCCCTTTCAGGCTCCTTTAGAGGACTTCAAGGGACATACAGTATTTATGTGCTGCTCTGGGTCTTCATCATTTTGTTCTGTTTTGGGGGGGTTTGGTATAAAATGGAGGTGGGCACACAGAAGTAAAACCATCTGCATCTCCTGAAACCTTCACACTGAGGAAGGGACTCATTTTAATTAATATTAAGCCAATTCACGATTAAGTCCCGTAAATGCTCGATGCTGAGCAGTTTAGAGGCAGTTAATATACCTTTTTGAACGAGTGCCATGAATTACAAAATCTGCCATCTGGGGAGGTATTACATTTGAAATTAAATAAAAAAAAAGTCAAGATGTTTCTGAAAATTAGCTAGCAAATTCCAGCCAGGCAATCTTACATTCATTAGGATTTTTTTTAAGCAGTGAAAGAAAACAAGGAGGAAAAAAAAAGGTTCTTAAATTATATCTATTAACCTAATAAAGTCCAGAAACTCAGAATTTCAATAAAATATTAGCTTAGCTAGTGATTTCAAAAGAAACTCTATTTATATTTCAAGTATTATTGTCATTCCTAAAGTCTGATGCCAGTTTGATAAAAGCTCTAATTCAGAAAAGTATAAACTCTACTAACAAAAGAAATTAAAAACTGTCACATTTTCAAAGGATCCTATTACTCAGTTCTTGCAGACATTTCTAATTAGAGAACTGTATTCATTAACACTTGATATGTTAGCAATCTGCCAAGATTTTTCCTTTTCTCTCTCAGGCATTTGGGCCTCTGTTCTGCAGTGAGCTCAGTGAAGACTCACGTCCACATCCAGACTGACTCGGAGGGTAGCAGGAGGTGGAGAGGCTCCAACACAGACAGCTTGCTGGGCCAAAGCAAAGTGACATTTAAGTTCCTTACTGTTCCTATCCCCACTCTTTTTTTTTTTTTTTTTCATTTTATAATTCTGTAGACATAAAAAGGAAGAAGGAGAACCTCAAGTGTTGTTTCCATTGACACCAGTTTACAAAAGAGAACTCATTGATTGTTGTAAAGATGATTCAGGCACTGGCTGAGGACTAAAGACCATGTCCCTGCTTGAAAAATTACATTGATATTTATGATTAAAAAAAAAAAAGTCATAGAATCATAGAATGGCTAGAGTTGGAAGGGACCTTAAAGATCATCAAGTTCCAACCCCCCTGCCATGGGCAGAGCTGCAGGTTCTGTCCCAGCACTCAGAATAGTATGGGAAAATCTGGAACATTTGAAAACATGAAATAAAAGATCACAGCTGCTCTGCCTTTTCTGGGGTGCTCTAATTTCCTTATGGTTTACTTTGTTTTTCTCAGATTAACCCACGCTTTACACATCAGGTAAGATGCTCACCAGTTGAAATGAAGTGAAAAGAAAAAGAAGCAATGTATGGATATGCAAGTAACAGTTACTTACAAAGTAACCGTGTTAAAGTTTGGCGTGGGCAGTCTCAGTGAGATGGCCCAGGGAAGTATTCTAAAGAAACACTGCACTAAGAAATGTAATTAAGGGTAAGAAATCTCCAAACACAGTATTCTTCCAGACAATTGCCCATACTACTGCTACACCAAAGTTTTCAAAACTCATGAGTTTGACTTAAAGGCTGCAGTTAGAAAAGGCACATTGAAGAATTTTTTGCAGAGGAGGAGAGGAGTTGCCTTTTCACTTTTGAAACATCTTCAGGTTCATATTTTCATGATATCTATCCAATTCTTTTTTATTTTTTATTTTTTTTTTAAACTAAGAGCTGAAATGGTTTTGTCATCACAGTGTCCTTGTTTTAGGCCATAAGGGGACTGGAAGGAAGACCTTCATGCCATACTGAATCAAAGGTCTTGTTTCTTTCTACTGAACTATGTACAGGAGACCTTCAAGAGATACAGCTTTTCACAATCCTGCCTCTTGACTCAGTAGAGAGGTACCTTTGCCTCCTGGAAATAGCTACAGAGGCATTGAAGAGGTAAGACAATAGGATTTCCATTGTCAAAGCTCAGGATAAAGTGAGAGGGGAATAATGTTCAAATTAGAGTACATATTGTCAAACTGTACATTTTCACTAAGGAAATAAAATAAACTGTATTCACTGCTGAAAGCGTGAATAGCTGAAGAAGTAGCTAATCTTCTTTTCCAGTTAATGAAGCAAGTTAGATTATAAGCAGACAGTACAGGAAGGGGGTGAGGGACTGGAAAACTCAAGCCCTTCCCCTGAGATACATTTGGAAAAGATCTGTGGGAGAGCTGAAGGAGTTTTTGTTTGACTTTCCGTTTGTTTGGTTTGTTATACTGCAAAACAGAAAAAGGACGTGGGTATAATACAAATCTCTCCAGTGTTACAGAAGATCCACCTCCCATATTAATCAAAACATGTGAAGATAGGCATTTAACTGCAAGAATTTGTACAGTATGGCAAGAGGGAGAGATTATTGCAAAAATCTGGAATGGAACTAGTCAGTGAACATGGATAAAACAAAAACGTATCTGGGAGTAGGTGAACATGTTTGAAACCTCTTGCCATGCAGGCAAAATTCATGATGTGCTGTGCACTGAAGTAAGAAAAGGGATCCCAAGACTGTTAACCTAAAAGCTACACATAATTTCTGAAGAACTCCAGGAGCTTAGTCCATAATTTACTTAGGGTAGGGGACTTTCTTTTGGTTTTATTCATTTTCCAGGTACCAATGAATTTTAGACCTGCCTCACCCAAATAACAAAGATAAAACCTTTATAAACAAAGGAACTAGAACCAAGTAAATATGCTTCCACCACCTCATATGCCAAATGCATATTTATCCTGATTACAACAGGGACCACATCTTGTCAAGAAGCTTCAGTCTGCTTGCAACACATAATAAATGCACCTACACACAACATGTTAATAGCTCTCAGAGTGCAATGGAAAGTCTTAATTACAATCTGTGTGTTTTCTTCACACTTCTAAGGTGCTATACATACCATCCTGATGGCATAAGTCATCTCCAGTCATCTCCAATGATCTCCATACTAGGCTTCTAGTATGATTAGAGATACACAACTTCCAAAGAGAATATCTGGCGTGACTCAGTGATAATCCTTTTGTCATGCTGCTATCTTGGGGATAAAATTTCTGAACAGTGGATAATACATTAAGGTAGCCTTTGCCTTTAGGTGATGCCAGTACAGGAATTTTTCATTTAGTCGATCTATTCAATGCAACCAGATGGTATCACATTTTTTAAGTAGAGGGGCACATTACAAAGAATGCAAGTTTGCTGTTATCAAACCTAGCAGAGAAACCAAGGGCCAACAAGCTTTAAGGCTTATACCTGACATTTGTGAAGTCTGGAGATTTGTAGAGCACTCTGGAGAAATTTTATAAATTGATGGCAGGATCTAGATAAAGCTTGTGTTTAATCTTTCTTTTCTCTTTTCAAGAAGGATAGTGCTTCACTTAGGGCTCATTCACTCAGTGTCCTTCTATAGTTCTCACTGACATTGTGGCATTTAAACCTATTCCTACTAATCCATTGACATTTAAACCTTGACCTGGAAATGCTGCAGAAAATATAGCTTACTGGGCAGCATGACTGGGTGGTTAGCAGGAAGGATTTAGGAATATTGGAAAAGCTAATCAAAAAAGAAGCAAAAGAAGTACAGAAAGAAGAAGCCATTATTGAAAAACACAGAGGCAAATTCTTACAGAAGACTGTGCAATGTAATAGAGATTCCCTCTGGGATACAGAGGTCTCTCCCTATAGGTACTGAAAACACATTTTCCAGAAACAGCTATTGGTGTTCAGAGGAACAGATGACAGAAGGAAAGAGAGGAGGAGGAGAAGAATTCAGTGGAAAACTGGAGGGAGGAAAAGGACAGGAAAAAAACTAAATGCACCACCAAGTGTTCTGGTTGTGATTTTAATGGCTCAGGGGCTCACCAAACCTTAGTTTTCTCTGCACAGCTACCACCGCTGGAGCGGGCAACTCTGTAGCTCCCAGCAAAGAGGCCCGTTGAAGAGGAAGCTTGTCTACTGCATGTGGGAGATAAACTGGATATTTTTCCCCGTGTTTGGGTGTTACGAATGACAGTCTTTCATCTCTGCTGTGCCTGCAACTATACTTGTAAAAACCTACAAACTTAAACATAGCAAAGGGAAGTGTCAATTTGGGTACAATAATAAAATTAAAATGAAAATAAGGCATAGATTATTATGCATAACAATGCAATGTTCAAAATCCTTTGATGCAAGATAAGTCTGTGGCATTTTTGAACATTTTCTGTAACACAGGAAACTGCATCTCACGGTGGGCAATGTTGTGGGGCAGCTTTCATTTCTACAGCTGAAGAATTAGTCATAAGAGGCAACTTTTGGCTCTGCCAGACTCCTGTAAGCTTCAGTCAGATTTGGGTTGTATCCTCAGCTTTCGTTTTAAAAACCACAAAGTTAGAATTTGTAAGTATATAATAAACAATGACATAAAACAATGAGAAAGTCCTATAGAATTGAACTGGGTAAAGCATAGCGTTTTCTATGAAGGCTTATCTAAGCTATTTTCACTTCTGAACATGAAACAGAATACAAGACACTAAATTATAATTGAACATTTTCTATTGTATACATTTATATTTAAGAGGTATATATATATTTATGTAAGGTAATGAAAGCAGCACAGGTTAGCTTTCCTTTCATTTTCACTAGGATGGTAATGTATGAAATGGTTCAGGGAACATTTGTCATTCAGCTGGTTTTGTAGGTGCACAGTTGGCTCCCTTCTTCACCCTTCTCATCCTCCTCATCCTTGAAAACAGCACCACTGTCAGCCTAAGTAGTCTGTTTCCAGTGTAGCCTTCTTTAATCATGATGAAAAGCCTAAAAGCCAGTAGAAGGTCCAATCTAATGATGCTTTTTAAACAGAGAAACACTCAGCAAGTATTTATTGTGACTGGCCTAATTACAGCAGTAGCAGGGACAGGCCAATATACCCATTATGGTTTTCTAACTCACTGTAACATCTCACTGCAGAAACTGAACTTTCAGCTCTAATAATGGTGGCGAATCCAATGGCTTTTTTTATGCCATATAATATCCAAGGCCTCTGTTTGCTTATTTGGATCTAGTCCAGATTGGTTCTAAGGACTGAAATGACTCCTGGGTTGTTTTTCATTTTGGGGGTGGGGAAGAGCTTAGGCAGTTATGAATGATATGATGTAATGAACCTCTTCTCACCAGACCCTTTGCTGTTACAATTCACACCAAAAGACATCAGATATTTTGCTTGGGGCTCATGCAATAGGATGTTGGAAGTGATGATTTCTGTGTCTCTTTTTTTCTATATGGAGAGAATAAATCCTAAAATAGTTGTTAAAAAATAACCGTTCAGGTCCTGTGACAACTGGCTTTGGTCTGACTTATATCAAAAGTGAGAGCTGACCCAGTACATTCTCAGGGAAACTTCACAATAGGCAAGGGTGTGATGGAGAGGAAAAGTGATGTAACCTTGCTTACCAGAAGGAATTAGGAAGAGCGAAGCAATTAAAAACTTGAACTGAGAAGTCATGATCTCGTCGGCTCTCCACGTCAATATTCTTCCTTTCTCCTACAAGATTGCATTTTAGGGTAGTAACTCTGTTTATCTCATTGTATTTCATGCAGAACAAAGACCAGGACTCACCAAAACTGAGGAATGGTCTTGCACCCTCCAAGAGGTCTGAGAGGCCTGGTGTAATGAGAAAGCTTGCATGATAAGCAGAATATGATGTCATTCTCCAGGTCCAGCAAGATAGCCGTCTTCCTGAAAGTCGTCTAAAGCCAAGAATTTTTAAACTAGGACCTAAAAATTAGGACCAAGCATCTGGACAGACGATGTGAATGCCTGTCAATCAACACCAGGCAAAACCTTTAAACTGGTGATTTAGTGGTCTTAGCTGTAGTTTGTTCTTTTGACATTTCTGTACGAAGGAAATAAGCTCACCATGATCATGGCCACAATGAACATGTTAAATTTCATTTTCTTACAGAATTTTGTAACAAATTTCAGCTGCTCACCTGGTTGTGTTTATATACCACAGAGGTAGAATTCAGACTGGGTATTTAAAGATCTTTAAGCATATCCACTCTCTAATTCTTAGATCAAAAGGTAGCATTATACTTTTATCTACAAACAAAATGAGAAATGCAATGCTATCTGGCTCCTTTATCTTTTAGAAGCAGGACTAAACTGCAAGACTGAGTCTCTTTATCTCTTCAAATTAAGCTCCTTTCATTTTCTTATATCTAATTGATATTCTTTCTAGTCAATTTGTAATGAAAGTGTCCTTATTGTCCTCACTTGTTAGTCCATTTAGGTAATGCAATAGGGATCAACAGTAGCTTAGCAGCAAGAGTCTGCTCAACGTTTTCTGTTTTCCAGGAGCAAAAGGGGGTTTTCATGTAAAATCAAACATATCCTTGCTATACCCTCTGGACATAGGATTCTTTCTCATCATCCCAGCAAAACCTTTGCAATTACATAAGATGCAGGGCTGATCTTTTGGGCATTGGAAACTTCCAGGGAACTCTCATGTGCCTTTTAAAAAGGCACAATTCATTGCTGTCACCTTATTTTTTAAGCAACTGCTGCTGTGACAAATATTTCTATTTCATATAAATAACATTTTCTAACTAAGGTTCCCAAAGTTTTACTTTACTGTACTCTATGATTTTAAACACAAAAACCCCACTGGTATATTTTCTGTATCTTTCTTCATATTTTTTTTATATTTTTTTTTTATTTTAGAAGTGCATATATGAAGTTAAGGCAATTATTGTTTGAGTTTCCAATTTACCACTAATTGGTCTTCACCTGAAATCACAGAACTTAATTGATCCAGGATATGATAAGTTTGGTCCATGTTATGTGATTTTCAACCACTTCATAATTTTTATAGAAAATAACTGTGAGGATATAAACAGTCAACACATTCTTTTCTCACCAGGAATACACATGTATTAATTTATATGCACAATAAGCAACAGGAAAAGATTAACTCCAAAGGGAAAATCCTGTATCACTCAAGTACGTAATTGCATATTCACTGTATGTGAACAATTACATGCCCAGCTGAGCTGTATAATCACCACAGTTGTAGGTGCAAATTCTGTAATTGTACATGCTGGTAATTGCCATAGCTATTTGCCTGTGAAGTCACCTCGTTTGCATCTGTGACAGTGGCCTCTGCATTTTCAAATTAGGAGATTCATTGTGGGGCAAAACTTTTAAGAAAACAGAGCCCTAAAGAGTAAGACTGGTTTCCATACAAATGTCTCTAACCCTGAAACAAGTTGGGAGAGGTATATGGAAAAGAAACAAAATTATGTCTCCCAAGAATGTTACTGGAAGATTTTCACATGGTGTCACAACATTTTTAAGCAGCAATTGCCAAATGGCATTACTGCAGGAATCAGTATGAAAGAGCCCTTGCGGGAAAGTCTGTTAAAAAAACATGGATATTAAAGAGAAGTCATGTGAATGTCAGTTCCATTTTGCAACTGTTAATCTAATGCTTCAATCTAACTAACATTTCCAGACGTTGTGTTTCTTCACTTGCATCACCTGGCTTTGGCCTTTTCCAAGGGTAAGCCAACTGCTCCATGCAGAAAGAGTTGAGAATGGGCCTGTTTAATTGACTGACTCTGTACTTTCACCATCTCTGGCACAAGTTCTTTTTTCCTCTTACACTCCCACAAAGAAATCTTAAACTCTTACGCTAAGAGGGAAGGTCACTTGCTGCCTTTATAATTAGCAACCTACTACTGACTGCTGGAATTTTAGAGAGAACAAATCCTCCATAAAACACCCAGTTTCGTGGTCTGGATGGCATGTGTCCAAAATTATGATCTAATTCACAGTCTGTTGCTTGAAAATGATGCACGACGCTACCCTAGCCTGAGAAGTTTATTAGGAACAACTCTACACCATCCGGTGCAGCATGAGAGAGAGCTTCTCAGGGTGGTGCCACACAAGTGGATAAACCTATAGACACACTTTAGTATAGACACGAACAAGGAACACAGCATTGCTGCTCCCAAGTTGATCGAGGGATTAATCCTGCTGAGATGTTTTCTAACACACGACTCCTCAGCAGTGTGGATTCCCCAAGTCAGAGTACAGCACTTGTGTTGTGGGGCTCTTTCTGGCTCCAGGACCTTCACAGACGTCGCAGCCCTTATTAGTAGACTTCGAGCAACCACAGTGAGTGAGGGATGAGTATTAATACTACATTTGATAGTTACTAGTATCTAGCACATTCAGTCTGAAAGCTCATTTTGCAAACATTAATGATAGCTTAAAGTACCTTACCATAATTAACATACAGGTAGGTTAATTGGGGCACTTGGTGGATTTCTTCATGATCCCAGGGTAAGCACCATGCTGCACACAAATGTACCCATTTTGTCTAATGCTCTTCCTTGGACTTACCAAGTGAGCTTTTGATGACTTGTACTTCAGTCCTTAACTTCTGTAATTCTGTCTTTTTAATAAGCACTTTGATGATAAGCACTACTTTAACAGTTTAGTGATTTAATCTTGCAAATTTCAGCATGCATCCTAAACCCACTGCCAGTCATATCTGCATGTCAGCTTGCAAGTTTGGTCTTCTCTCTACATAAAACCTGGCCAGGAAGACAGTACAATCCTATCTGCATTATCTTGTTTTCTGTTTTATAGTCTGTGGTGGGAAGGATGACAGCTATGTCTGCATCCACCAGCTATGCGAATGGCCCTTGTTTGTCCATTGCTTTCCAAACCAAGCTATCTTCTGTCCTCAGGCCCTACCTCATATATATTCTTCTTAGGAATCCAAAGGCCGCATAAAATGATAAAAAGAATTTGGCACTTTTATCCTAAAAGCACTTCCAGCCATCTCCATTTGTCAGATTCCAAGTCAATCTCACATACAAAATCAGACCTATAGGTTGTGTCACCCACTCCAAGAGCTGAAACCAATGGGAAGGGCTCAGAGAAGGAAATGTATGGAAATTCTTTCACAAAAGACAAATCCTGGCAGAGGCAGGCTACAAAGGCCCATCTGCTCTGGTGAGCAGATATGTGGGCATGATCCCCTCTTTGTTATTTATGTGGGGCTTAGCTTCATAACGTGGAGTGAGAACAATACCCCTGTTCAACACCAGCTGTATAATTTTAGATAGCACTCAATAGCCAATTGAGCAAGACCGATTCCAATCTGTCAGCGTAGTGTGGTCTGCCCTGTCGCAGGAAGTGTTGTTTTTGGAACAATGCTGAGCAGCCATTGCCATTTTACTGTCTACTGACAGAAATTAATAGTGAAGGCCTCGTAGAGCAATTTATCAACAGTTGTTTGAATTCACACTTTTTTTCAGCCTCCTATCTCTAGACCAGCGCAGGGCTGCCTGCCTATTTATGTCAAAATGTCAGTGGAAGGTAGAAATTGAGCAGGATCAACTCCTGGGAGTAACCGATCTCAGTGACGCAGGGTTTGGTTAAACCCCGCCAGGACTGGTTTTGAAAGGGGCTGAAATGCTCCGGCTCAGGCCTCTGACCGGTCACAGGAGAGATGTAAACACAGATGCAGCCAGGCCACCAAGAGCCCAGCCCCTCAAACGCAGTGCCCCAGATAGTGCAATTAGCACCCCGCGAGACGAAGCGCCGGGAGAAAACCTCTGAAAGAAGCAATCGTTTTTTCTTCAATTCAACCGTGTAACATAAAATAAAAAATACAGACATGTTAACTGACATGAGAAGGAAGTTTATTTTCAGTCTTTTTATTCCGTTTTTTTTTTAATTAAAAAAAAGCAAATTCCCACTCAAAGAGAAAATATGAACTATGGCCATTTGAAAATCTTTTATCAATTCAGTTTCATTTGCTGAAAACACCAGGCTGAGATTAGTGTTCCTTCCTACCCACAAACTGTGCTTGCAACACAAATTGTGTTACCATCCACCTTAAGTGACAGTGTAATTCTGCTAGAATACAACAGTACTCCCAGATGTACCTTATTAGTAGTGACAGGGTGTATACAAAGAGCACTAGGGTGGCAGTGCAATTTCAGTATTCATAAAGAAACCAATTAACATCAGAATGAAATTCAAGGATACTGTACTATACAAAAGAGGAAAAAAAAAAGAAAGAAGTTCATGGGGTATTGGTATTCGTGTGGAACAAATATTCTTTTATTTTTTTTAGGATATAAACAAAATTAGGACTATTTGCTAATGAGAAAATTATTTGAAGTAATAATTGTGTGTATATATGTATAAATGTAAATTGCAATTAAATCTTAATTTAGAAAATACCACTCTCGGCTACGTAGCGATTCTAAAAGGATTACCTTTTTAAGCATGAATGACATTTACGTAAAAATATCTTTGTATGCAGTAGCTTTGAAAAAGATTAATCTCTAGACAGGTTTGTCCATACCGTTTTTCTCACAATCTAGTATCACTGGGGAAAAATAGACTTTACAGTCTTGCAGAAACTTTGAAAGCACATTTTCCAGTAGCAGGCTTTATTTTCAGCAATTTATCTTTTGCTACTTCCTTTCTTTGAATGCTACTTTTGATGCTGTTTTGTGTGAGGGATAACAGCAAACTGGCTGGAAGAACCTCAAAGCGGGTGGGGGGGAGAGGGAAAAAGAAAGAAGGCTGCCCTGCTTGACAAAGAAAAATAGGCTTTCCCATTCTCTCAAGCAAAAAGCTGATTTTTCCAGTATAAAAAAGTTATGGGGTTCTTAAATTTCTGGCAGCACCAACATAACCTTCATTATTTGATATCCTAACCACAGCATCAAACCCACAAAAGTTCAATGAGGAGAAATTCTTTTTTTTTTCTTCAAAGGAACTTATTGTATACTCCCCTGTCAATGGAGAGAGGAGAGTTGGGGTTTTTTTCTTCTAAAAAGTGTGATTTTTATTGCAAATTAGAAAGACTGTGGAGATCCAGGCTACGATTCACACTAAAAGCCTGACACTCAAGGAGCCTTCATGACATACTTCAAGGTCAGGAGCTGTGAAAATTAACGCAGAGAGTACACCCTCATTAATAAACAGATTTGTAGAATCTGATCAGCCCAGGAAGGACTGGAATACACTTTTTTCTTAATATAGTATTTATTTGTGTTTATAACTCCTTGGGCATACTGGCTTGGTTAGGTACATATTCTTTATTCAGACAAGAGATCAGGTGTAAAGATAGGTGCACGGGAGAAACATGGATAGGAACCATCAGGGTGGGGCAAAGGGTGAAGAAACATTGTTCTCACTGATGGACAAATAGGACTTCGAATTAGCTTTATACACCCACTCATCTTGGTAGAAATCAACTACGCTGTGAAAAGTAGTTAGATCCTACCTTCATTTCACCAATCCAAATGCCTACCCTGAATGTTGTAGGAGATGAATGTGAACGTCGGATCACTGTTCTGCAAGGGATGCAGGAGAATCCTCCTGCCAGGACCCCCTTAGCACAGCTAGTGAGTTCCGGTTGTGGGCATGTACAGCCATATAACCTGTTGGATATTTTGAGGCAGTATGTCATGCATCCATGGCATTTATATAGGAGAGTCTTGGTCATACTGTTCACACACGGGAAAATTTTTTAGTCCCTCTCTCAAGCTATAGGTGCTCTTGTACAGGTGGCACCTACTAAATTCAGAGAAGAAACATCGGTGAAATCTGGATATAAAGGTACATACCTAGTTAGAAATGTGAAACTGAAAATGCAACTGTGAATTGACTGTGGCTGTGCTGACCATGTTACAGATCTGAAGAAGGTAATCAGGAATGTAATCAGCAGGTGCATTAGAAGAAAATACCTGGGACTTTCAGCAACGCTGTGAGACCTCAGTTAAATCTGGGTGCTCATTCTATCCTGAAACAGTCATATTACCCCTGTGTGCTTCATAATTTTTTATTAACTTTGCTTCATCTCTGCATACTTTGTGTAAGTGCTTTTCTTTAAAAGACCTTCTCTTTCAGTACTTCTTGACTGTTCACGGAATCATGGAATCACGGAATTCTCAGAGTTGGAAGGGACCTCTAGAGATCATCTAGTCCAACTCCCCTGCTAAAGCAGGATTGCCCAGAACACATCACTCAGGACTGCATCAAGGCAGGTCTTGAAAATCTCCAGAGTAGGGGACTCCACGACCTCCCCGGGCAGCCTGTTCCAGTGCTCTGTCACCCTCACCATAAAAAAGTTTCTCCTCATATTTAAACGGAACTTCCTATGTTTCAGCTCATGCCCGTTGCCCCTTGTCCTATCACTGGAAGCCACTGAAAAAAGTCCATCCCTTGATTGTTATTGCATAGGAATTTTTTCGGGCGATGCTGAACCCAAGACAGAGCAATCACTTCTCCCAGCTTCACAAAATTTACCAGTCCTGTCTGGTGAGTGCTACTGTTCCATTCAAGGTGCTACCTCTCTCATCCATCTACCTTGCCCTTCTACCAGAGGTTGCACCTCTGTGGTGACACGGGACAACTCCTGGGTGGACACAGCTGGATCTCCGTTGCTCCAGTTCAGTCTAGGGTCTTAGACTAACTCCCCCTTCAATGACAGTTAAGGTTAAGGAGCTAGGAGCAGCTGAGGCTCCTTTATATGTGTGTGCTTTTAGATACGTTGATTGCTACTGGGTTGGACAGTGGGAAAAAGTGGCACCTTAAACTGGCATAATTAAACTAGAATTTGTTTAAACTGACATAATTAAACTAGAGCCCTAAATCAGAGAAAGCTCTAATGTAATTCTCACTTTTTTAAAAATTACTTTTCCCACTGATAGGACAATATAGGCATATAGTTACCTCACATAAGAGACAGAGTTCATGTAAGAATGAATGTGTTTGTGGACAATGTCATTGGAAAATATGGAGCAAAAAAGGGTACCAATATATTATTCATCCTCAGGGTGACAACAAAATCAGATAGAAAAAGGAAGCAATGAAAAATTCAGGTAAGCAAAATGTGTTTATTTTGGGGAAAATTAGAGCTCTCTTCCTGACCTGAGCATGTAACGAGGATGCTGAGTCAGCATTGCTAGTAAGGGAAAGCCAGATCAGAGACGGTCATAAAATGAGCAAGGTTTCAAGCAAACAGACAAACAGGAAAACAGGTAAATAAAATAATGGTTTACATTTTGCGGGACTGAGTTTATTTTCACAAAGTTTTCTTAATCCATGAATAATTTCATATAGGGTGTATTAATGGATTTTGATGGTTTAACTTTTCTATCTAGCGTTGAACAAGCCTTCTGTCATTGTGAGACATGATGAGATCATTGTGAAAGAGCTTGTACTTACACCTGTTTTGCTTTTCAGAAAGTGCCCTCAACAGACATGGAAATAGGAGGGTCAAATATATCTTGGTCAGAGCTTTGCCCACTACAGATCACAGCAGTTTAGCCTTAAGGCAGCGAGAGATAATATTTCAAAGGTGAGTAACATTGTGTGCAAACTGCTTTTGTCTTGCCAATAGACTAATCTGATTAGCAGACTGTTCTTTCATGATTTGGGTGTAACATCTTAGAAATGAGACTTTTGGTCACCTTTTCACTGAATTTCTACCAGTAGGAAGAGATGAACGGGTTGGTTTGTGCTCTTTCCGCTGAGATACATAAGCACAAGTAGAGCTGGTTTGTACGTTATTTCAGCTGGTATAGCCCCTCTATGCTTTCTGTACTGAAAATAGGTGTTTATTACTTGGAAACCCAGTAGAGAGCTGTCCTTTAATCATTTGACTGTGGGATCTGACATGTTATAAAATGCACCTGTTAGAGACTGTGCTGGAATTCAATTAGCTCTCATGTGACTTTTGCAGCTGAACTAATGGGCTGAAAGGTTATACTGGGTAAATACAAGATCCCAAGTTGATTCACAGAGAAGAAGTCTGGAGAAATGTCATGATTTCACTTTGTAAATTTTGGCCATACCACAATAATCACATTGTTATTTTGCTTTAAATAGACCATTACTAGAGCGATACTGCTTACATATTTGGAATTTTCAAAAAAAAAGTCTTTTAGTTAATACTTCTCGTGTTAAGTCAGACACTTTGGAGTAAGAAACAAAAATTACCATACTACAACAGTTATAGTTTTATAAATAGTGAACATTTCTTTCAACTTATTGTTTATGTTATTTGTTGTGTTTGACTGGTATAGCTAGACATAGAGCAAATTCATTAAGAAGCTTACTATGACTTGTTATAAGAAAACAATGGGTTTAATTAACATGCCTAATATTCTTCTGTAATTGCGTTATAACAATTCAATAATAAGATACAATTTTCTTTTATGGAATATCTACTATGGAAAAGCTTCTTTAGTGTGTGTGTCCACCAAGGTTTTTTGCAGATTTCTTTCACCTTATATTTTCGTTTGACGTTCTATAGCATGGTCCGGTATCAGCTGCATGATCCATTTCCTAATCTTGCACTGAACAAAGAGAACTTTTACTGTTTTATTAATACGAATGATCACAAAAGCTACATCTTGGATCAGTTTAATGTAATCTTTTAGACTCTTTTACAATCTGTAAATTTTAGATTTTACATCTTGTAAATGCCAAATTACAAATACTTGAGCTTGTAAAGTGTGCTTACATAGATCTACACAATAAAGCTATAAAACTGTGATGTGAACAAGGTAATACACACAGTGTTAAAAATCTATATTAATAGCTACACAATTTTCATTATGTTGTCAGATTTTGTCCAGTTCTCCATCTGTCAAGATTGAAGCTGACAAACTTTGGTCTCTTGTTCCTACCCTTCTGCCTCCACAGCTCCTATAACTGCACATTTTTCATCAGCTAGTGCTTTTCTAATCCAGAAACCTGAGATACATTTTGCTTTTTATAAAGCCTATGAACAGACCTTGCTCTAGAATGACCATTAGAGTTGACCTTGTTTCCAGATGGGATTCCAAGTGTATTTTGTTATAAATAAATAAATAAACAGATGTATAGATGTATCCTTTACAATGTATTAACTTGATGGTGACTTTGATTCTCCACTTTTGGGAGGACCAGTGAGCACTGCACCAACCTGGGGAAGCTGGAGTACTATTGAGCTCCTGCTCAGCATCCATCAGCCTCTGCGAGCAGGGAGAGGAGAGAGTTGGATCATTACCCTGCCTCCTGACTAAGTTATATTTTTAATCAGCTTGTTCAAACAAACCACCAACCCATTTTAGCTGAAACTTTCAAAATGAATTCAACTTGAGGCAGAGTCCTGGCAAAGAGAATTTCAGCCTAATGGACTAAAGTCTGGCAAAGTAGAAAGTGGCTTCTGAGAGAAACATTAGGTGTGCTTCAAAATGGGACAGAAAGAGCCTTAAGTCTAGAGGAATACAAGAAAATAATGATGTAGGCTGTTTTGTTACTGGGAACATCCAATATTGGCTGAGTTGATAAGTCTTCTTGTCCTCCCCACGCTCTCCTGTTTTGAGATTTGGATTTCTTTTAACTTGTTTTGTTTTAAGCACAGTAGAAAGCTAAACTGAAGGAGGAACCTTAGTAATTCTTAGAATGGGTATAGCTCACCATTTCTTTCTCTTTGATTTTTTTGTCTTGTTTTCTTTATTTTTTCAAGTTAAAGACACAACAAATTTTGACAGGTAAATGTCTGTAAACTGTGGTTTCGTAGAATGAATGCATCCTTTATGAAGTTTTCTAGTTCTTGAGCAAGAGAAACGTAACATTGCTGCTGTGTACTTAAGCTGCCTGTAGTCAGTGCTTGGAGAGCTGCCACTCCCCGCTGGTTGCCGCTGTGGTTAGGAGCCTAAGTGAGAGTAAAGTTATCAGGTGGCTGGGTATAACATTAGTTAATATATCTTGAATACATCTTAGCCCGCAGCCTTGGCAGAACTGATATTACTTTTCTATTTGCAGATTTCATAGCACAATGTACATATATAAGTTTAAGAACTTTTTTTTTGAAAAAAATTAAATTCAGTTTTAAAATTAATCAATGACATTTTTCTAATTGATAGTTTATTTTGTTATTTAAACCATGGTGCACTGTGGGATTTTCTGTCTGGAGCACCACTGTTTACAGTACAGATGTCTTGTCTGTCTCAAGGCCGGTACCGCACTATCTCAGGCCATGGGGTTCCCTTAAACAATTCAGAGTATGAACAGTAAAGCTGTCTGACCCCATAATGACTAACCAGAGAGCTTTTGCTGAACTTGAATCAAATGTCTTCCTAAGCTCTCTGTTAATTCTTACTTAAATATAGAACTTAAAAAGAAAACGTAGAATTAAAAAAGATCAGACAAGCAGCCGTGGAGTCACTTTGATCACTTTAACTATGATGGAAAAAATTGTAGTGCAAGAATTCATAACAGAAGAAAGTTCAGGATGTTCACGTTCACAATAAAATGAACATCATTTTATCACTGTGAGCCAGTAGTGCCACCTTGAAAATATGAAACATAATACATCCTCCTTTTTATAACAGAATTTATTGAAGAATGACTGATGGAGTATAAAACTAAAATAGACATCTTTCAGTACCTAGGACGTATATTGATTAAAAATGAAAAATGCAAGTCTTATATTTCTGTTGTGAGAATGCTGTCAAATCAGTTTCCACATTCAAGTTAATCTTCCCCTCATGCTCAATGAAGATCTGGGAGATTCTCACCTTCTCTTTTTCTTTCTTGATGGCTGTGTTTAATTTGCACTAAGCTACTATGAAGAGAAAGAAACAAAATCAGCCTCTCCTAGTTTACTCCTGTTTTAGCCAAAAATGATAAGTTACCACCCAAAGCCCCAGGCCCAAAGGCAAGGCTAATCAGAAGCTAAGGCACATCACAGCCCAAAGCCTGGCTGTAAACTGCACCTAATTCGGGGGATATGTGCATATCTTCAAGGTGCAGAAAGGCAGGGGCAGGCAAGGGAAGAGATAGTGAGTATGTCATTGGAATGAAGTCAAGAGAAATAACTTCTTTTGGGCACTGCATTTGTTATCAAGTCAGAGGTAGATTTCATAGAATCATAGAATCATAGAGTGGTTCGGGTTGGAAGGGACCTTAAAGATCATCAAGTTCCAACCCCCCTGCCATGGGCAGGGACACCTCCCACTCAAAGCCCCATCCAACAAGGCCTTGAACCACTCCAGAGATGGGGCATCCACAACTTCCCTGGGCAACCTGTTCCAGTCCCTCACCTCCTTCCTGTGCTGAGGACTCCAAAGCTGGATGCAGTACTCCAGGTGGAGTCTCACCAGAGGGTTAGAATCACCTCCTTCAACCTGCTAGCCATGCTTGATGCAGCCCAGGATCCGGTTGGCTCTCTGGGCTGCCAGCACACATTGGCGGCTCATTTCCAGGCAAGAGAGCTGGTTGCTCCTATTAGTTTCTGTGAAGCGCAGAGAAATAGAGCATTGCCCATTTTCAGTGGCAGAAGAGAAAGGCACCAAATAAATACTTGGCTCACCTCCTCAGTTTGTTCTCTGAACAAATGCAGCCCAGAAAGACATTGAATGGTCTCTGGTCACCTGAGCCAAAAAGGCAGCATCTCCTGCCCGGTTGCAGGAGGGCTGGAAAGCCAGGGTGATGCTAGTGCTCCTGGGGCTTTACAGCCTTTGGGCTCACAGATTCACTGAGCCACTTCCAGTCGGCAGCATAGGAAGGCGGAAGCTTCCTCCCCATCAGCCAGCAAGGGGAGAGCTCTCCCATCAGCCATGGTTTTCCAGGATAGGCTCTTGGGCTGTGTCTGCAGAGGCTGTAGGGCAGGCCCTCATCTGGTGTAAATTGTCGGCTTTGCCGCAGTCCAGTCAGTGGAGATCTGTCAAATTTGCACCGCCTGAGAAGCTGTTTCTCCAGTGACAACCCCGCGTGGTTGGGCCTGCTTTGTGTTAGGAGGTGACTGGCTTGACCTCTGGAGAGACCTCTGAGCACAGCTCTCGTTTTAGTTTTGGGAAAGTTTCTTTGAGGTTCATATTAATGCTGCCACCAGGAGAAACTCTGTCTGACTTCAGGGTAGGAACACATGTTCACCTTTTAAGTCCTCGTCAGGGTTTCTAAGACAGCAGAAAAGTGGCAGGATCTTTTAATATCCAGCGGAGAGGATGGCTTAGCAGCTGCCGAGTAGGAGCAGTTGACATTGCTTGGGAATAGGAGCAAGCGTTGCTTTTGCTCACTCCTCCTACCTCCCTCAGGAGACTGAACATAATAAATATAGTGGTAAGAAACAAATGGTCTCCCCCGCTGCTTTACTAGAAACTGGAGTGTCAAGTCTTCCTCTGCCGGATAAAAAATAGAGTGGGCAGGATGTGACAGGATTCCTAACATAAGCTTTGCAGAAGGTAGAGTGCCTCGCAACCAGGATATGAGCAAGAGGGTGGATATGATCTGAGAGGGGCACGACGGTGTGATGGAAAGCCCTGAGGAGGAGTGGGAAGAGAAAACCCGTGAGCGCTTGGTAGGGAGCAGAGCGTTTGCCGTGTCGCTTTGAGGGGCCTGTGTGGTTTATGAGGTCTGTGGAGGCAGCTGCTGGATGGGTATTAGTATATTATCACAGTAATGGATTATGTTTTAATTCCCAGCAACGTGCTCAATCCCTATTAACATAAAGAAGCAAATTTGGCTCCTGTGCCAAACAGTAGTTGTATCATGATTTTAAGACATGCTCAGAAGGGTGGCGTGACTCCTTACCACACACTGTCTGTCCTGCACGCAGCTCTGTGCCTCCCTGTCCCGGGTCTTTCTGCAAGAGGAAGGACACCTGCCATGGAAGAGGAACACTCCCTCCCCTGTCCCCAGGACATTAACATGAAAAAAAAAAAAAGGGGGGGGATTCCTTGGTTTCATCCTTTTAGTTTAGAACCAGACAGGAAAGCAGCCGCACAAGCTAAGGCTGGTGCAAGTAGTTACCCAACAGAGGTAAAAATAGAGTGGTAACACCTATCCCCACGAGAAAAATCTCACTCTTTTCTTCCATACTTACACCTCAAGGATAGCCATCATTTTTTGGCAGAAATTATTGTGTAGGAGAACTACTCTGCCCTCAGTTTTGGCATGCAGCAACCAGACGAGTGACAGCAGAGGTGTGGCTGGTCACCACAGAGCATGCTTAAAGAGAAGAGAGCCGGGAAAGAGTTCATTTGCTGTGACCAGCAGCGCTGCGCCAGCGTTTGGGTTGAGATCGTGATGAGCAAGCTCAGGGCGGAGAGCCTGTTCCTAACGCTGCAGGCCTGCTCCAAACTTTATTAGCTATAAACGCATTAAAAAACAATCTCAGAGAAAAAAGAGAGACTGAACAAGAGTGCTTAATCAGTGATATAGTATACACCCCGGGCTGCTTTCAGCAAACTCAAATGATAGTACAGTTTTGACTGAGTAGCTGGACTGCAGTGTGTTACCAACATCAAAATCAATAGGCAGAGAGTTCCTATGGTTAAAGTGTAATTACAATATCGAAGGGATCTAGGAAAATACTGTCACATCCTATAGAGGAAACAGGCAGTTGGGGACCTGATGTCAGCATTTGAGTGAATTCAAATACCTAAAACCAACTTAGAGAAGCAGTGATAAAAAGCAGTCCTAATTCAAGCATGGCTTTAGAAAACAAAACAAAACAAAACAAAACAAAACAAAACAAAAAAAAAAGGGTTTTCCCTCTGGGTGTGGTCCGAGAAACTGCAGAGTGATCCCTGGAGCTGTGAGACATACCCCAGGCATGAGTCAGAAAACAGTTACACAAGCGGCTTCTGCGCTTTGTGTTATTCAGCCAAGGAGAGGAGATATTTAGGTCAGGTAGCAAAGGGCACCTGCCTGGCTGGGTGAAGAAGTTACGTTCTCTCTTCAGCATAGCAAAATACCCGAGCAGGTACTCTGTGGTGGAAATGTTCCCCAAAAATGCTATATCGGTGTCAAACCCGGATTTATAGCTATCGAAAAGAAACACCTCTATGTGTATTTTCAAGTTTTTCTGTACAGCACCAGTAAAAAGGGAAGGTGTCAGACGATGTGATACAGCTAAAATCTTTTAACAGCCCCATTGGCTGTAGCTGGGGTGAGTGACCGGTAAGATGATCCTCCGGTCACATATTTTGGAAACTTTTTGGTCAGCTACCATGCAGCCAGCAGATTTAGGGCCAGTGATTAAATTACTGAGGGCTTTTGTCGTGAAGTATGTGCTCCTCAATATATCTTTCAGGGCTAGCCATGTGCCAAGGGGGTTTGTAAGCAAACTGTGATTCTCTTTCTTGCTTTCAGAGGTCTCATTACAGGCTGCTGGCACCGGCCGCCAGCTCCATGCTTATTTCGGGTGGCCACGTCACTCAGCAGGGACCGAACAGAGCAGACAAGTCAGTCAATGAGTGGGTCGCAAGGAGTCAAAATGTATATTTCTTCCTCGAAGGCAGAGGCTTTTGGTTGTTACAAAATGGTGGCATGCAACTGTTATTTTGAGCCTGGAGAGTTACTGGAGCTCAAGCAATTCCTTGCATAGATGCTTTTTTCACAGGAGCCAAAGTCAGGCTTTGGAAAGCAGCAGGACATAATGCCGAGTTTTTGTAGGTTTTTCCTGAGATGCAGGCTGCAGAAAGAATCATCGCTTCAGACTCTTGGCCAGGGTGATTTGTGTAGCTCTCGGCTTCGTTACTGTTCATCCAGTAGATTTTAGGTCTTGTGATTTAACTGTGGAGGACTTTTGTTTTGCTCACTCATTGTGGTTTATTTCTATAATTTGGTTACCATCCTGCTAGGACCAAACCATTGTGGGTTTTGTTTTGGTTTTGGTTTTTATTTGTTTGTTTGTTTGTTATTCTTCTAAACAGCTTCAATAATTTTTCCTCCTGAAAAATTTCATATGTACTTACTAAATATGATGTTCAGCTCCTCAAGTCAAAGGATGAGCTGAGGTCAATGGAGTTTGCACCAGCTGAGGATCCGGCCCCTGACTTAAAAACAGACAAAAGGAAATACCGTGCAAAGCTGACTTCTCTATTACAGTGTTTTAGCTTACGAGAAATGCTTTGAGGACATGATATTGGGATTTTTTTTTTCAAGAGGATCAAATGCAAGAAATAAATAGGCATGCAAAGTCTGCTTCCCAGGTTATTCGGGTTTCGGAGCTCTGTTGTGCCCTGCTGCAGAGTCTCTCCTTTTGCTTTGGTAAAACATCAGAGTGTAGAGGGTGACCCTGTGCACTTGTTTCAGATGAGTGTAAACAGAAGATGATATTACTTGTCTGAATGAAGTGGACTATCCCATGGAGGAGAATAATAGCTGTCTCCTAGAGCTGTTTTTCTCAAAAAGACTAGTGAGAACTTAAAAGTCAAAAGACCCAAGAAGAGGGTGAAAGTTGATTACTTTAAGGATTAAACTGTTACCCTGGTGAAGTCAGCAAATACTGTTTCTAAGCAATGATTTCAGTGTCTCTTGAGCACTGTGAATCTGAACCGTGCGATTGGGAATGTATTTCTTAAAGATATAAATATAATTTTATTAGTTTTTTAAAATGTTATTTGGTGTTTTGCCTTCAATAAAATACATTCTGGAGTCCTGTATAAAAATCAACTTACGCAGAAAATTTCATCTGCACGTGTGTTTTTAAAATATGTAAAAAGCTAGAAGTATGTCATTAAAAAAATTATGCAGCTCTTAAATTTGTATCAAATTGCATAGAATTGTGTTCTGTTAAAAATGTACTTGCACTTGGTGTAGATTTTTCCCCACTTATCCTTCCTTGGAATTCCTCGGAAGAGGCAGAGGAAAGCACTGTTGCTCTGGTAGCGTCTGGTTAGGTAGGGAGCCATTTTTCACAAAGTCTTGATTATTATTTCATCAAGAAAGTAGGTAGATATTAAAGGTTGCCCAGATGGTTTATATATTACTATAATAATCTTGTTCATAGAAACTCTCACAAAGAAAATAATTAATCATAAACATACTGTGATCCCCCTAAAGCAGTGACTGTTTTAAGTTGAAATCCCATAATGGCTATGACCTCTAACCCTGATGTAACTGTTTCTATCCTGGCTACTAAAGTGGCTGCTCATGAAAGGCCATCAAATACAGAAGTAAATGCAAAGGTTAACAAAGTTAGTGGACCAAACAAACTTGATACTGAGAATGAACTTTCACATGTAGCAAGAAAATAAACACCGCTCTCCCAGGCTGATCTACACAGGAGGTTTGAGATGCCAAAATATTAAATGTTATTAAGCGCATAATCTCTATTTTACAGATAAGTGTTTACTCTGGGGGTTACCATCCTTTCATATTGATAAAAAGTCTTCACTCAAATTAAGAAAAAAAAAAAAAGTTCATGCACTAGTGTGTTTTCAGTGAGATGGTTTTTGCTCTAGAGTCCAAGAGAGCATTGGTAATTGGTTTGGGGAAGACAAGGGGTTGTACTGAGATGTGTAAATCTTAAGCAGTTTTTGTATGTGGCCCAGTTATTAACATGCCAGTTCATTTCTAAACCCCTCTCCGAGGTGTAATCTCTGCATCATATTGTGCTTCAAGAATCTGATCTGTTAAGGGATAGTTATTCTTTCCAAATTTTTAGTGTTCCCTTTCCCTACCATGGATTGGGGAATGTAATTTAATTCTCCACTGTCTCTTGTGGGAACTTTTTTGCTTCAGAAACAGAGATTACTGTGTGGTGCTTTGCTGGCTGAGTTCAGTGGGACAGGACTTTGTAGTCAGTAAGCACCAAGCAAGCTTGCAAAAGAATAGACCATGGGCAGATTTGTGTGGGGGATGTACTGTGCATGCACTGGTAGCCAGAAAAGGCATCCTTCATAAATACGAATAGTGATTTCAGCTGTCTTTGAGGAGCAGCGTGGGATTCAGTAGTCTGAAATTTATAGCCCTGCCCCGTGCTGGCAGAGGGGACACCCACCAGCACCAGGGTGTCAGTAGCTGCTGCCCCGACCTCCAGCCGCCCGCAGCATCTTCCGGTGGGAGCCAGCCATCTCCCCTGACCTCAGCACAGCTGCACCTCACGCCTCGAGAAGCACAATTCTGCCTCCTTGCTCAGAAGTGGTCCTTAGCTTTAGGAGGAAAGTTTTCTTTTCACCATCATGATCCTGTGAACATGCATAACGCTGCCAGGAAGCTGGTCCCAAATGGGAGAACAAAAAAGGCAAGCTCTTTTTAAGAGTTTTGAAAAGAAAAACAAAAGCTTTCCCATTAATTTAATCAACTTGGTATCCTAAGCCCCAGTCAGAAAAGGACATTTTTGGGGTCATTGCGGAATAAATAATTCAATGATGAAAAGAGAAAGAAATGTTGATTATATATAAAACTTGACAGTTGGGGAAACTATTTCCCTGGCCTACAAAGTCGTTTTTCAGGTAGATCAAAAAGAGTTATTTAGTTCTACACAATTTCCAGTTTTAACAACATTAAATACCTTTTCTCCAGTTAGATATCAGTCTTTGAAGATTTTGAAATTGTTATTCCTGTGGGGAGGAGGATATTGAATAATTCCTACCAGTTATGAAACTCAATATTCTCCAGATGGTTATTGAGACAAGCTTTTATACACCATTGTAAAATGGGTTTAAAATATCCTGTGCTGTGATTGACTAAACAAGTCACATGGCTACTGCATACAAGCTTGAACTTCTTTTTCAACTAAATGACCTTATTAAAACCATAAACAAAAATGGTACTTAAAGACTGGCTTTAAAGCAGCAGCTATAAATCCTAAATTTATTGTAGTACTGTTCTGTTCTTTGTGCTAAAAAGACAAAAAACTAGGAATGCTATTCTGCATACGAAGTTATGCCTTTAGTGATCGATTGGTTTAAAAAGATGTAGTCCCATGTGTTTTCACAGTCCTTCTTCAAATGTCTTAACAAAATTGCATACATTCACAACCTAAGCAATGTCAGATTGCGTTGGAACTTGAGCTGGCAAATGTGAAGGACCAAACCTCACAGTAAGGAGGAGTATTCCTTGAGCAACACTCTGTCTTCTCTTTCAGGAGAAAATTTGGGCCTGAAGTGTTCCTAAACATTGTTCTCCATAAAACCCTCATGCTCACCCGTACTCTAGTGCCCATTTGCTCTGCAGTGGTCAACAGCTCTAGCAAAGACTCGGCAACCCACATAGTACAAACAAATAATCCCAGGAAGGGGGATCTTGCCATCTAATTGGACAAGGGAGCAGGAGTCTGGGTGTTGTGGGCGGCAATGTCTTTTTGGCTGGATTGGCCTGGTGCAAGGTAGGAAGTGTGATCTCTCATCTGCTAATGCTCTCCCCCTGCTTCTGCTGCCCACCAAGGGCTGCATCTCACTGGGCCAGGGCCAATCCTCCTGGCCTGTCACCACTTCTCCTCCCATTGCAGACAGAGACTGCAGCACAAGCCAGAACAAACAGACCAGAAACAAGGGAATTCCATGGGAGAAGAAAAATTACACTGAAGACCTTGGCTTCCTGACCCGTGCTTGCACTGCAGGGTTTGCAGCACCTCAGGGGAATAACAGCAGGCACCTTTCACTCTTTATCTCCAGTGCCATAAAAACATGCCTACCAAAATGCATTTTTTCTGTATTCGTTAGGATGCTGCTCCTCTAAGTTTCCTACCAGAAATGGCTGCATTTCAAAATGACTAAACTATCCCCCTTAGGGTTTATGTGTTGTTTAGAAGTCCCAGTTTACAAGATTAATTGTCCCTATTCATATAAGTACATGATTCTGTTTAGGGATCCTTTGTTGATGTTTATGGATCTTCTTTTTTTTAGGGTGAGAGGCTACAAAGGTAAATTATAAGAGCAAAGGCTGTGTAAGTGCAGAGGTTTTTAAACATGGAGAATAGCTCTGTGGCATCCTTCTAAAGTGAATGAAACTCTGGCATTTACCTTGATGGGAACCAGTGCTTTTCCCTGCCGCTTTTGCATTGCATATGAAAATGAAAATATGACAATGAAAATATTAGAGACTAACATTAACAAAAAGAACTTCAATAAAAACCATAGTGATGAGAAATGTATTCAGGGATTTGTATTCCTTTAAGAAATGTGTTTACATGAAAGGAAAACAGGAAGACCCATAAAGTGGTTGAATCTGGTACTACGCTTAAAATCAGGCTGCTGAGATTTTTTTTAAGTGATTTTATTTTTTCCTCTTCAGCAAATATTCTGGTTGTAGCATAACTCAACTCACTTATCAACACTTATTTTTTTTAGCTTATTTAGTGTGCCTGGGTTTCAGAGTTTCAGTTTAATATTGCTAACAGTCTTAGTAAAAACCCCAGGATTAGCAGTGTATTTGAACACCTGCAAAGTTCATTTAACGACTGGAATAGCAAATGTTGCAAAATTCAAAATATATTTAACATATTTGTAGTTTGAATGTTAACCACAGCTGCTTAATGCTGTTCAAGAGGCTTGGAATGTACATATTTTATACATCCTTAGGAATAGCTATGATTGATGTCCTTTCATGTCAACTGTTTGATTTGCTGAAATATGGAACCAAAAATACAGTGGAAGGGCGCAAGTCTTGGAAGACCTGCCAGGGCAGCAAACTTGTTTATTAGAAGCAAAAAACTATCCAAGCTTGGCATGCTTCTGAATCTTAATTAAATTCAATTGGAAATTGGGGGAGAGGGATAAAAAAAGAAGATAAAAAATAAAAAATAATACACGCAGGCAAAAAAGAAAGAAAATGGTTTATTGTTTTACTGAGTACATTCATATTGATGAGTTGTCCTATCATTCAGCCATATGGAAGTGTAACAGATGCACCATACACAGCTATGAATATTTGATGTACAGATATTTTACTATCTTTCCCCAGCCAGATTTTTCGGTGGGTCATTCACAAATGTTTCAGAGAAACACATTTTTCTATGATCTTTGGCACTGACAATATCATTTTCCATACCAGACTCAATGATTAAGCCAGATACACTACATTCACTTTTCTTTTTCATTCTGAGGAACTGGTTCTCCTCATATTTATACTAGCTGTGAGTACTACAGCTCAAAAGATTTTACTTGAGCTACTTTTGATTTATTTGGGGGAAAGAGATAAAGCTTATTAACGATTTCTTTTCAATATTGGTAGATATGAAGAATTTTTGTCCAGTTTTCAGCCAGTTCCAGTTCTAACCAAAATCATCACTCTGCACAAATTCTTTAATATTTAGTTTTTGAGGAACTTTTGGTCTTCATCTTTTGACAGACACTGGAGTAATAGGCAGTGATGGAAAGCCTGCAAAGTAAACACAAGCTGTGTCCTCTTCTCTTTGGTTTTACAGGAGCTACTTCCTAAATTCTCTGCTAATTAACAAATGCCATAGACATTCAGCTAATTTACTGCCAACCAGGGTGTATATCTTGCATTCTTAGATTCCAAACCTCCATATAGAGTGAAAAAAGTATTGTAGAGCTTTTAAAAAAAGAATCTGCAATAGCTATTCACACACACCTTTTAGGAAATACGTATTTTGGGCAAACTGTTGCCCAAGCATGAGCTGTAGAGACAGTAGCATCCATATACCTTAGTCTGGACTTCCTTTGTGTCCTGTGCGAATAATCAACTCATCACTTAGAAGAAGCATGCTTGAAAAAAGACAAATCTGGACAGTGAAAAGACAAATACTTTGTGGTGAGATCTTCATTACCTAACAGCTCTACCGTGGGGGACATTTTAAGAGGAACTGTAACTTAGGTGTCTCTTCAGCCTAATTAACACTTGGGATAAAAATCTTAATCTCTTTCTATGATGAATCAGAATACTCTGTCCCATTTTAATGAACACGGGTCTGATCCGAGCATCTTCATTCATAAGTACTTATTTTTTTAACTGCAGCTGCTCAATACATTGAGAAAATCAGTCACACTGAAAAAGCTGTAGACATTTCAAAATTCAGCATGCTGAGAGCTTAGTAACACAGGTGTCTTACCCCCACACTCCATTCACTGCTTTCCCTGTGGAATACAACATCCAGATCAATGTTACTATCCTGATACTCAAAGCCCAGTATAAATTTGGCTACAGTTAGATGACGAATCAACACTTCCCTTGAGAACAAGACTTCCCACCAACAGCTATGTTTTTCTGGAAGAATTAAATTGTGCACATTCCAGAGAGGTGTTTGAATGCAAATGCTAGGGGGAAAAAAAGACGATTTAGAACGAAATCCAAAAAATAACTTTGTGATGTAGCTTTGCTCAGTAAAATCTGGATTGCATGAAGTGTTGAATAATTTGGCTTAAGTATTGAAAAATATAGACAAAACTGTTAAAAGTAAGCCTACTGCTTTACTTCAAACATGCCACTCAAGTATGTGTTTAATTACTTTTTCCAGGATCTTTTTTTTGCCAGCATCTTGAATAATCAAGCTTTATATTCTTATTTCATATACCTAAATATACAGATGCCAAACACACAGCTAATGCATAGAACAGTAAGTCTTTTGGGGAAGACAAAAGTGGGATATACTTTATAATGTTTTATATTTTTTGTTTCTATTTTAATATACTTTGGAGGTGGTTCAGTAGTGATAGATATATATTATTTACTTTATTTCTTTATAAAGTTTATAGACGTCTTCTTCTGTGTAATAAGGTAATTTAATAATATGTTGTCAATACTCTTTTAATTTTTCACAACAGGAATATATTGAAAATTGGTACTTGCCATATGCTGATGCAAGGTCATGTACATGTACAAGTGTGAGAATTTTAACTATATTAATTAGTAAAGTATATTCTTAGAAAAAATATAGTAATAAAGCATAAAGGGTACATTAAAAATTATTTTAAAAAATCTGTTTAAATTCCTGTCTAAACCAACTTATTTTCTCTATTTCTGCTTCCTCTGTCTGAGCTAGGGCATGCTACCTAAGTAGAGCTTTTGTTGCCTTTACTCATATCAATGACACTTATGGAATCTGCCTTTTTTGGCCCTGATTATGATACACGTGTCTAAAAGACCAAGGGAATCATTTATAGCTGCAAGTTGCTCTTTGCAATTTAGCTCAAAATCAGGTATATGACTATTAAATTATATTTTAACCATAATCAGATTATTCCCTCACTTTTGAGGGCTTGAGTGCATTAATGAACATTTTTGCATGTAATTGTCTTATTTTATTTTGAAACTCAGGCTTTGAAGCTCTTTTGGACTGAAACACCCCACCAGCCCTCTTCCAGATAAAAACGTGCAAGTTCTGCAATCTGGAACTAATTGTCCAGACACCATCTGGAGGTCCTGTTCTTTGGTAGAAGCTGCTGTAATCCTGTGGCTTTCAGAGCAGAAGTGGCATTTTACCATATCCTTAAGCTCTCAAAATATTTCAGAAATGTTTCAAAATATTTCCAAATATATCTGCCAGCTGGGGGCACTGGGAAGATCTCCATGCCTATAAAAGCTTACATGCCCATATGCAATACAGCCTATTTCAGGTAAACACTGTCCAAAATGAGAAGCTGGGTAGGGCATTGAACAGACATACTGGGACAGGAGCAATGTAGGTGAAATTTCCTGAGTCCATCCAGGGAGTTGCTTCTTTCAACCTATTTTTAGCACATCTTTTTCTCAGGCAAAATGCGGAGGTTCTGTGGGTGGCTGATCCTCCCGCAAGAACGTAGCCCTAATTACGTCCTGCCTTCTGGTATGTGAGGAACCCCCACAAAATGGTGCTCTTCTCTAAATCCTGGACTTCCCTTTCATTCAACAGGCCATTAATTTTTCTGCAAGAAAACCCTTTATGGGAATGGGTTTGGCCATTAACAAATACCTTACATGACAGGTTTCCAACTTCCACTGTTTCAGCTACTTAAGGATTATGATGAGAAAGCAGCTAAGGACAATCAGTGGAAAACTTATGCGGAAAAATGAGGACCTCAGGATTTCTTGCATTATGTTTTGGGTTCAGGAATTCATTGCTTTGGAGAGAGAAGTATTGGAGCCAGGAAAGGATGGTCTTTTCTGCCCAGTGCCTCAGTTGCTTAAAACAATTTGGAGTCTTTCTAAGGATTACCTTGGTCCTTGTTAAACTCACAGACGACTTATTATTTGTGGGTGGAACATTTAAGCCCCAAGCCAGTGCCCACCAAAACCAGTTAAAGGCTTTAATGGGTTTTTGACTAGCCGCTTAATGGTCAGAGGAAAAGTCTTTTCTTCTGTACCATCTACTCAAATTTCAATTTTTGAATGCTTAAAACTTGCTCAACCCAGAGTCTGCTTTATCCAGAACAAAGCTACACAGTGCCTCTCAGTGAGAAGCAATTCCAGTTCAAAACACAATCTACAGCCATTCAGTGGTGGGTCAGTCTTGAGGGGGAAAAATTTGCACAAGTGTTTTTCTAATTCAGATTTCTCATATACAAAAATGTCCCAGTCATTTGCATCCAGACTTTCAGAAAGTCAGAGTGGAATGCTGAGGTCCAAAAAGTGTGTTTCTAGCAAATTTTGTCCATGGGAAAATTGGGGTTTATAATGCAAATAATTTTGTAAGTAACAATAGCAGCAGCTGTTACTTATGTTGCTCCCCTAATAATAAAATCCTTTAGGAGTAATTAACCATGATCAAACATGAAAATGTTTCAGCCAAAAAAGAAATAATTCTTGTTTTACTGAGATTCCTTTTACCCCCAACTGGTTTTGTATAATTAAATCTATCCACAAGGAAATGTCTTAGAAGCATTTTTAGTTGTTTATTTAAACTTTTTACTTTTTCATTTGTTCCCTCTACATGCTGTCGGGCCAAATGGTGCTCTCAGTCACGAAGGTTGGAATCCAGACTTACTGTATTAATATCAGCCACATGAAAGCCAGCTCCAGAGACTAGAGAAATCTCTTCAAGAGGGCTAGGTGAAGGCTGTTTTGACATTTAACACTCATCTTCAACAAGAGTTGTCTTTCTTGTTATTGCTTAGTCATTTATGAACAGATTTACTCACTGACAGGAGTCACTGTTCCTTTAACCGCAGTGCACTGTTTTCATTATAAAATTTCTCCTCTTTACCTAAAGCCACTCTATGTTTTTGTGGCAGCCAACTTTTTTGTCCTACATCCTCACAGCAATTCATCTCATTTGACAGTGACAGCCCCACCTGTAGGTTCATCTGGACTGAAGGTGTATCTAAAACTCTGCATAGAAAAAAAGGGAATTTGAATTCTCCAAGGATTTTTAAATTATTCTTGAGAGAAATTACATTCAGATGAAACATTGAAATCTTAACTAAATAAATAATTTTTCCTAAAAAAAGCCTTGAAGGAGTTTGTAACTGCTACCGGACTCGCATCATTTAATCCATGTCAATATTGCTTAGTAGCTCCCTAACTCTTCTGCACTGTCAGCTTCTCTGACCAGTTAGTATCATAATGGAAAGTTCACTCTTGTCCTGTGAACAAACTTCTTACGATTTACTCTTTTTTACTATCCTAATGAGTGCAATAACTGAAAAAAGAAAAGGAAGTCTGTCACTCATCAGACTTTCCAGATGTAAAAGTAAGTAGCCAACTTTCATTTGTAGCTTGTTAGAAGGTAGAAGCAATCTTAATTAACATAGGAGTAGCTGAAACAATGCAGGCATTTTTCTCTTTCTTTTTTTCACTCTTTCTCTTTCTTTCTCTCTCTCCTCCTTGCCTTCCTTCCTTCCTTCCTTCCTTCCTTCCTTCCTTCCTTCCTTCCTTCCTCTGTCTTTCTCTTTTCCTTTCTTCTGCCCTCCCCCCTTCCCTTCCCTTTCCCTTCCTCTTCCCCCTCCCCTTCCCCTTCCCCTTCCCCTTCCCCTTCCCCTTCCCCTTCCCCTTCCCCTTCCCCTTCCCCTTCCCCTTCCCCTTCCCCTTCCTCCTTCTCCCCTTCCCTTTCCCTTTTTACTTTCCAAAGCAGAAAAAATACTGGAAATTTTTTTCAGTGATATATTCAGGGGGAAAGGCAGGTTAAGAGTTTACCACTTCTGCTGTGAGCAATAAAAAATTTACTCACTTATATGGCCTGAAGGCCTGGAACAGTTTTTATTTACTCATTAGTTCATTTCTACCAGCACAGCCACTTTTTCATTAAACACTTTCAGCTTGCTTTTTCATCTTTGCTGTCTCATGACTCCTATGTTCTCCTTTCCTTGGGAATGCTAAAGGACTTGTCTAATGGCTAACAACTGCAAGATTTCTCATTTTTTCTGTTGTGGGCTTGGATGTACTGAAACACTCAGAAAGAAAGACTTTTGTCTCTGCTCATTTGGGTTTAAATTAAGTATGTATTCACTTAAGAAAGAAATCCTGGTTTCCATCAAGGTCTTGAGATGCGCTAATCCCACTGGTTCCCCAATCCTACAGAGATAACCAGCAAAAAAATGGGATTTCAAAAGCAATTATTCCTATATAAAAATCAGATAGGACTCTGACACCTTTAAGGGGACTGCTTTATAGCAGGGGGAGCATTTCAGTGGGACCATGAATTTAGCTGTACAGTGTTTGGCAAAGCATTGACTGCTTCCTTTTATTCAGACCTTTTTCAAAGTGAGCTGGACTGTAAGACTAATAGAGCAAGGACTTACCCAAAATGCACATTCTATATTACGATTTTCACTATAACTGTTCCTCCTAAGTGCACAGAATGTTCTTTCACCTTACTGAGTGTGGTACAAAGCTGCATGAACCACACAGGGAGTAGTCTCCGGGGGTTCACTGCTGTGTGGTCAGTGCCCAGAGCTCATCTGTGTTGTCTGTGAGCACTCTACAGCACAGGCAATAGTGCTCTGTGCCCTTTATTGAGACTCTGTAGGGCAATCTGAGGTAGTGGACACCGAGTCTGCATAACCAGCACATTTTTGCAGAGGCCAGATACGGTTCAGACCAAGGTATGGCAGAAGCTCAATAGCCTCTCACTGGATTCGTTTCTAAGAAGAGTTAAGCAAGCTAAGCTTGATAAGCAAGACAACATTAACACAGTTTCAAGTACAACTTCCAGAAGCATTCATCAAAAGTTGCTGAAATCTTGAACAAGTAAATCAAATTGAAAATTGCCTGTTCTGTTGTGCTTCATTACGGACAAAACCTCCAGTGGGCTTTGTTCATTATGCCACAAAGGTTCATTATTTTTGCAGTGCAGTGGGCATGCATTTTCTTACCCAAGAACTTATTTTTTAGTCTCAGCATTTCATTTTGACATTAGAAAAATATACAACCAAAATCTATAAGACTTTGATTAAATGTTGATACAGCTGATTCCAACACAGCCAAAGCCAGTGACCATACATGGAATCTAAACAACAGCTAGTAATTACAGTGTCAAAGGCATGTATACACTGTGTGTTATGTTTCATTGTCTGGCATGCAAATATAGACTTGGTTTCCTTTGCACTATTTCCAAAGTATAAAGAAAGCTAACCAGAGAGTTCTGTTTCGTTTACACAAAAGAACAAGGTTCAATCATGTTTGATAAGTTGCAAATTACTGGTAATACCACAAGTGTTGTTACAGCTGCTAAGAGTGGTCAGGAGGATGTACAAAATACAGCAACGGCATGAATCAAAAGAAAAAGTCTAAACAGTTTTGAATGATAGTGTATAATACTTCTAACTTTAACTTGGTGCGAGGTCTTGTCAGCAGCATCTCGGGCAGTGGTGAGATACGTGGAGTAAGTTGCCACGTATGTATTTGGTATTTCTGTGCTTCAGCAGACTGCACACCGACTTTGCTCCTACAAGGAGCAGTTGGTGCAAAAGGGAAAGAAATTTGCCTGTGGAGATTTTCCCGGCTGAGTACATCCTTTCCATTGCATCTCTAAATACGGTACATTTGTCAAGTCCTGCAAATAGGACCCATTTGTTTTCTACAAAACATGGTTGTCAAAAGCCTCACCTGGGGTGGAAAAGGTCTCTGAAAAGGGATGTGATTTGGGAGGTTGTGTAAAAAGTGCATGCAAATCCAAGAGTCCAAAATTTGTCCTTTCTAAATCTTCACATTCTTACCACAGCAGATTAAGTCCCCTTGCACAGGGAAACCTGAACTGGTATCTTGCTCTATTCTATAGCTGACTTTCCAGAAAAAGCAGTCTGGGAATAAAGTCACTGGAATCTGGAATTCCCTTTGGGAATGCTTCTGATCATGAGACAGAAGAGCTGCTGCTCCGTGGGACAATGCCCATTTCCTTTCAGAGTGAATTAGCCTCCTTGACTGTGATTACATGGGCTCCTCTTTTGAAATATTGGAAGGCTATTGGAAATGCTCACCAGGGCCGTACTTAACTGTAAAAAAGGAACCAGGAGCAGGATCCTACACATGGATCTCCCTACATATGCCATACTTTAACAGTTGTGGGTTTATCTTTTTGCTTTATATTTTCATAATTTCTTAGTAGCTTTAGGTGGTATATCATACTTGTTAAAACTTAAAATAACGTGCAATCATCAACAAAAAAAAATACAGGCATGTCTGGCTCCAGCTAATAGAAAAAGTAAGTATTCCAGGAAAACTAAATATCAGTAAAAATGATGTAAATACTGTAATGAGCTTCAAGTACTGTGAAGGTATTCCAAAACTGTTGCATAGTGTTCAGCTTTCAATGATAACCAAAGGGAACAGTATTGGACCTGTGTTTTGTTCATAGCTGGAAGCACATATGAAGAGGGAAGGAAGGAAGGAAGGAAGGAAGGAAGGAAGGAAGGAAGGAAGGAAGGAAGGAAGGAAGGAAGGAAGACAAGGAAGGAAGGAGGGAGGGAGGGAAGGAAGGAAGGAAGGATGGAAGTAAGTCAAGAATTCTGAAAAGTAGCACTAGGAAAAATCTGTGTTTGCATCAAAATGAACACAGAGTTTCTCTGGGCCCTGCTAATTTGAATCAGAAGAATACAAAGAAATCATTGTTTTTTAGGAGGAAAAGGATGACAAACTTTCCTTAATACAGAAATAAAATTAGAAGACTGAAAAGCATAACAACTAGTGAATGAAGAGCTGAAAAGTAAACTAACACCACATTTATCCTTAATATTTCACGATTTTTAAATCTATCTCAATATTGGGAGCAGGGAGGGGACAATGCTTGTTTCCAAATATGAGAGGTTGGCAATCCTATGAATGCATCCCAGAAGTACTGGGAATTATTCATACAATACATGACTGTGATACTCCTAAACCTTCAAGTAATTACAATGCACAAGATTCTGCATTTTTAAGCAAACTCTTTCTTCTGTAGTCTTGCCTCTTCAGTCAGGATGTACTCCACAACTGGAACAGCTTGCGCTGGGTTAGCCCCCTGGGAAAGTTCTAATTTACAAAACCCTGTTTAGAAAAATCAAATCTATTTAAAGGCATTACATTATAAACATAAACTCCCTAATGAGCTGTAGTGAAATGGCTCTAGGCTATAACTTGCGAAGTTCAAATGATTTAGCTGTTTTCTGCCATGTATTATTTTCATTTAATCTGCATCACAAGGACTGTAAAGAGTCCAGCTGTTCAAAGTGAGTCTTAAAGATTCCTGCCAAATGCAAAGGCTTGTCCAATTGTTCCCTTCTTTACCGTGTTTGGTTATAGACTTATTAATTGATAGATCAAATGTTTCCTAAGTTTAAAAAAAAAAAAAAAAAAAAAAGGAAGTCAACATTTCTAATAGAAATATGGATACTAAGAAAGATTGCATTTAAAAATAGGCAATTAGACATCAGAGAATCACTAGGAAGGGAGGAAGGAAGGGAGGGAGGAAAGGAGGAAAGAGGCAAGGAAGGAGAGAAAGAAGGAAAAAGAAATCCACCAAACATGCTCATGCCTGTGGCCTGGTGTAGTAGAACAATCTGTGCTTTCATGTTCAGATCTTTACCCCTTTGGGACTAAGGGTGTACCCTGAGGATGCAATTAGCCTCTCCCTTACCTACTTTACCATTTGCCAACTGCAGTGCAGTTTCTTCTCACCTATACTTGCATGAGAGACAGTACAGTCTATTTGTATGGCAATTAACTTCTACTGTGTTGATCTCTTTCTAGGAGATGTTTGAGAAGTCCTATCTGTCATCTTTGTTTTTAAAGTAGGGCTAGAGGAAGTGGTGGAGGGCACACAGGTACTCCTAGAAGAAACGCAGTGTTATATGGAGAACGGACTGATGACTAATAGGTGTTTCCTACCATTCTTCCCGAGACCATTCTTCTGTTAAATGCAGGCCTTGGTTTGCCTCAGGTTAGCTTTAAGTAATGGAAATATCCACTTTTGAGAGATTTATTACCTAATTCTGTAATAAAAAGGTAGACTATAACATCAGCACTCTGTACCGTTGATTACCTGCTCTTTTCAACACTTACTTTCAGCATCCAGAAAATGCAAATCTGTACCTGCTACAGGATTCAGGATTTTGGTCTGGTCAAAATCACTTGACATCTTTAAACATTAAAAAGTAATATTCTGAAATGTGTAAATGTTAAAACCACAACTTCCAAGTAGTAATGGAGAACAAGTATAACAAACCTGGTCTGTTTAATAAATGAAATGGTATAATGTTAACTGGGAGAGGTGGATTGCATTCATTTAACTGCTTCCTATTTAAAGTAATTATTACAAAAACATTGTATGCTGGTGGGTTTTAGAATGCCCTTATCAAAAACAAGTATAAGGACACAATTTTGACTTTTTATTTTAACCTCCTATTCAAGGAAGATTTGATTTGTGCAAATATTCCCTCTACTTACACTGGGGCATTGTACTGGAACTGGTAACACAGATTCAGATTTTAAACTTTGGGAGAAGATGGGTCAATTAAAGAAGTGATACAGTAAAAACTGTGGTTCCATTTTTCAGTTCAGTTGAAAACCTTGTAACAGGGCCCCACGATGAAGGCAAATACAACTGCACTGGCATTTAAATTGCATAAGGATTCTTTTATGTTGATAGAGTGGTGTAAGAGGATGAGCCATGAATGAGGATCCAGTCCAAGATATACTGCGATATGTATTCTTTAAAAAAGAAATTGACTCATTTTCCTGATCTTCACCTATTTTCTTTGGTTGTTTGCCTACAATTTCATCACACAGCAAGCATATGTAAAAGCTATTCAGTTTTGGTGACACAAAATCCAGTCCTGAATAGAGTAAAAATATAAATGAGTTTGGTGGCCCCATCAGAAGGGATGGAAAAGGGATGGAAGGGAAAAAAAAAAGGGGAGATTCACCATAAAGCCACTATACAGCTCAACAAAATGTGCAGTTCTGCTTTTGAGGCTGTCAGGCATACTACATATCTGTACTGATTTGAGGGCCAGATTGTTGGCTATAGCTCAGGAGCACTCAGTGCCATTCCAGCTGCAGGGCACAAAGGCAGCTTTAAACCAAGTTTGCACTCTTCCTCCACTAATACTTGGGAGACCCCTCTGCAAATTTCTCTCTTGGAATAATTTAAAATATTCTGAGGGGTCGACAGCTCTAGGAAGATGAGCCAGAGCCCAAGAACGAGTTGTGCATGAGAAAACCCAAGGCACACTCCTTCAGTTGCAAGGCGTAGCTTTAAAACCACTCTATTATATCATGAATACAGTAGCACTGTAGCATTTGGACCAACTTCTTCTGTAATGATTTAAAAATAGAGGATTCCTCTACCCACTCCTCCAGTGACTTGCCAAGCAGGAATTAGCATAGCTCTGCAAGGACAGAGAAGCACAAGGGTACCTCAGTGTGCTTGAGATTCAGACTGGAGGTCTAGACTTTAGGGAGGTTGGGTATTGCATGGTTCTCCTGCCAGTGTGATTAACTTCTTGCTTTCAAGAGGACTATATTCACACTTACCAAGGCAAAATTGGACTGTGTACTTCACTGCAGTGTTGCACCAAAATATACAAGCTCAATTTTGATGAGCTTGCCTGGGTATACAAACAGAACTTGGTGTACTTTAATTATCAGACTTGGCTTTTCCTGCATAAAATTAGCCCATGCAGTCTTCCACTGCTACTAGTAATAGAGCCAGCTCTGGTGTAATGTAATATAGACCTTAGACTATAAGAACTTCCACGACCTGCTGCCAGCTGATGTAAATCAATATATTTTCACTGAGGTAAATTAATAATTGAAACCCTTAGCTCATGAGTTGAGCTACAGTGCTTTGACCAGGCAATCAGTCTTTACTTCTATTTATTTGGCTAGAATCAGGCAGTGCTAATGAGATTATAGCCTAGGGATTAGGAAATGCCTTTTTGGAAAGGTATGCTGAATTGAAGAGACACAATTGACATGCTAACCATACACAATGTCAGTGGAACATGCTGACTAATTTTATTGGATTAATGAACTGCGAACCACTCGACTTGTGCTCCAGATAACACTGTACAATAGCAGTGGCCATAGAGAAAACAGTACATCTAAAACAACACATTAAGGAGTTGGTCTCTAATTTGTGGTGTTGTGCAGCTACTGAAATGCACACACACAAAAAAATGTTAATCACAGTTTTTTGTTATCTCTTTATATAAATAAACTGTCTGTTGTTTCTTTTTCCTGCAACTGGACAAATTTAACTTCATCCTCCCAGGAAAAAGATCTCTGCCATGATGTTTTTCATTTCCCATCTGGTCTGTTTTTTGGAATACAACTGCCTGGACTTTGGAAGAGTGTTGCTTGCTCCACTGTTATCGCTGGACAAAAGTTGTAGTTATAGAAACCATCCTCTGGGTTTTTATCCAGTTAGGGTTAGTGACTAATAATTATGAGATAAGAAAACTCAAGATTTCCTGTCCCTCTTCTCTGGTACAAATGGTTTGGGAATGAGTGAGAATGGAGATTTTGATTCTTCATTCAGGTAAAAACTAGAAGTAGAAAATTAGGATCAAAGAGTCTGTAAGTGAGCAATTTCAGCTTAGAGTAGTTGAGGAGTTTGCTTCTGACTTCGTGCTATCTCCCAGTCTCAGGCAGAAATGAGAACATACTTCCAGTACTTTATGGAAAGGATAGCAAAACTCAATAGCATTTATCATGACAAAGGTGTGAAAAGAAAAGAATATCTAAGAAGAAACATACCAGGATAATGAAGATCAAGGCTTGTTTCCCATGGGAAAAAGGTGCAGTTCAAACAAGATCACACTATGTAATGTAATCAAATGAAGTTAAAGATAAAATAGTTTCTTCCTCCCGCTAACATGAGGTCTGACTAAGGTGAAACATATTTGAATTATTGCTGTGGTCATCATGATTGTCACCCTCTAGAAAGCATGGTGGGAGAGTTCCATTTGGCTATGACTTCAGAAGAAGCAGCACTGTGGCATGTGGAGTCATTTATCTGATTATCATTTAACCGCTGGGGCGACTCAGTTAAGTAGTCTACTGGCTCTGTCCTGTTGGCCCTCTCAGTTTAGTCTGTCATTGCATTTCCAGCAGTTTCCACACAACCTGAGCTTGCCCATCATCTACAGTGAACCCCTCCCTGTGGCAAGGTGCTTCCTGCAGATCCTAGCGCATCGTGAGCCGTCCTGGCACTTACCTCTGCAATTCACTCACTCACCAGCACAGCCGAAGGCTTTGGGAAAGAGTTGATGAAATTAGCCTTAGCTACAACCTAGCTGTACTTAGTAAACTTAATAAGTGTGCAAGAAACAAGGTGTGTGCTGTTCTTACAAGTGTCTTCAGTGGTTCTAGCACTTTTTAGGACTGATAAACACTGCCATTTACCCTGTCAAAACACTTCTTGTGTTTTGAGCTTCCTGAATCTTGTGGCCAGAGTTTCATAGTGCTAATATTCCTTGAAATACAAATGCCAAACTAACAGCTGCTAAATTAAGATGGGAATGATTTGCAAGTGAGACAGAATAAGGATTATAAACCAGAGGAGGAAATGCATTCACTGTTAAACAGTGTATTTTGTTTTTGAAGGGCTAAGTTTGTGAAGGATTCCTGATATGGGACCACCAAGCTCATCTATGTCCATTCAATAGATGACGGGCATCAGGATTGTTTGACAAAAAGGGTCTAAGCAGAAATAATTTAAAAAGAGAATATCTACTAGCTATGCCTACCATGTGTGGCAGGATGATCCAAAGACCTGAAGCTAAAAGAGCTGCAATTCTTCTCTTGTAAAAGTGCCCTTGCTTCTGGCTCAGGGACCACCTTCAGTTCACCCTTAAAGAAGCTCTCCTGACCATGCTCACCTGCAGCATGGAGGGCTTCAAACCTCCATCCATCCCAGATACTCCTGAGGTGCCAATACTGAGGCAAGTACAGCTTCAGGCTTCCTCTTGCCCTGAGCCCCCCAGGACCACAGTTTCTCCTTCTCTCTCTGCACACAGAACAGATCAAGACAGCTTTGTGGCTCTGCCCCAGCAGGAAACCAGAACTTTATAGCAAACACTGCCTGGTACAGGGAGTTGTAGCTTTCTCCATCCAGGCTCCTTCACATTAACATTGCTAGGAAAGGGCAAACTCTGAAAACTGGCACTGTATTTAGCTTAGTTTTGAGACTCTTTACATTCTACTAGGGCAGTGTAAAGAGGCCATAGCTCAAATTTATAAGAAAGCCATTATTTTTGCACGTGTCCCGAGAGTTGGAGAGTCTGGTGCTCTCTACCTTCATCTAAAGTTAGCCCAAATACCAAAGCTGGTGGTTTTGCATCCTACCTAACCCATATAAGACACAGATGCCCTTTCAAGTCTTGCCCCTGGAAGGTACATGCTGCAGGAAAGGGATGGAAAGAAGGCAGCCTACAGAGCAGATAGAGGCTAAAGCAAGGTACCGGGGTGGGCTTACTCCAGGGAAGTGGATTTAGTGCTGCCTGCCAGGAGCTTGTAGCAGGGAACTGATTCCAAAGAAGGCTGCATCTATTCTTCAATAGGACCTACTCAAAGGAGTTTTGAAAATAAATTGGAAACATGATACAGCAGACCTGGTGTAAACCTTCAGTGTCAGCTGATTTTGTTGAATGCATAGTGAAAGAAGAAAGGAATAAGGACTTGATAGTTAACATCTACTGAAAAATAAATCTTTGACAAGTAATTTGAGCCAGCATAACTTTACTCAGCAGGAAAACAGGAAAAGTCATTATTTGCCAAAACAAATCTTTCAAAATCTGATAATGTTTAGGAAATAAACAGCTCAATCAACAGACTCAAAAAAGTTCAGGCAATTTCCTTTCCTGAGATGATGTTGGGCAATGATGTCAAGCAGAGCCACACAAGGTGCTGCAGTTGTGAAAAGACATCCCCTAGGACATCCCCATGCTCTGATTACTCTTGGAGAAACATGTTTCTCAGAGACCATGAATGGGCATGAGCAGTGCATGTCTTCACCACACACAGTTAGCTGTTGGGCATCTGCATCGTTGCACTAAAGGCTTTTACTTCACCTCTGCATTGTTACATGAGATGAGATATTTATCCTTTGTGAAGTTCATGCTGTAATCCATTACTTCTAATGAGTTAACTCAATTGTAAGTGATATGATATAAATGATGATTGCAGTTAATTGAAGGCAGTATCCTTTACTACTGTATGAATCAGCGATGGAGGAGTCAGAAGGGATTCTGGTTCTGATTAAGCTCTGATTTTGGCCAAAGGCTTTCAGTAATTTTTGCCTTTTTTTTTTTTTTAATTTGAATTCTAGCCGCCACCTGTTAGATAACAGAAGAGACTAAAACCACATTCTAAAACTCTTTAATCAGCAAATAAACTAGCAAAAAGACATGAAGTTCTGAAATCGCTCTCCAATCGGAATATCTGTTACTAGGAAAGCAGAACTATTTGCTCTTGCCTCGGGCTCAGGAGGAAGGGGAAACCTTCTGGTCTTGTATTTTTCCTGGGCATGGCTGTGATCAAAGAAAGAAGATATTAGTCAGTTTTCCTGAGTCCTTCTGACAGAATAAAGAAGTCTGATTTTCAAAATAAAGCATGACGTTCTTACCTTATATGTCAAATCAGAATTTAGGAGTGTAAATTTTCAGGGAAGGAAATGGCATGAAGCAGAGTAAAAAGAGCAGGGTAAAGGACCACCGTTCTCTTCTCTTGTGCCATTTAGTATTTCGACTTGTTTGACATCCCAATTTTGCCTGCAGTGTTTGTAAAAAGCATTCAAAACACTGGATTTAATAATCACTATGTTTCTAGATTTTATCGGGTGAATCCTGCCCCCATGGTTATAGGAACTGAAAGGTTACTGGAATTGGAAGTGCAAATTCCCCAGTCCTCTTTGTCATGTTAATTAAAGGTGAAGGGTTGGATAGCAGAAGAACAAACTCTCTGTTATGTTGTAGCAAGTGATTCCTAAAACAAAATTTAGCTTTTGTGCATAGGAAAACTGAAAGACAGCTTTGAGGTTGCATTTCTCTAGATAGAATTATGTTTATGACTTAAAAATCCTTACATACAGATTCTGAGGCTTATCAGATCACAAAGAATAATACAATCTCCATTGCTGTTTGCTGCATATGTGAAGGAGAAATTTCAAAGCCAGAACAATATAAGATTATATACTGCAAGCCATTAAACAGGGCCTTTTGGCATGCAATTTCAGATGAACTAATTGCATCCAACAGCCAGAGGGGAAGGAAAATAGATACTAAAGGATTCATGAGAGTAAAGCAGGATGCAGAGACATTTGTTACTCCACTGGGTCTACTGAAAGCCTACAGTATATCTCTGCACAATTGTTCTCAGGACCTTTTGTTATTTTGTTTTATAAATCCTGGGTGCTGTTCAGATGCAGAGGCTTTGGAGAGGGGAGACTGCAAGCAGCTAGATAATCACAAGACAAATTCAGCTTTAACTTCACGTATGTGGTGCTCCATGGTATTTACAATAGCAGCAATCTGTTTTCATGACAGCATGTTTTTGTAAATCCAGAGAGATAAACTTTCTCAGCTATTTATAAATCAGATGCTTACATTATGATCTCCTGCCAGTAACTCTGATCGCTGTTGAACTTTGCTGTGTTCAGTTTAACAAATCTGTTTGTTACTGTGGTGCCAAAGGTGAGAAAAATATACTGGAATCCTGTAGGGAAGATGCAATAGTTCTTTGTATCTGAGACAGTGGTGTTCTGCCACTGTCAGGGTAAAGGGAAGTCAAACACCTTAGTCTGAACACAGTTAGGAGCCAACACTCACAGATTCTGTCTCAGATCTTCCACTAACTTGCTGTGTGGTCTTGGAAGAGAGTTGTGCCTTGATAAAATTAAATTAATATTACATCTCCCCAAAGTAACCAGAGTCTGATGATCCCCTACTGAATAGTATACATACTTAAGAGAATTGTAATTAGTATTTTCTCTGTTTCCTTAACTTATTTTTGCTACTCCTTGTACAATTATTAGAATTATTAACAGGAAGCAAGATAGGTTCCATAACCTTCAGGAAACATATCACAACAAAAAAGGACCAACAACTTCTTTGCTGTTTAGAGTACCTTTGATTTTGCTGGAGCTTGGCAACTTGCTGTACTATCCTCAAGGTAGAAAATGTATGCTTGGCGTAAGTGAATAATTTATAATGAATTGTTTCAATGTTGAATAACACTTTATTTTAATTCCCACAACTTGTCTCTGTGAGAAGATCACATATATCCTAATGGGGCTGTTGGGAGCTTTTTTCTGAGCAATTTACACAATTCTTGGGCTGTTTGTCACTTCTGGGCAGTACATCTCAAACCCTTTAAACATAAACTTCAAGATCTTTTGACATGTGTTCAAAAGAATATAAGACCAACCATATTTGAACAGGCTACAGGTCCATTTAGACGGGTGGCCAGTCTTTCACAGTAGACAAAAGTGGATCATTAGTAAAGCATGTAAGAGGAGAGAAAGCATATTCGCCAGGATCTGCTCACAGCTTCCAACAGTGGGTGGCTCGGGTACATACCTTTATGGATGACAGCCACTTTAGGAACCATACACCATACACACAGCATTTTTATCTAGAGCATCCACCACATATAAAAGTGTATAGTAAAGTATGAGAAGGAGAAAGATGTGTAGTGTTAAGCCATAAGGACAGTGTACAGCCAGAAGCTACTAAGTACCGATTGTTACAGTAACACTTCTCCTTCTTAACTACCTGTAAATCTTAACTCATCCTACCTCCCCATGCACACGCACACAAACACAGATTCTAACACCTTTTGAATCTTGCTCACGTTAACAGAAAAACATGATGACATTTGAGACCCTAAGAAAAGTAAATGCAGAAAAACCCTACAGAAATATATGCTATTACAATCACAGTGGAAATATGGTAGCCACAACAAAGAAAGAAGTACTATATCTTCTTTAACATTGGCAGTGAGAGTGAAAACACATGAACTAAATACCGTTCATAAATCAATAACTCAGACTGCACACTAAGATTGCTTTAAAAGCAGGTTGTAGCTAGATCAGTACGTGGACATAGGTAACAAGGAAGAACATGACCAAGTATTCCCATGTTTTGGGTCTTTAAAACTTGGCAGAGCTGAGTCTGGGGCTGGGACTGGCCTTTTACTAGGACTCAAATTGCCATGAGATGCTAGGCTGAGCTGAGTTCTGAGCACTGAGAGTCTCCAACGTCCTTTATGCTACGCTCAAATTTCTCAACATTCCTTGCACACTCAGAAGTCTTCTTGAAATCTTCTACCACCAACCCACACATATCATCTCTTCACTTCAGATGCAGACAAAAGGCATCCTTCCTTCCCTCCAAAATACCCTTGCAGCTACTAAAAGGCACAATGAACTACTACTGTTTGTTTTTCCCTTTAATCTGCTTCTTCACTTCCAACTTTGAGTGTCAGAAAGGAAGGTCTTGCAAATATCTGTGTTAATAATAAAATCCATAACTGGTTTCCTGAACATCATTCATCTTCTGTAGCTCAAAAAGAATGGTTGTAATGCAAAAGGAATTATTACGCCTTAGAAGACCATTTCCTATCTCATATCTCATTGCCTTAGTTTTCCCATTTCTAACATGAGGACAGTAATATACGACTTGCAAAGTTCCTTATACACATTCATAACAGAAGAAGATACTCTAAAGCTCACATGTTCGTGTCTGGCTTTTATGAACTAAATATTGCAAGAAAGGCTGAAATGATGTCGTTTTAAGCAAAACAAAATTAATTGATAGACTACTTAAATGCATGACAGAGATGCAAGCAAACAAAAAGCCATGCCCAAACAGAAAACTCTGTGTAATTTAAATAATATTTTCTCTAGATTTCAAGGTTTTCTATTGTGGTTTTCCACTGGCATTGACATAATGAATGTTATCAAAATATTCTGATTGGCACACTTAATAAATCATGAACTATGAAGTATGAACCATATTTTTGGGACAATCCATCTGCTAGTATTTCCAATTATGAGACCAGAGCATGCCAGAAACAAATGAAAAATTATTGTAATCAGATCCTTCAAAATTGTGTTAGAATTTTTAATGAACAGTTTAATGTGATATGAAATTACCTTCAGTCTGAAAAGTGTTGAGAGGCATTGGATTACTGTAGTACAATTAAACACTGATGAAACATTTTGAAGACTTTTCCCCTGTAGTGAAATACCATGACTATGAGCATGTAATTATAAAATCTTAAACAATGATTCTGAATCATAATACTGATATTTTTATTGAAAATAACATTTGATTGCTCATAAATATTTTGAAAAGTCATAAGCAGTTACCCAAAACTGACCTATGTGCAATATAATTTCTTTGCAACTGTCAAACTCAGACTACGAGCCTGACTTAGACTTCTCCAAAATATTGTAAATGTTCTTCGAACTACAAGTTTTTGCTTTATTCAGAGTGCCCAGGAAACCAGACCTTACCGCTGTGCTAGTGCCTTATGTGGTAGCATGGGATGTGTATGGGATGCCCACTTGAGTGGGACACATGACAAACTCTTTTAGTCGCTACTGTCTCATCAAGGAACATATAGTGTTTCTCACTACTCAGGAGATGAGGAGAACTTCTCTGTGAGGATTCACCCACATATATGTAATTCTCTCAAAACATAAATGGCTGTTTTATTTCTGAGTTCTGAATACAGATTCTCATACTTTAAATGTATATGCTTGCCTTCCTCTATAACTCTGATTCGATAATGCCTACAAACCTTGAACTTCATTTAGCCTTCCAGTATGAAGTGTGTAGGCATGTGTGTGTATTGTCATGATACTGTCAAAGATTTAAATTCATTTGACAAAGTTCTATTTTCCAAAAGAGAAGGGAGTGTATTGCATATCATTGGCCGGTCTGTGTGCTGTCTAAGGAAAAATGAAATACTTCAAAACAGAAACATCAAAAGACTTTGAAACAAAAACAGTTTCTCCTAATCTTGCATCCAGGGTATGTACTGACTTTGCAGAATCACTACAATTAATTCTAAATGATGTATGAAAAAAGTAATCCCTTCCTAGAGACTACAGCTAGTGCATGCAGTCACTGGCTGGCTGTGAAATGTGCTGTAATATTATGCTTAGACATGTCCAGGAAAAAAGCCCATACCATTCCCAGCATTTCTAGCCATTTTTATTCTCTCTTTTTTCCACTTCTACTATTACTCCACCCCTATGCCTGTCCCCAGACTGCAGGGCTAGTCAATTCTCTGATTTCTCACTTTCTACAAAAAAAGCAGCCATGGTGGTCATCTACAACTCCCAGGTGTTTCCAATGGGCTGGCTATGCAAAGTTCGGTTGTGAAAATATCATGAAGATACAGGCAGAAATAGTATTCTTTCATTCAAAGGCCCTAGAAGTATTTTAATATAAGTGTCTAGATTGCGCTCTGCACTAGTTCTTGCTTCGGTCCCTGATTACTTAAGAATTACATGCCCCCTGCAACACCAACTAAAGCAATGAGTCTGCAAAGGATTCTATGTACTTTACTAACATCCTACAAATCAATTCCTGTTAACCTCAGTAAGACTATTCACACACATGTTTTTGAAGAATTAGGATTTGAAGTGTGTAATTCAAGACAGATAAAGGGACATGGGACCAGGTGGATGATTATGTTAAATTCTTCTCATATTAAAAATCTCAATAGTTGGCTGAATCAATGGGTATGGATGGCACAAAATGAATTCTAGGTTACTCATCAACTTTGAGAAAAAAGATGGAGCAAGTTTTTCCCACTCGGGTCAGAAAATAGATATTACTGTAGTTTTATTCTCTAAACATAGAATCAAACATCAATATTCATCCAGAAAAAAACCCCCTCACATTAACTATACTGCTCAAAGCCAAGTTGATGTGAAAGTGTTGTGCAGTAAAATACTGAACCATGCTTTCCACACACCAAATTAGCAAATTTTGGACTCATTCACTTTATGGGCTTCCTGTGTTTGAAATCAGAGATTCCAAAGACAGATTTGCCCAGTTCTTCCAGGGACCCACATACTGTGTAATCAGAGAAAACCTGGAGCACACAACATAAGGTGGTCAGCACTTCTTTGGAAGGCTAAGTAAGATCAGTCAGACCAGCTTTGATGAGATCCAGCTTTGGCAAAATATGTTTAGTAGAAATAAATTTTTTTTTACAGAAATGTTTGATGCTTGAAGAGAATCTTTGTCAGAAATGTTGGTTGCCTTCCATTTCCTGAATGAGGAGGAGAAGGGAAGCCAAACAGCTGTGCCTTAAATGAGGTAGAGCAGATACTTGAATCTCTGTGCCCAACTTCCTAAGCTGGTGACCTACCCCCTCAGCTACAGCATAAACATACACAAGTTTGTTCTTGTAAAAAAGTTCAAAATATCTTCTATCTCAGTGGAAAGACAGAACAAAACAAAGCAAACAATTAAGGCACCATAACTGTTATAGAAATTAATTACTCATCTGTGCCACCCAAGCGCCCTCCTATACCACCAACAACATTCAGTATTACTCAAGGATTGGTGGTATGGTTTGGACCTACATATAGTCATTAGATTTTTAGGTGCTTTGCTGGTAAAGATGCAGTTTGTGGAGGAGTGTAACGGCATGTGTTGATAGACCATATGGTTTTGTACTGGAGCTCAAGATCCCTGAATGGATTCTTAAAATAACAACTTGACAGTGTAATAACTGTTAACCAACAGTGTAGCGAGGGAGCATGCTTAATGAAAATGTGAATATATCCACAGAGATTTCTCTTTAATCCTGCCTTGAAAATGAATTTTTAAATGAGCTTCCAAGTCATTGATAATGTTCTTAAATTTCACTCCAGTGACTCTTTAATTCCTAAAAAAAATGTCTTCAGTTCTAGGCATGTGGAAAATACTTGCACTCACTTGATAGTTATAGAAAATATTGGCAATGGTTCTATACATAAAGTAATCCTTAAACGATTCTTGTTAAAAAAAAAAAAAAAAGAAAGAAAAAAGAGAAAGAGTAACAGAAAAAAGTAGAAATCCCACCAAGTGCACAACTAACTGCCAAGCACGCTGGCTCCCCAAATAGCAGGGTTGCCTGTTACGTCAGCTGTAGTGAGGACGGAACTAGAAATGCAAATGAGCAGTGTGTGTCTTAAGGCATGGCATAGTGAATGATAAATTGTACAGAGTGCAGGAACACAGTAAAGGCATAGCAATGCCATGGTGCAGGCAAGAGCTGATTTTGCGGTTAAAGAAAGGCACTGTCTTTCTGCAGTACACAGAAATCATCCCCAAAGCTACGCATCCCCTTGCTCAGTGCAAAAGAATTGAGCTCTTGGAGCAGGGCTGCTCTGAATACAGTACATGCTGAAGGTAACTAAGAGCCCCATCAGACACAGAAAAACACAAGCCAAGAAAAAATAAACAAAACTCAGATTTGCCAAAAACAAATCCACCTTCCCCCTAGCCAACTCACAATCGTTGCTTTGGTTCTTTTCATTCACACCTAATGAATCAAACAGTCTCCCAGAAGGTGATGGTTAATTAGGAAGTCACAGAGCAAAAGTACCTGTATGGTGAAGGAAGCAGAGATTTTCCAAGGCCGTGGGCAAGGTGGAAAGTGTGATTTGTCTGGGATGTGCCTGTGGCATGGGCACTACAGTGATACTTTCTGAAATTCAAGGTTGAGGAGCAGGAAGTTGCAGTGCACCAACAAAACATGTTGGAACATCTTCAGAATGCCAAAGTCAAGTGGTGCACACCTACAGCGTGGTACTGCTCAGGCTGGTAGTGAAAGATTTATCTCAGGTCTTCAATGTAACTACAGAGCAAACTGCATAGCTGCCATGTTACCGGTGGCTTAGGAAGGAGATTTTCTAAAAAAATTGGGTAATGCCTTAAGTACATCAACGTCAAGAGCAAAGATCAAGTGTGTGTTGACATGTCTGCTCATACTCATCCATGCAAGAAAGAACAGGGGTACCACAGAAAAAAGAGTGCAACCTGCTTACAGTGTCCTATAGGGCAAAAGGAACTATCAGTATTATGCTGGATTATGCATTATATGAAGCAGGCTCTCTAACTGTTAAAATATTGTAGGTTTTTTAAAAAAAGAAATAAAACACAACTATATTTGTGTTCGTTTCTGACCAAATAGTGTTTCTCTGAAATCTGCAGCAACAGTTTCTTATTGGATCTAGGGCCGGGCTAATGATCAAAGAGCTGGAGCACCTATGAGGACAAGCAGAGAGAGTTGGGGTTGTTCAGCCTGGAGAAAAGAAGGCTCTGGAGAGACCTTATAGTGGCCTTCCAGTATCTGAAAGGTGCTTCCAAGAAAGCTGGAGAGGGACTTTTTACAAGGGCATGTAGTGATAGAGCAAGAGGTAATGGCTTCAAACTAGAAGAGGGTAGATTTAGACTAGATATCAGGAAGGAATTTTTCACTATGAGGGTGGTGAAGCACTGGAACAGGTTGCCCAGAGAAGTTGTGGATGCCCCATCCCTGGAAGTCTTCAGTGCCAGGCTGGATGGGGTTTTTAGCAACCTGGTCTCATGGGAGGTGTCCCTGCCCATTGTAGAGGGGTTGAAACTAGATGATCTTTAAGGTCCCTTCCAACCCAAACCACTCTATGATTCTATGGTTCTATAATGTGATTCCTCTACCAGGGTTCACTGTTTTCCAGCACTGTAAAGCCACAAGAAACCAGTCAAAGCAGCTTCTGAGCGGAAGTAGATGTACCATATTTGTATTCAGCTAGGGGAATATTCACACTATTTCATTTCAGGAACTTGGTTGCTTACTTCAAAGGTCAGGCTCTGCTTTTGATGAGAGAGAGATGCTCTTTCAAAGACCAAGTGTCCCAGATGGCTGAATCTAGGTGATCTCATTCTTTCTGGAGGAGCCTGTCTTTCCTCACTGACTACCAAGATATTTTCAAGGACTACCAAGCCCTGTGAAGCTAGGAACCTGCTATGATGCATAGGCTATTGTATTTATTTTTGTATATGCAGCTAAAGAAACTACATTCATTTGGAGAAATAACACGAGAAATATTATTTGTACATTTCAATGTAGAAACACTTTCTTAAAAAAAAAAAAATAAAATCACCTTATCAGCTATAGTTTGCTTTCTGTTCTGTTTTCTGAGTCTTGTACCTATTTCTGCGGATCCTTTTCATTAAAATTCTCTTTACACCCTTGTTCCTTTCTTTTTTGGCAGCTGTCCAAGTATAGGTCTGCTCCTGTGACATGTGTAGAGGTTGCTGTGAGTGTCCGTTCGTGCTGGTACTGCAGTCACACAGCACCCCTGAGACAGCACTCTTTGCATGACAGCTGCAGTTTCTTATCAGTAGGCACTTGATGCCATGGATAATTATTTCTCTTCTTACTCATGAGACTGACAAATCTGGATGAATTCTCCCAGGGTATCTATGGAGGCTGCAAAGGGAATTGGGAGATGCCATCTCAGCTTAAGTCATGGCAGGACATGCCACAGCAGGTCAGGGGTGCTGCACAAGCCCAACTCACACAGAGACAGCCTATGTCCCCCAGACCAGAACGAAGCTCTCTGGCCACTGGCCTGGTCTCATTTGATGTTCCTCTTGCTGAAAAGATGATTTTTCGCTTTTATTTCAGTGAAGGCTATTTGGTTTAACAGCTTATGATTCAACTAAATGTATACTGTGTTTTAATGAGAAATTTTCTAAAAGTTGTTTTAGGAAGAGAGCACTCCATGTGACTTGAGGGTACTAAATAGTAATGGATTAATTTAGGCAATGGTTAATTAGCTATAGTCTCACAAAAAAGAATGCATCTCAGTCCACCTTCTTTTGGCCACATTTTCTCTATGGTAAGAGAAGAAATCCTGTCCTGGAAATAGCAGTGCTGCCAGGGTGTAAATATTACCTACCTTAGCCCTGTGCCTTTAGCCTGTGCTTTGCAAACAGCCAGTGGTCACAGAGCTACATCTGCAGAGGTGAAGAGAATTAATTGCGAAAAGAAAGACTTTTGTCTGTAAACTAGGCTTTCTATACTGGTATCTACATGCCTACTGGAATATTGCTACATAGAGTCAATGTATCGCAGAAGACTTGGAGCCACAGCTCTCAGTCTTTCTACTTTCATGAGTATTTACCATGTTGAATCCCTGAAATCGAAGTACTATATTTTACAGTTGACGTGCAGATAGTGGAAAGAGTTTAAACCAAATGTAAAGGGGCCACTGGATTCCAATAAAAACATACTTCTCTTTTTCAAGAGCAGACAAGCAAAGACTTCCCATATCTAGCCTTTCTGACTGGAAACAGGACCCAGCTTTCACATTTTTGTGATCCTATACCTGGCACGTACTTCCAAAGCCTGTAACATTTTTATCCCTAGGGTTGAAATATATCAGTCCCCGGAGGTGATTCAAAACAGGGCTGTCTTGGTAAGAAACTACAGGTTATTCCATAATTTGACAAAAAGTGCATCATATTTTAGTCACAATCTTCAAAATAATAATCAGTTTTACAAAATACAGTTTTCCCTTTTGAAGGCTGAATTTTCTTGGCCAGAATTATACACTAAAATGAGAGTCTAAGGTGCCTTTCTTGGCTCTGCCATTGGCTCACTCTTCGTCTTTTAGCAAGCCATTCAATTTTTCTGTGCTTTCACCTTCTCCATCTGCGAATTCCAAATATTAACTATTTAAGGTATTTACTTGGTAAGTCACAAGCAAAACTGGTCTAAATATTGTGGTCTAAAGTTTCTCTTGTCAAAAAAAAAAAAAAAAAAGGCCTGACATTCAAAATAGTCACAACAGAGCCACAACAGCAAGGGTAGTAACAGCAGCAGCTTGGATGAGCTCCTCACATGCCAAAAAAGATTTGATGTAAAAGATTAAATTTCTCACAAAAAAAAAAAAATAACATGGATCCTCCCCTGAAAGTGCCCTGTGAGAAAGCCACCTGGATGAGGAAACACTGAGCCCAAGTCCCTGCTTTATTTGATTGAAACTTCAGTGACCGGTATCTCAAACCATTAATACTGTAGAGTAACTTTCTCCACAGAAGTTTGCAAAAAATCTTTGTGTTCTCTGCAATACAAAATGAAATCAAAAGATTTTCTGCTATTTTATATGCATGCTTTTATCAAATCCTCTGTGTTTTCTTTTTTTTCGCTTCAAGCTTGCATAACTCCCAACCACAGCTACAGAATGGCACATATCCTTTACAAAGAGTTTCTAAAGCACCAGGCTTTCAGCTAGAGAATAAGAAGGTAAAAAAAAAAAGGCAAATATTATAAAAGAAATCAGGAGTCAAATTCGAAAACATAGAAACCAAGCCATAAACAAAAACAGAGCCAGATACCACAAAGCCAAAAGGAATCCAAACAACATCCTTCAAAACGTTTGCATGTTTATGAATTTGAAAGGTGTGAAATAGCTGAAACTGAAATCTGAACAACATTAAACAGAACTAACTCTAAAAGCAACATCTTAATTTACCTTTGAGAAGAAATATAAATGCTGAAAGATACGATAAGCAGTATTTTCCTTTGTACAGATGTTAGGAGAGCTGCCTCAGAGTGTGCTGGGTGATGAACGGGCTGTTGCTGTATCGCAGATCCAGCCATCACCCCGGCTCCTTAGAGCATTGCCCAGTTAAACTGAAGTGTTTCCTTGCTATCAGCCACAACTAGGGAGAGTTTATTTTAGCACGGCTATTAAAAGTAGAAATGTGAATGGTAGTTTTTGGCTCCCTTTTTTACAGACAAAAAGTAGGTCATTTTATACCCCTCAAAGCCCAGCTCGCCCCTTTATAGGCAGTGGAAGATGGTGGTCATCTCATCCCAAAGGCTTTTGAAATTGGTCCCAGGACTTGTTCGGTAACGGGGTCTGTTTCTCTTCGGTGGCATTGAGGAGAGGCTGGGCTAGCGAGGCTGGATGCTGTCGCCGGGCTTCTGCAACCCTGTGAGCTGAGTCCCCCTTGCACAGCCACATCCCCTGGAGCCGCGCTCGAGAAAAGCTCTCTCCTGGCAAGCGCAGGCAGCTGCCTCGGCTCAGCAAAATGCTAGAGGAAGCAAAAATGCCCCAGCTGCCTATTTTGCTTAAGCTGTCGAAAGCCAAGCTGGCTTTTGCTGTCAGGAGAAATGCTGGGGAAGGGGAAGCCTGTCCCACCACTCACAGATCCCCTGTGTCTCTGTTCCTCTAAAAGCAGAAAGGAGCAAGCAGATGTGCACACACCTTCAGTTCTGATCCTTGAGTTTTGTCTTCATTAAATAAGGAAACAAGAGCATTTGTATCTTATGCATGGTAGTTTGACTAGGATGATTGAATTCAAACGGAGTTACGTTGTGGTAGGCTTACACTTATAGATAACCATTATTCATATGCAAATATTCTATATTTAGATATTATGTATGGAGTACATATGGATTCTCTTTTCCCAAGAAAATTTGACAAAGAAAAAAGGTTCTAAGTTGATCAAAACTATTCATAAAATTTTGCCAAGAGCAGTGAATAGTTTTGGCCAAAAAAAGGTGGCGGCTTTTTCTTTTTATGTTACAATACTTCATTTCAACTTATTTCAAAACAAAATGTTTTGTTTCAAAACAGTGAGTTGAGATCAAAGTTGCTAAGTGGAATACAAAAATACAATAAAAACAAAATGAAATTTAGAGACTCTAAACTAAAGCATTTTTTGGAGACTGAATGGAAAGGTTCATTTAACTTCAGATAAAGTTCTGGGAGAGGGGGTTGGTTTTTCAGATCAAAAAAGAAAAGAAATATCCATTAACTATTCACTACGCCTTAATCTGGAGTTTTGGTTCAGCCGGTTTTTGACAGAGTAGCCAGCTGCAGAGTTCAAATCCAAACTGGAAATTCTCCATGCTTTGGGGAGTAGGAGGAGAGAAGACAGGAGGAAGCAAGGGGGAGAGAAGGTGCTGGAAAAAACTAAAAATGTAAAAGAGTAAAAGCCAAAAATAACCAACCTGATTTAAAGGAGAAATGCGTCAGTGTAGAATTTCCTTAGTGTTACCTTACATGGATAGTAGAAATTACTGATAAAACTTACAAAGTCAAACACAGAATTTCAAACATAAAAGCATCATGCAGTGCCTTGAAAACTGCATAGGAGGGAATAATTTTAAATTAAAGACAAATTAGATGAATTAAGTATGGCTACAGTGTAAAAAAATATTTTGGAAAAATAATTCTCAAGGAGGTAGAGGTAATTAATACAATAGTAAAAAACACTTTCATGTTTTTACCGGTTCTAAGCTAATATAGAAAAGAAAAAGAAGTAAGACATCTTCAGGCTTTTTGAAGGGATTTCTAATTAGAACAAGAATAATAATAATAAATGATTTCCTTTCAAAGGTATTTCTCTGTTCTATCTCTGGTTTTTAGGAACTATTTTTTTCTGGTCCAGCAGCTGCATTCCCTATCACACTTTGTCACATCATCAGTCATACAGCTACTGAAGTCAACTCCCCCTCAGCAGAAAGGGACACTTGTGAGTTTATATTACTGCCATAAATTTTTTGGCAGTAAATTTCTTAACAAATAATCCCATATTCTCCTGTATACAGTGCACAAACTGGCTAATAAAATGATTTCTACTTGGGGATTTGTGGAATGCCTCCATCTTCAGTCAAACGCGTAGACAAAAGTATCTTGTAAAATGTACTGGAAAGTTCATAAGTTTCAGGGTTTTCAGGGAACTCTCCACCTGGTGAGAAAAGCAGATTTAAAAAAAAAATAAAAAATTAAAGTTCTCCAAGTTCACCAGGCTCATGAGCCAACGAAAACCTTAATTAGAGTCAATGGAGAAAATTGAGCAGTTAAGAGCTGGCCTTTTGGGGCTAGCAGCACTCAAAGAAATCAAATTATGAAATAATAAGTTATTTGTGGTTCTGAGGTTTGCATTGTGAATATGTTAGCCCATACCTTCTGCCAGCCTTGTGTTCCTGAACTTTTTATCTGGAGGTGCTTGAAATAAAGTATAGCACAAAGCTGTAGAGCCCCTTGTTGGTCTTTCATGTGTTAATCTGGGGGCACTTCTCATCTGCACTTCAATCTTAATAATCCTTTGGCAGTGCAAACAGACTTTGAGTGGGTATAATGAGCTTTCTAAGCATGAAAATGAGAATCACATATTGCTCATTTGATAAATATCCCTCTATTTTTTATCACCCTTCATACATAAACTCAGTAGCCTCTTAAGCATGTGTTGAATTTGGCCCTCACACTTTCTCACTGTCTTGAAGTCAGCTTACCATTTTTTAGGACAGAATGAATAGCGAGGAAAAATCATTTTCGGGACTTCTAAACCTAATTTGTGCATATGCTCCTATTTTACTGAGTTTTCTCATAAGTACATGCAAAACAAACCCTAGATCTTACAGTGGAGAGTCATTTAAGTGCTAAAAGAAATTCAGTTTATAATCACATAAGCTGTGTGTAAAAATCCTAGGTCAGCCAAAGGAGAAGCAACAACAGTATGTGGTTTAGGAGATAGTCTCATCAAATTAGATTAATGAAATTCCTAAAGAAATAAGGACAGTAATTGAGGATAGAAGGAAAATCATTTCTCTGTTATTCCTAGACAAATAACAACAGCAATCAAGGGTGGAAGGACAAGAAGGGTGAGGATTCACCTGACCAAACTTCTTATGTCTAAAACCTGCCAAATCAGATATCTTCACCCCAGTATGTGAGTCTGCTGTAAAACCCCAGTGGTTTTGCCCAAAAGTCATTAGCAGTAATGATGAAGAACTGAGAGCAAGGTGCTGTCAGGAGCAGCAGGGAGCCCTGAAGACAGGAAAAGCTTTGACTCAAGGCAGGGACGAGGAAGAAGCAGTTAATGAGACTTCAGGAGAAAATGGGATTACACAGAAAGATAAGTTTTAATTAATATGGTAGGAATATTTCAGATCTACTGAAAGGGACATTAATAGCATGTGGGAAATGTAGGATTTTCATATATTTAAAAATGGAGGGGAAAATGCTGCTCTATTTTCCTCACAGTGCTCAAGTGAAATGAATAGCTGCAGTTTTGACTCAACAGAGCAGGTACCAAACTTCTGGTCAGTGAGATTACTGGCGATCTGAAAGTAAAAATGTTCCCAAGTACCTCACAAAACCAGGGCCTTAATAAGAGCAAACATTTCTGCAGGAGGGTAAAAGTTCCTGCGAAGAACCCAGAAGCATCACAAATGGAAGGAAAAACCACGGAAGCACCTGCCCTTTGGTGCAACGAAATTTATTGCAGAGGCCAAACAAAGGCAGAGGATTTCATGGTCTTCCCTGCCCAGCTACTCCAGTGCTTCAAATTACGGTGTTATTTTTTTTCCTCTATCAGTGTCACCAGGACAAAAAATGTCATTATGTCACATAAGCCCAGTGTGTGTCAGGAGCGACTTTCTCCAAATACCAGTAAGCTGAGGAGAAAAGAGAGTTTTATTATCTCTCTCTATCTCTAGCGAGCAGTTTGCTGCAGGTCTGAGACACTGTGGGCTTGTTGCTGTCTGGTGGCAGTGGGTTGCTGAGCATTCCTCGATGCAGCCCGGGAGTTTGTTTTGTTACCTTGGGGAATTCAGCTGTGCCAGTAAATTACAGTTTAAGGATGCCTGCCATTTAATTTAAAAAGAAGTCACTCATGCAATATAAATATCTTTCTCCACTGAGGTATATTTTCTAAGTAATTCTTTTTTTTGCCCCTGGTCATTAGGAATAAAGTATGGCAGTTTGCTAGTTGAGTCCTAATCTTTTTAACTGTCGGAATCTGTGTTTTTTAGCTATTCAGCTACATTCAGGATCAGTTCACACATATATCATCTGACACACACACCACGTTAACAGCACAGACTATCCACCTACCTGAATATAAGGATGTTCACCAAGATTTAGTTTTTCACATCTTCAATTGAAGTGGGACCTGAAATAAGTGATGTCATTTTCAAAGTAGGGTTTTGTTTTGTTTTGTTTTCTGATTTTTTTCTTTTTTTTTCCTGTGTGAGAAGAAATGTTAATATAAATCAAAATAGAGTCACTTTTATCTTTGATTTTTCTTCAAGATGTGCAGATGTCCAGTGTAACTCTTAAGCGAAAAACAGAGGAAGTAAAAATCTACTGAAAGAGTACGAACAGCAATAAAAGTTTGTTACTCAGACTGTGATCTGTGAGCCACTTGTGGTCCAAACTACATCAGATGTTTGTTTGCAAAATGACTGCAAACAGATTAGAACAGAATGAAAACAAAAGTTGCATGCACAAAAGCAAACAAACAAAAAGTGGTGGAAAATTAAAGTAATAAATTAACATTGAAAGGCTTAGCATCATTTATATTTCTTTGTAAATAAAAAAACATTCCAGCACAGCGTGAGTAAATATAACGGCCACTTATCGAAGAGGGAAAGGGGAAAGGCTTAGAAAAGTAAGAAAATTTCTGAAACTGAAAAAAAACCCTGACAGCTGCCAATTTCTAGCAAAGTCATATCACTCCCACCCTGAAAAAGCGAAGAGCAGCTATCCTTCAGGCAAGAGACTTCAATGGGTCAACTCTGAATCCTTCCCTGGGTGCCTCCAAGCGCACGAACCGGAGGCACGATTCTGCTGGGAACAGCGGTCTTGTACCTTCCTTCCCACAAAGCTGGTGTGTGGCTCTGGCTGCCCGTGCCGGCGTTGCCCTGGGGTGAGTTGTGCGGGGCGGCAGTGACTCCCTGAGCTCTGCCCAGGGCATGGCCAGGGGCTCTGGCATCATCCCGGGGCTGTGGGTGCACGGAGCTCTGCCACACGGTCCTCGGGAGTTTTCCTCTGCGTGCCTTCCTCTGCACTCCTCAGATGAACAGCATGTAAGGAGGAGAACTGTTTCTTACTAATAATAGCTTAAATAGTCCTTGTGGGAGTAGAGCAGCCCCATTAACTCCAGTGTAGCAGAATAGGGGAATGCAGGGTCAAGCTCAAAAACAGAAAGACATTTTAATATCTCATTTAATTTTTCCTCTTATGTTGTGTTTGTACTCTTTGGACAGAGGAAAATGGACTTTATTTGTGTTTCTAACCCTTTTCTACCCAGTTTCACCCAGCTCTCACGAGTGATCCCAGTCACAAAAGCAGAAATGGAGTATTTCAATCCCATGTCAGCAAGTGTAAGTAGTTATAATCCATTTATCTGTAAGACTTTTCCTTCAGAATAATCTCATTCTTCTGCAGTCTGTAATCAATCACAGTCACAAATCTCTTACTTACTGTAGCTTTTTTTTTTTTTTGGTTTTTGGTTTTTTTTTTTTTCCTGAGAAAAGGAATCCAGGGTTTTATTGTTTTGAATAATTGCAGGTGGTGAGAATGCTAAGAGGTGAGAAAGATTGGGAAATTCTTGTTTTCTGAGATACACTTCCATAAATGCCTGTCATGTAGTTTAGAACAGGAAAAGAGTGAGTATAAAGGAAAAGCTAACAGAGAAAAAGCAGATTCGGTGTGAGTTCTCTCTAAATTTTTACTGTCAACAGCCATATGTTTGGAAAAGCATCTGGATCAGGAAAATTACAAAGTGTGTGTGTGTGTTGGTGCATGGCATTTTGTTCTGTGAATTAAGGAGACCATGCATGTAACAGTTGAAATCTGGGTTAAAAGAACAGAATATCTTTATTTTTTAAGTACTTTCTCCTCTTTCTACACAGACATTTTTGGCAATGCACCTTCTGAAAAACTTGGCACAAAATATTTCAAACCCCTCCCACAATCCTGAGACTAAAAATATTTAAAAGAACTTTCTGGAGTATGAAAATACCCAAAGATCACTCCTCGGAAGGCAAGAAGTTGTAAATGTCACTTGGTTCCTGGGGAGACAGAATGCTCCATGCACGCAGCTACATTCAATTGCTTTCTTATTGTCTGAAAACTTACTTTAAGTAAATGTCTAGGCATTTTTAAGGTAGCCACAGTGGACAACAAAAAAGAACGATACATAATGAATGAAAATGGAGTATTTAATGTTAATAAAGAAAGACCTAGTTTGCCATTTATCTGTTTCTCAAGCAGGGTTGTGTTGTACTAATAAACTTGGAAACAAACTAGGATGATGGAGCTAAATGCTGTAAAAAAACAAGCTGATGGTAGGACTTGTCCCAGCAACTCAGCACTTTGATAACTCAGCTTTTGTAATCCATGACCTCTAACAGCAGCTCTAGGATTTAGGTGCAGAGCATGCAAATACTGACACATGCACTTAACCTAAAGCCTCATAAGCCGGAGGTCTCAAGTGTGCCAGGTTTTACAGCCTCTGCCTCCACTTCGTGATGACCAGTTCTCTTCCACCAAACGCTCCAAATTAACCATTTCTCCAGTTATGAATGAAACAGACTCCTGCCCCTGTGCTCTAGGGTAGGATCCAGGTTATTATTAAATCTGTCTTCAACTCTCCTGTTTATAAATCTGGGCACTTCAAAGCCCTCAGTGAACCCAGACTCTATGCTGAAGCCAGGAGGCATTTCAGCATACACACGTTTTAAAAATGTCCTAACGAAGAGGTTCTGCAAACCCAGATATGAAGGTAAGGTTGTTATTAAAAAAGCCTTTAGTGGGCTGCCATGCTCCTCAGAATATTTGTGCGGATATTTGCCCCAAATCGTATTGTAGCCACAAGGGCTGCTACTCTACCCTTCTCTCCAGTACACAGAGGGCAAAGGTATTGCCACCTCCCAGCCTTTCCCTTCTGAGAGATGCGTCTAACACATCAGCAGAAATGCATGAGTCACTTTTCTCCATCTTGCAGCTATGACACTATAAAACACTCTAAGAAGTGTTGGGTTTTCTTTTCACTCAACGACTGTTATCTGTGCTGGGAATCAGCGGAGATCAAGTTCAAATCAGGAGAGAAAACAAAACCAGAGCAAAAAGCTAGCACGCTTAACTGAGTGATAACATGCCCTCAAAATACGTTTTGTAATCAAAAAGTTTAAATAATGTATCCATTATGGCAAGAAGTCCCACAAAACACTGAAGTTCAACATTTCCATTATTTGACTCACATCTTGGTGAAAGACAACTTGAATTAGGGTTTGGTTGCAAAAGGACTTACACATATTTTGGCCATAAAAACAAAGAACAAAGGAAGAAACAGGGCTGCAGTGAAGAGAATATTAAAAATATTCTAGGGGTACTCTCAGATTAAATTAATTCTTTGGGACTGAGGATGTAAGGCAGAAGAGCTGAAGAGAATTGAGGGGATACAAATAGAAATATCGCATCCAGATAAAGTTAAAATGTAAGCAGCCTGAATCAACACTAACATCTGTCTCAGAATAGCGAAAGAACTCACAGATGAAACTAAAAATCTTGTGGCAAAGATTTTTAACAATATATGACATTTGGCAGTGGCAGTTAGGTGCTTATATTCTCCTCTTTGACAAGGACTGAAGAAAGAGGAAAACCTGGCTAGACCTATCAGCTGGGGATCAAGAGGGGTGGAGAACTGTAGAACAAAGTTTAAAGGACAAAATAATTAAATTCATGGAGACACCCCAAAAAGTGGCATAAAATGCAATATGGCTTTAGTTAGGGTGATCATATCAGTCTAATCTGATAACATTATTTGGTGAAATTACCACATTTCGCAGACAAGAAGGATCCAGCCTCAGTCGAGTACTTTGTAGTATACCATTAATTCATCTGGAGAAGGGGGGAGGACGGGGGGATTAATACTGAAGAAGTATGGTATGCATAAAGGACTGGCAGAAAGAGAAATGAGGTCAGATTGCTCTCAAAGAGGAGGTGTTGGGCTGGCGAGAGACTGCTAGTTGAATTCCTCAAGGACTTGCCTCGGCACCAGTCATCAGTATTTCCATCAGCACAGAGGAAGTTCAGAGCGGTGTAGAGGCAGAATGGAGAGTTGGAGTAACAGAAGTGGGATAAATTTCAACAACGTAAATGAAAGGCTGTATGCATGGGAATTATTAAGAGGGATCTCGGCATAAACTGAAGGATACCTACAGACAAGGAGATGTATTTGGGTTCATGATCACATCAGGACCATGGCAATTACCAATAAGAATGCAGATGTCATGTTGACTGTTATGATCCTGAACATGTTTGTGGTCCGTAAATATAACAGGGAAATAAACAGTAATAAAAAGAAAAGAAAAGAGGAATAAAAATAAATATCTATGAAGTTGCTATAGAGAAAGTTAGGCTGGAAAGGAGGTTTCCTATGATTAAGGGTGTGAGATTCTGGGACAGCCTTCTGGTAGGAGTAGTGGGGGCAAAAACACTAGCTTATTTTCAAATGAGACTTAATCAGTTTGTGAGTGAGATTATATGGTAAGGATGCCTGAGATTGAAGAGGACCAAGTGTAGTGATCCTTCCATCAGTGTATTTCTAGCTGCGCTGCTCTCTTCCAGCTTCGCACTGGCGAGCTGGGAGGTTGGGAGGTTTGCCTTAATCATAGGAGTAGCTCTACTGAAGGGGGAGAGAGGAAGAAAACTGAACAGTTCTGAACCTTTTCCAAGGCTTTGGAGACATTAAAATAGAAACCCAGGAATTCATCCAAGGTTTTATGTGACCTAGTTCAGCAGTTATGGTTCCCTCCCCCAGCACACACATCTTAAAAAAGACATAGTAGAACTGAAAAAAGGTAGAGAGGGGAGTGACGGGGCTGATCAAAGGTATGGAACAACTTCCAGGTGAAGAACAATTAACTGCATTAGGACTCTAGCCTCTAGAGAGATACCTGAGGACAGATACATTACAGAGGTCTACAAAATCATGTACAGTGCAGAGTGGCTGCACAGGGAACCTCTGTCCGTGGTGTCCACAAGTGGAACCAGAAGACGCCAAAAGGAACCATCCAGTGGCAGTTTTGAAAAGCACAAGATGGGTATTGTGGAGCCCCCAGCTGCAGGGTGTTGTGGATATGACAGGACAAATCCTTTAAATGGAAAGGTATCACATCTGGCTAGGTTGCTGAAGCATAAATTCCTGCAGGATGTGAAAGTATTTCTGGAAAGAAGTATTATACTCTCCACTACCGACTTCTACTTGCCTCGCCCAGAGGCAAGATGCTGGGGTTAAATGGACTTTTGGTCTGATTTGACACAACTGAATGGTTCTGAACCATTCAGTACTTAAAAAGCATGCCATGGACAGAACAGAGATCACGTTCAGGATCAACCCTGCGTGCTGTGCAGTCGACAAGCACAGTCCTGGAACGATCACACAGGATGGAGATCTTGGGCCACACCTGCCTGAATACACCCCACATATCATCTCAGGGCCAAGCACGCCTGGGCCAACTGGCTGTGTAGACAGAGGGCAGGCAGGAGCTTTCAAATACAGTGCTTTTTGAGCAATATAGCCACAGCTGCCGAACGCTAGATACATTCAACAGCTCTTGGCAAATTGTGCTGTTGGAGCACAGCTGAGAACATTTGGAGCGCATCTGCAAGAACATTTGCTGAAATGCTTACACCTGGGTCCTACTGTGTTTGTAATGGTGACCCCATAAAAAGGCTATAGGCTTTGGCTTCTAGTAGCTAATCCATATAAGGACAGTTGAAGCTTGTGGGGTAGCCATGACTTCAGATTTACTCAATTAACAGGGAGGAGTATGCTAAGATTTATACTACTTTCTTACCATCCTCATTGATCTCAATGGAATTAAACAGAACTGGAGTAAGGTAGTATTAAGCCAGACATTAAGGCTATGCTAATTGTCAGCGTTAATCAACATAATCTCCACTTCAAATCTTTCATCCTTGCTTTGCTCCCCCTCACGATTTGCTCTACTAAATGATCTTTCAGGGCATTATCTGAGATTCTGAATAATTGGCAAGAGAAAAATAGGACTCAGACCACACTTACAGTGCCAGGAGTGCTTCCAAATTCCTAGGTAAGGTACACGAGCTGGCCACAGCCCAGTTTCATACGAGAGTGAGACTGTGCACATGTCAGGCTTCCCCACGCCTCAGCTTTTGCCAAGCACCACCCCAACACGCTCTCCAAACAAAAGCTCTCCCCACCCTGCCGGTGCCCCCTCCCAGGTGGTACCCAGGGGTGCAGCTGGAGCCAAAACACCAAAGCTTAAGCAACCTGATGCCTGTATGCTTTAAAGCTGCTTAACTTTAAATGTCCAAATAGTTCAGCTAAAGCTATGACTTACTCACATGTTTAAAGTTAAGCACGTGCTTAATTAATTTGCTGGCCAGGGGCCTAAAAGTACAGTAGCTGTTACCTAAATGCCTTACCTACTGCTGCTCTGTGAATTCCCTGCTCTTTTTTGTGGTCTGGGTCTTCTCTTCCCCCATGCACAAAACCAAAACATCCACCCCTGCAGCCAAGGTAACCCATGCTGCCATAACTAGTCTAACAGCTTCCAAGGAGCTGGCTACCGGGAGGGCATTTAACCATGCGTGACCTACCACTGTCCCTGGACTGGGACATCCAAAGGCTCTCTTTATTGCTCTAGAAATGATAAATGCCATCGACACATGTCCTGATTCCTACGCTTGACTGGGAGCACTTCTCAATTCATTCTAATGTTTTTGTTTCAAGGGTTTTCCCATCTTCTTCTTTTAATGGACTGCTTTGCTGCAGCAAAAGATTCATCGCCTTATTAGAGACAATCTCTCCAACAAGGAAAAAGAGTTCCCTCTAGCCACCAGCTTTTGTAACAGCACCTATACTGCCTCCACACAGCACTTTCCTTTAAATGTGGGTTTATGTTTATGTAGCAGTAAAACTGTAATCTGAACATCAATGACAAGTCTACTGAATAGTTATTAAGCTTCTAAATTATTATATTGGTTTTTCAGTGGGAAGGAAAAACAAGCGTATCTGGGGGCAGAGAGAATGCCAACCTGAGACAAAAAATATCGGCCGTAATAATAAACTGAAAATGTTTGGAATAATTTAAGATAAAATGCTTATTCAAAAATATTTTCCAGTTTTTGGGGAAAAGCCAATATAGTCAAATAGGTCTGGGAAAAAATATCCTGAGATCAGAACAAGAAATAATTAGCTTGTAACAGAATTCAAAGAATCCTCATTTCAGTTCCCCAGATAGACTCAGGAACTGAAAATATTTTTATTTCATTTCTATTTGTTTTATATGTATCCCAAGGTACTAACTTTTGGTGTTAAGTCTTGCTTAAAATCACCCTTCTCAGGCTTATTCAGTGATCAATGCACTCTTTAATCCACTTTGAGTGTTAGGAACAAACTAGAAAAAGCAGATCAACATTCCTTGTAAAAATGATGCTGAAATATGTATGGGTTCTGCCAAACCAAGATGGCTATAAAAAAATCTCTATCAAGTGGTTGAAGCAGACATGGTGTAGACACCTCACAAACAAACCAGTGACCATGTTCAAACACCGCTCAGCTGAAGGCTCTATCCATAAACCACTATCCAAGAATATTGAGGAAATGAGGGTGGAATAAGTGATATCAATATGGGAGTGTGGGAGGTAGAACAGAGGAAAAAAATCAATTTAATATAATATTGAAACAATAATACCAAAGTGAAGTAAAAACTAGAATAATATACAAAAGTGAAGTAAGTGATCGTGAAAAATATCACTGTGAGAGTCTGAGAAAAGACTAGAGAGAGGAAAAACAGAAATGATTGCTGTAATAAGGACAGAAAAGCAGAAGAGAAATCAAATCCGACATTAATTGTAGGATTGCATAGGACTTATTGTAACTATGGAAAGATATACTGTGTTGTGGGTTGCATACTGCTTTCAATATTTGCCTGATGTTTTTGAAAGTTAACTACTATTTTATTATATCATATGATTAAACCAAAGAAGTGAATGTGAAAGGAAAATTAACTCCCAGGACAGTGGAAAATGTGCATCAGTATTTGTCATCATACTGGTCTAATATTCATTTTCCATAGGAATTAGTTTGTCATTAAAGAATAACAAAAATTCCACATCAGCTTAATCTCTGCTAGAAACTCCATGCTGCTCAAAGATGCATTGAAGCCTCTCTATCAGCCCTCTTTTTGGGGTCCAAAGCTCTCCTCAGGCCTTGATGCCCAGCTCACAAGGCCCTGGAACTCCGACAGAGACCATAGAGTTGATGGGTTTTCATTAACTTATTTTTTTTTAGAAGTTTGGGTTTTATTTAACAGTGATTTTGTTAGTCAAAGGGGGAATTGACACAGAAAGTGCTGAGCAGTGGCACATCATCCCCACCTGTTTCTCCACTGCCTGGTCCCTCAGGCCAAATGGGGGAGAAATCCCTCCTCCTGCCACTGAGATTCAGCCGGTTTTGGGGTGAATTTTGCAGTGTTTAACAGTGCAAAACAGCCTCACAGCCACTGTGCGCTACTGCGTCTACTGGCAAAGAGATCAGGAATGACAAGTACTGCCTGAATTCTCTTTAAAATTATCTTTGTCAATGTTCACAAAATATGTTTCTTTGCTGAGGAAAACCCTAAACTGAGAATTTCTGGATGCTAGGATGCTACAGCCGCTGCAGGACCATGTTGTGTTTGATTTCTTTCAACATAGGGGCCTATCTCAGTCTTCAGTCTGTCCTAATAAGGCAGTTTTTGTACTCTTAAGCTTTTTGAACATATTTGTTCAACTGGCACAAGTATTTTCCACTGAGTATTAAACAACTAGCCTTAAAATGGAATTTTATGTATCAGTCATGTTAATGTATGCATGTCCTTCAGAAACAACCAGATAACCAATCACAGGTAGCTGACTTCACTCGAATATATATTTCCTAGAAATGGCCTAGGGCCTATGGGCAGATGATAAATTTTCAACTATTTATAAAAATCAGATTCAAAAACCAGATAAATATGAGAACATTGTGAGGAAGAAAAAATGATCATAAAAATTAGCCATTCATTTAATTCAAATTATTTAAGTATTATTGATTGTTACTAAAATGTGTATCAGGTCTGGCAGTAGAGTTAACACCACTGTTTTCTCAATAAAACACTTGGTAGATGTAAACTAAATATTCACTAAATCTTTTTGTGGCACAAGCTTGCTACTAAATGAAAGACCAGCTCTACTTCATGCATGGATGTGGATTGCTTTTTGGAGGACTTTCCTTGTTGGAAATACACAGCAGATCATTCATTTTGTGAGAGTTGGCAAGATTGGGGAAGAAGGCTGAAAAACCGACAGCAAAATTAAATGAAAGGAAAGTAGTTCATGGGAGAAAATACCTGGCTTGCCTATTTGAACCAGACATCGATCTACAAATGCAATTTGATTTGAGTATAAACATTTTCTGTGACATTTATTTTAAATGTTTTCATAAAATGCATTTTAAAAAGATTGTATACATTGCAAATTAAGTCAGATTAATGTTTCATTACAAGGAAGGAAAAACAAAATAAAAATGCAGGAAGTTAAAATGCTAAAATTAAAAAAAAGAAAAAAAGAGTTGTCAATCTTTTTTGACAAACTATTTTCATACCTATTAATCCTACCAAAATAATGTCACTCAAGCCTCCTGAATACTGGATAAAGATTCAGTTGACATCTATAACATGAAAACATAGTTAAAATTAGGCCTTCTGAGATATTAGGTCTTCGATATGCTCATTCCCTAGTTTCTGGCCGGGACAGAAGCATGTCCTTTGAAGACTACCACAGAGCTGGTCTCACTGCTGGATCCCTTAACTTTTATGACCTTTACCTCTAAAATTGGACAAGACCACTGGTCTGGTTTGTGAGAGACAGCTCCAGTGTTCATTATTTTATGAAGTGGAATACAAACGATACCTTCAGATGAGCAGCAAAGTTTCAGTCATAGCAGATTCCAATAAATACCTCCCCCTTTCATGTGCAAGGTTCAAAGCTCTGCAGGTCTGGAAAGCTCGATAGAGGACAGAGAGTTAGCCAGATTCAATTCATTAGAACACATCTTAACTGGCAGCTTGTAAAATAAACCTTCTCCCCCCACCTCTTCCACCTCCTTCAGAAAACATAATGCAACCCCGACAGAAAGCTGATAACTTAGCCAGGCAAAAGAAAGTCTGAAATCTGCAGACAAGGATTTTACTATGTGCTGAGCCTGGGAAGTGGAAGGAAAATAATGTAGCATTGTCCCCTGCACACAGAACTTCAGGGAGAAATCATCCAACAGAGTAGGAAATGTATTCATGACGTCCAGATTATCACTAAAGCAGGGATATGGAGTGGCTTGTCCATCATGGAGTTACTTGTACAGAGCTATACTATATATAAGTAAGGAAGGATTCCTTATTATATATAGCTGTCTACATCTATCCCTCCCCAAAACCACACTCTCCTGAGATATTATTGGTTTTGCTTTTCAGAGTACTTAAAAACAAAGCCCTAATTTTAACCTACAGACTAGCATCTGTTAACTAGAGTTAGTGGCGCTCTTCCAGAATGAGTGAAGTGACAGTTAAATGAGATATAAATCATTGTGTCGTATATAAATGTTGTCCTAGGCAAACCCACCCTCTTAACATGCAGCAGGGCAATGTCCAGAAGAGATTTGTGCAGAGGTTTGCTGTTCCTTCAATCACCCTTCTTGACTAAAAACAACCCAAAATAAGGTGTCAGGCACTGCACCAGCAAAGTTATTCTCATTAATTGCCATGCACACACATGCATACAGTATTTGTTGTACAATGTGTACTGACTACTATGTGGGAATAAATGTATATTAGAGAGACATAGCATATAATTCCCTATCACTGAATACCAGGCTAGTTTTAGCACAAAATTTACAGTTGCAGGTCTATCAGGTTTTATCATGATTAGAAATGTTTATTCACTGTACAGTTTACTAGTAAATATTTCTACTAGTGATTAGTTTCCTTTGTCAGAGGATTCCCCATAGTGATTGCTGCAGTCACAGGAATAAATCTGATGATTCTTATCATTGTTATGCTACAGGAATAAAGGAACAAAGACAGAATTATTTTTACTGTTTCTCTAACTGTACAAATAGAGACTGCTAACCTTCTGAAAGACAGGTCTGCCTCTGTCCTGCTATTTTGTGATTTAATTTTATGTGAGAATTTGCATTCATTTTTTAAAACCTTTCTGTTGTTTGCTTTTTTTCAATGTCCTATCACAATCGGGAAACGATCTCTCTAGAAGAGATTTACCCTTCCAGTAGCTATATATTTCTTTGGAATAATGACTTAGTACTTAAAGTAAACATTAGGATTAGACCTGCCTTGATAAAACTGTGCATTATGAAAGATGAGCACTTTGCTTCTTCACAATATCAAAACCACATTTGCGTGCCATTTCCAAAATCCCACAGAACTTGAAATGAGAGAGATTCATGGTGGTGAAGCAGAACAGCTCCTACTTCTCCATGCGAAATTTATACAAACCTGTCCAGGGCAGGACTGGGGATGTCTGAGGCTCATGAAATGGATGGCATGTTCTAAACTCAACCCAAGGACTGCAACAGGGAGGGCAGAGTGATCAATTCCGCCTCCCTGAAACAGAACTTGTACATTTAAACACCAGTATCACCTGAAAAACACATATAGGGTAGCCTGAGGAGAAGGACAAGTGGAGGGAGGGAGAATTTGACCCTCTTGTTTTTTCCCAGGTATTCTTTGCATCTGAAATAGAACTGCTCCTTACCCTAAACTACACCGTGAGGAAAAGAGTGGAGAAAAAAAGTCCAGAAAATATCAGTTCCCCCTAATGAAATTGTTTCCCTGATTCTAAAATTCTTACTCAGGTCAAAACCCTGTTAACAGGGTCTGCCCCTGGCTAGGAATGGAGTAGCTCAGCTTCTTACAGGAGCTGGTTCACTCTGCTAGTATTCCCATTGCACCATTTTCCATGTGTAACAGTTAGTCCTGTATGCCTTTGTCAGAACCTGAAACTGAAGCTGCTAGAAACAAACAGAAAAGGGTGTTTTATTCTATGGAATGCCCCAGAATGACTCTCAAAAGACATGTTTTTTGGCTGTTAGGGTGGCTGCCCATCTGGTTATACTTTTCAAGAAAAATGATGATTGAATATTCCTTCTTATGTGAAACAGAATTGCTAATTCAGAAATATCAAAGTGATCTGGTTTTTGTTCTGTCACAGCCTGGTGTTCAGGTTAGTCTATTAAACTACTTCAGCACTTTATTTCACCTACTCCAACTCTGCTATTCTTTAGCCAGCCTTTTGATACAGCAGTCCTGACTTGCACTCCTTGCAGTTCCCTCAGATGGCTGTAGTGCAACAATCCACTTAGCATCTAAATATTAAACTTTAGGAATAAGTTTTAATGGTCATCTCCTGCAGAAAGTGCACTTACTGAATTTGGACACAGTCAGGACCAAAACTACCCATGAATCCATGGATCACTCTTCCTCTGGCTGCTCTGTGCTTCTGGCAGAGCTTCACTTATAGTTTCATCTTTTCCTCTTCACATCTCTTGTGCTATGCAATTGCCTGGAGTGATCCTTTTCCTATTTAGTCCCACATATTCATGTTCTCCCCATTTTCTAAGAGTTTTAGCCCATCTTGCTTTCTGCAATGAACTTTTGGCCCTTGTTATCACATATATATGAGACCTTATATACCATGTGCTAAGAGCAAAGGGAGGAAATTGCACTACCTTTACTAAGTAACATCTCGCTGTGTCAGTGATACTACTTTAAGTAAGATGCCTGGATAAAAGTGACTGCTAAAAGTGACTGGGGAGCCAGACTTCACCCATGCAATCTGTAATAGCGTCAGCTTTCTGTTAGCCACCCAGACAAAGTCTGGGAAATTCCTTTTAACTCACCATTTAGCATTATCTATCTGCTTTTGGCTGATCACTGATTTGCCCTTGAGTTTTATAAATAATCTTGCACCAAGTGCTGATTTTGAACAATGTGGTTTGGATTAAAGGTGCCTGTTCATCATCATTACAGCCTGTGAACCACCTACTCTGATAGGAGTGGTTTTGTGTATTCATTAATTCATGCTTGAGACGCGCTTTGCAAATGTAAAGCAGTACATAAATGCTGATTTATTGTTTTTCTGAGATGTGCTGTTATTGATCATGCTGTTGAGGGTTGTTGCAGGGCTTTCTGGAGATTGTACTGACTGTACTGTGTTCTTGGCAAGTCCTTGGGCAGGGACTTCATAGCCCAAAGGAAGCAGAAGAGAACTGAGTAATGATGGCACAGACCTTTTGCCGCTTGGACAGAGATCTCTGCAGTTCCTGGGACCGTCGTCACTCAGAGGACACACGAAGTGGTGTCTTACTGCAGAGGACAGCCTTTCCCTTCTCCTCACTCTCCTTAGGGAAAGCCCTGGTGCACCTCCAGCCCACCCTCACTGCACTTAGCGATCCAAAATCTCAGCCAATGCTTTCCCATCACGTTTCCTCTTCTCCTGAGTGCAACGGCAAAGCAGGTTTGGCATCTCCTCCTTACAAGCCTCACTGCCCTCACACATACATCACTCACATTCAGATCACAAATTAAGTAGGATTTCTTGGCATCACATACTGTATGACTCAGTCTGGGTGGTCAACAGCCATTTGTGAGTTTAAAGATTTTTAAAAAAACCAACCAGGTATATTTTCAAACACAGAAGAGTTCACCAGATAAAAGAAATGTCTTCTTCTTCTATAACATTTAGTTTTATCAGGCCATTAAGCTGAGTTATCCAGAAAAACCCCCAAATAGGTCCTGAATAGTGGCATCTCTGAGGAATACCAGCCTGTGCCTGTGTGTAGCGTCTTTCTCCCTACGGGAACAGCTTACCCATAATACAGCAAACCACCTTTAAATCAGGCTAACAGAACCAGGCTGGCTTTACAGACACTGACATCAAATCAAGAGGCTAAGTAATTTATTACAACTCTAGAAACAAAAATAAAAGTATAAAATGCAACATCAAACTTTTTCTAAAATTTTAGTTTCATCCCCAGCTGCCCACACTGGTCGTTTCCCAGGGTGTCTCAGGCTGAAGCCAAATTCACGCTGTCAGTGGGCGCTATGAAGAACTGCCATGGTGGACATCTGAGGCAGCAAAGCTGAGGGGCTAATTTAAGCAGCAGTATCTGTGCTGCAGTGTGGAACAGACCTTTTGTTCTGGTTTGGCTGCTATTTATATGTCAGCTTGTTCACTGAAAGCAAACTTAGAGGGAGGCCTTTTTCACTATATTCCTCTCTATTCCTACAATTATAATTTCATGTAAAACATCCTTATTTTTAATATGCTTAAGTCAAGATGTAGAGGAGATACTGATCTCATCTGCAGGAATAAAAACCGTATTCCACCTAACAACAGAGGCTCTACCTGCAGTGCAAATGGAGAATGGTGCCTGGAAAGGATTCTGATAACTTCACATGGCTGTTGCTCTTCCTCTTTGAAAATTCAGTATCATCTTCCTCTTTGAAAATTCAGTATCATTGGTGGTCTCTAAGGATACATTACCTTCTCAGCCTGACTGTGGTATATAGAAAAGGGATCCTGTTGTCATCCAGACTACTTCAAAATATCTAACTCAACGATTTGTTGAGAAAAGAATGCAGAATTATTCATGAAAAAAATTGTCCTGCCTAACATAACCACGCTGAGCTCATTCAAACCTACCCCAGCTATGAAAGAGGCCCATTCATTTTAACATAGGAAGGGTTTGCAGGATTCAGATTCCAAGTTTGACACAATTAATAGTGTTTATAAGTTCAAGAATGTTGCTGTTAGGACGGAGAGTATTTAAGACAAGTGATCATATTTCATAGCACACTTAGAGGGTGAAGAGGCACTTGACATAAGACACTCTCGTTTTCATAATTCAAATCATTTGGTTGCTTAGGAAGATTTACATTTTCTTCTGCCTCTTTCCCTCCCTTGTTCTACCATTTTCATATACAACATAATTTTTATTTTCTTCCTATTCCAGTGCCTTGCTTTTGGGAGGATCTAAACAAACAGAAAAAAGTGTTTGGCTTGAATAGCTGAATAGCAGCAAAACTAAAGCATGCTTTTGCATTCAGTGAGTCTGTAGTTGTATGAAACAAGACTCTAGTGTTATCATGAAATTAATAGCTCATACAGATGTTGTTGCCTCAAGTTGGGGGCAAAAAGAACAAAAAGTACAATCTGAAGGAGGTACCTTTAAATAAGTCGTACCTATAAATCAGGGAATTGGACATGTAAATCATGAACTTTTGGTTTAGGCTGTAAAAGAGACAGAAGAGTTACCTCAATTACAGGGAAGCATATAAATGTGATTGATGGACTGGGGTAAAGGCAAGAGAAGAGCAAGATCAGTACTAAGACAGCTTCAGAGTACAGGAAACGGTCTGTCTGTCATAGCTCGTCATGCTACGTTTACATGCCACCTGGTGCTGTTACAAAACTGCTAGAACAAGAAAATACCACATGAAAGACCAGTTAATTAAATATTTAAAATGTGTACCAGAAGAAAACACTGGCCTTCATCAATTAACCTGGAAGGGATGTTCACCCTGCAGCCTTTATGGTATTGTGATACCTTATTGTGATACCTTTACCAATATACCTTTATGGTATATTGGCCTTCAGCCCAAGGCCCTCAAGGAGCACAAGGCAACTTGTGGATCTTCTTGGGAAAACAGGCTAGACCCAAATTAACGTGGACGAAAGACCTGAGCTGCAAATAGCTCCTAGCAGATACAAAAATGACTTTGAGGTAGCTGAGGCAGTTGCCGAGCCCTAGACCTGGAGTGGAAATGAAGCAGCCTGTATTAGGCAACTAACACACACTGCAGACTAGCTTTCCAGATGGTAGACCTTTTATTGTCTTTTATTGTGCTTTTATTATTTATCAGCATTTAACACTGATGAACAAAAAAAACCAAAACACCAAAAACCAAAAAACAAACCAAAACCCAGCCCAATCAACCAACAACAAAAAAACCCCAGGTCTTCCTTAACAAGGAGCTCCTTTCAGCTGGTTATTAATTAGAGAAGCAAACGCTGGATCTCTTGGCCCTCTGCTGAGCTGCTCGCAGTGAAAAGTACAAAGTGAGGTCCTGCTGTGTGGGTAAACTGATGACTCACTTTTAATATCAGATTGAGCCAGGATCTCGAAGGCTGCCAAGTTAACTCTACAGGGATCCCCACTTCAGCCCACTCACATTTCCTAATAACAGCACTGCATTTCAGCAGGCTGCGCTTAAGCGAGGCACTTTGATTTGTAAACAGAGCCCGTCTAGGAAATAATGTACCGGTGCAGTTAGCCGTATAATGTCGTAAGACAACAAGGTATAATGGCAGCGCTGCTATTAAATGGCCGGAGGATATTGCTCAAATTCGAACGTGACAGCAATTAATAAGAGATAATTTTTAATGGCATTTTAAAATTTTACCCATGCCTTCTGTAGTCCCAGGAGAGGTATTATTGCCCCTCTTTGCATCAAATAAAGAGGAAAAGACTGCTGGTAACTGTATGCCTACAGAAGCACACGTTTTAAAGAGATTTAATTTATAGGTAGAAGGCCAAAAAATATTTTATACAAAATAGACTACATGTTCCTGTGTTTTGACATTAGGGCTTAAACCATCATGCGTGCTGGAATACTTTTATGGGTTCTTTAGACATTTATTTGAAGTCCCCTAGTCTCAGCCTGGTGAAATTTAGGATGTGCAGAAACATGCCAGAGCACTGACTCACTCCTGGCAGATTTGCCTCATTCTATCCCGACATAAACTACGACTCGTGTGCTGTTGCCACACAGATCAAAAGATGCATGTTTATTGTCTTGGCCACATGACTGAAAATATATCGCTGTGTAAGCTCTGCGTTAGGCTTCCTGCTCGAGGACAAACCTCTTTCTGTTCAGACGTACAAAGGTCTTCTTAAAAGAGACGTCTGTTTGGTTATAAGACCCCACAGCCAAACTGATTGCAAATCCAGTAATGTATTCTGAAACGTTAAACAACTCTGTGAAAGAGGTTTAACTCCCTACCCACCCCTCTTACCCTCTTAGTCCACTTGGGTACGGCTTCAATTTTCTTTGTGGCAACCAGCCTTCAACACACCGTGCACTCGGTGCTCTTTCAGGATTATGGTCTTGTGCCTGCCCCGTATACACGGGATAATGCACAGGAGGTATAAGTCCTGTGGTAGGAAATGAGTGCTTTTTCCCTCTCACTAAATCACTTTTGCTTTTACTGGGCAGTCACAGAAAGCGAGGAGAAAAGCCTAGCCAAGGGATATCTAAAAATCTAAAACCAGGCAAACGAAAGGAAAAATCCCCAGCTGACTGATGCCATTGCACCCGCCTAATCTCCCCCAGCCGAGGTTATGGGGCAGTAAGCATGCACCACACTCTCAGCCCACTTTTCCTTAGGCTTCACCCAGCAGGATATCAACCCTTTGCTCCCTGCTGGAGTTGTGCACCAGAACATCCTGAGCTCCTTAGCCCGCAGGCAGGTAACTCCTCTCCACATTAAGGAGCTGCTACATTCTGGAGGTGTCTTAGGAAATTATATAAACCATGATTTTTCTCCTGTTGTCTCTAGTGATGCAATATCACATAAGACTTTTTCAAACTTTATTCGTAGTTCAAGCAGAGAACTGATTTTAAGTCTCATATGCTTCCCTGCCCATGAGGCTCAGTCTGCCCCTTGGGGATGCTGTGGCACTCCCGGATGCTCACTTCACGGCACTCACTCAGATTCTCAAGTTTTACGTACAGCCCATGAAAATGACGTGTTTTCCTGATGACTATAAATTCAATTTTTTCAATTGAAAAGAATTACATGTAGGAGTAGCTGGCTAAATCTTGTCATTGCTACCAAGTAAAACATTAAATATGTAAAACCTCTGTTTAACATGCCCTTGCACATAACACAAAAATCTAAAGCAGAAACAATTTTTAACTATTGGTAACTAATCCTTGAGATTCTCTTTGCCTTCTAGGCACCACAGGCCTTAGCAGGCAGTAACACAGACAGAAAGCACTTAATATATATGATCTAGAATCAACGATGCTTAGCATTTCAAAAGTGGCTTTCCATTGATAGGTATCAGTTTATAAATTTATAAAAATAGGAAATCTGTTAATGGAACCTTTTTTTTACAGCCATTAGAATGTCTTTTTTTCCAAACCAGGGCTGGTTTTTTGATTGCTTTTAAACACTGCCTGGACAGAAAAGATGCATTAAGATGTGAATGCTGGTGCAGCTGCTTTGAGAAGTGTCAAAATAAGTAAAGCAAAAAAGAGAGCTTTTTGGCTGGTGTAAACTACAGTAATTACCCTGCAGTAAGAGAGACAGCAGTGAGGATTTAGTGCTAACTGTATGCAGGCATGGACACACGTGCACACACTCTTACACCTTTTACTGGTTACATAGCAACATTAGCCATATGTACTTCAAACTCTTTTTGAGATGTGAGGCTCTCAGGAAAAGATGATTCTCTTGGAATTACACCAAATATTATTTAATCAGCAGGTCTTATAAAGGGGTGTCTCTGCACAAGCGTGAAGGAGAAGGAGGCAAAAGCAAAAGTAGAAGTATGAAGAAGGAAGGTGGCAATAGTCAAAGAAAGTAAGGATTCCTAACTGTACCAGGTGTAGGAGCTCTCGGATTGATGACATTGTATATCTGTGTGTGTGTGAGGCAGTTATTTTGGCATGTAATCATTAGATAGCAGCCTGTTTGGAAGGAGGGGAAACAGCCACTAGTTGTTTCAAAGGAAGTAATATTAAACAGTGATGAATGTCACTGTGGCATTTGCAGTTCATCAGTACCTTGGTGGCTGACGACTCATCCTTTACATCCTGGGTTATGTTTCAGAATGGAGGATCTTCTAAATTGCGATTTTTGTGTGAATAATCTCTAGAAATATATCTTTGCCTCAGATATAGCCCAAAAATCTGAAGACTTCAACAGGATTGTAATGCAGGAAGTGCAGAATTTGTCCCAAAGCTTATGAATGCAGTTACAAAAAATGCCACACATTGCCCTTCCCCTGTATATGTATGTTTGGCATTATGTCCACTACACTGAAGGGTGTATAGAAGAAGTAGTTTAATTATAACAGGCCATCACACTTTTGGCAGTACCAACAGTAACTGACCATTGTATTCTCGGTGCATTAAAAATGGGTTCCCTGAAATGTGTTCATTTTTCATTGCAGCAATATTTTTCCACTGGTACAGAGGCAGACTGAGATGCCATGGATATAGCCTGCTGTATTCTGGTTTGGTAAGAAAATGCCAAAGCTAAGCTATTCACAGTCTTCATGGAAATTAAACCTGGCACAGGTGCAGTAACATTCTTTTCCTGCTGTTGGGACTAATCCTGATGGTATTGATGTGACTGTTTCTCATTTCAGTATTTTGCACTTGCTAATCTTCTCAGAAGACAGCCTTGGGCATTGATTTATTTTTTTTTTTCAGCAGAGTTTCTTAAATCAGGCACATGTTAAAAAGTGTCCATGGGCCTTCCATGGATACAAATGGCTCAGAACATTCAGGATGGTAATGAGAGGACATGAAAGAGCCTGTGGATAAGAAGCAGGAATGAGATGTACGGTATCATTTTCATCTGTTTGATGGAAGTCACAGGGATAAAATTACAAACTTTTGTAACACTCATGTGAACATGGGGGCTCCATCATGACTGTATGTGCATGGGAGCACAAGAATGGGGAAAGAAGCTCTCATTTTTGAAGAACATAAGCTTTTAACAGTTGTGAGGGTTTTTGGTTCCCACTCCCAGTAAAAACCATAACAAAACCACTTTTCTCTCCAAAATAGCCAGGAGTCTCAGAGTTAAGGAACTCTGTTGGGATGCATAAGAAATGTAAGTGCCTGAATAGCTTATTATCAAGCCTCTCTGCGATAGATAATACTCTAGAACCAGAATTTCCCTCCAGAAGCTAAGGGAATTTATCATATCACCTTCCTTTCTGCAAAAGTTGGGTGTTTTGACATCTGGGAATTTTCAACCAGACACTTGACCGGAGTGAAAGGACACTGGTGCACTGACATCAGGGGATTCGCATTGCTTTTACCTGATGTGAACTCAGGACTAGTTGGGAGGTTTCAGTAAGATTCCCTGTTATTTAGAATTCCATTTACTATTTTTTTTTCCTACAAAAAATTGCAAATTTGAAATTCCAGCTGCTGGATTGGTTTAAAGATTCAGCTCCATTTGACAGCCTGCTTTATAATTGCAGTAGTGACGTGTAGAGGACCTCTTCTGGCCTCTAAAAGATTAAACAAGATCAGGCCTGCCAGACCTCTACAGAAAGCCATGTGGCAATAAGAAGAGCAGATTCAGCAGATCGTTCTCTCTTTTCTGTAGCCCTAGTTCAGCAAAATATGTGTATATATGAGCACTTCAAACAGTAATTTGTGGATACTGACTGACAAAGATTATAGATTTGATTGAAGATTTTAGAAGGAGTGTAATTGCTTTGAATTTGAAAAAAGTATAAACTGGATTATGAGGAGAAAGCCTAATACCTTACCATTATATTATTAAAGCAGCCAGTTGCAGTATTTGCCAAAAGCGCAAGAGAACTATAGTTCCACAGGATTAAAAAAAAACTTCTTAGGAATTTTTGTGCTTATTTTCTTTCTTTTCAGCCTAGACTATGTCAGAGTGGCAGGGACTCCTTGAAAACTTCTAAAGATTTTACTAATTATCCTAATATATATGGAAGATGCCCAGCTACTTTGGTAATGAGCAATAGGTAGGTTAGGAGTGTAACAGTAACTCCATTTTTCTAAAGAACTTATCTGATTTGACACCGCACCGCTTAGCACATGACATGAAACCTGATACCAGAATATACCAGTGTGTATATTCCATATTTCACGCCCCAGTTGATGTACCTGTACTGAACAGTTCATCAGTGCTGGTGCCTGTTACCTCCAAAACCAGATAAAGTAGTTCCTTCGTTATTTCATAGCTGTTGTGATAAGGATACTGGGACTCAGTGGGACCTCACCGATTTCTCCAGCTTCATCTTTCCTGAATTTTCAGCCCAGAAGAATGAATTTCAAAAAAAATAGTCACTTCTCTCTGCAGGTCTCAACGTCAAATTGCTAATCTAATTAACATCCGTAACAATTTAAACAATACATTGACTCGATTGTTCTTGGAGCCCCATGACACCTAGTTAAGTTACTTTCCAACACTGCTGTAAATCAAAAGAGAAAGGCTAAGGTCACTGTGTTTGCTGTACACTTCAGCTTGGGACCCTGATTGCTTTACCAACTGCTCATTGATCTTGTTTTTATAACTTGCTAAGGAATACTTCATTTCTTGGTCCAAGTTTTTTATTTGTATCCTCACCTGACACGCAAGGTAGCCTCTAGCTTGAATATATGCACAGATTTAAACACAAAAAACGATTCAGGAAAGTACTTGCAAAGAACAAAGTGTACAGCAAAGATTTAACATAATCAGCAGAAAAATACATATTTCTTCAGTGTTTTGCTTTTAAGGTTTCCATTCCAGCTGGGCATGATTCCCATTCTTACAGGGAGCATTATGGATGTATTCTTTGAGAGGGAAGTAAAAACTTGGACAAAATATTCAACAAGAGTTTCTGTTGAGGGAGTGGCCAGCAAAACAAAGCAATGGATAAATAGGGGATCACAATGTTATTGGCTTGAACTGATAGATGGCAATGGAAAAGCAGGAAGAGAGATTGTAGCCAGGCCCAGGGCAGGATCAGTTGTTGGGACAGTTGTCTGTCTGTGACAGTGTCAGAGACGTGGATGGGACCGTTCCTCTGCTCGGGGCTGGAGTGCAGCAATTTCCTTAGGGCATCAGAGATGCAGCATTGCACGAATCTCTCACCCAGAGTTTTGGGCAGGTCTGGGTAACGATGCTCACTGTATTTTAAACAATAATTTTTGTTGCGCTCAATAAGTGTTTGGGAAGCATCAGTTCAGTTCCCAGTTGTGGAAATTATGTCACAATGCAATTTCTAAACTAATATAAAAACTGACAGTGAAAAATTATTATCAGCAGCAGTAGATATTACAGATTCCCAAATAGCCGACCTTTAATGTTTTGTACCACTACAAGTTAAATTGGTTTTACCTGCCTTACATTTGTTCTGCCTTTCGTGTGATACTGTGAAAACCATTCTGTTCAATTTGAAGAAAAATAATAGCATAGTCAGGACTCAATACAAGCCCAAACTGTTGGTAAAATTCAACCAAGTCTATTCAGGGAGTGGGTCTTCCCTTAGAAAGTTTTCACTTATTTGTAGACAAGACTGTTTTACTTGAAAAAAACTGAGATTATGAAATCGGGCGAGTCTGATGTGGCCCTGTGAATTTGGGCACACAGATGAGTTGTCTTCCATTAAAACAGTTCTGCATAAGAAGTAGTAAGTCTGGGAATGAAACTTAGTATATTTGGTCATCCACACCTTTTTTACCGTTTGTTTGGTTTTTTTTTTTTGCAAATGTAAAAATTTACAGAATACAGCCTCTGTATTATTTTTTTTTGTGCAAATGCCTTTTTAAATACCTTTCCAAGACCCTCGCACTCTTGGCATGTCATGTCATTTAAACTTTGGCACTTTTTTGCGTATGTGTTTGTTTTCAACTATAAAATACCCCTGTATATTTCTTGGTCCTCTTTTAGCCCTCAGTGATTTTTTACTACCTCTTTTTTTAAGGTGTATGTCTGGAAGTAACCATTGTATTTGGGCTTGCATACTGCCCCATTGTCCCTACTGAAAGTTGTATACAGATTTTGCAGGGTGAATACATTGTTTTATTTATTTCTAAATTAATTAATAATCCTTTATTTACTCAAATGAATCACCTACTATGAGTATTAATTCTGAACCAAAGCACCTAAACTCAGGCTTCATCTAGTACTTTACATGGTTGGCTATTTCAGACATGGAAAAGACTTTATTTTAAAGACTCATTTAAGGAGAACACAGGACTCATAAATGATGTGGATTTGGGTTTGCGATGAACTCTACAAAGCCTCTGTTGCCACGATGTAAGCAAGCATCATGTTATCTCCTGACTTTGAAAACCATCCAACACTGTGTGAATCAGATTCTGATTTGGATGTGGGGATGTACTGTAGCACACTTTTCTTTTTTTTTTCGTTAGTATGTAAATGGATTTTCCTAAGTGTAAAATCTAGTTCAATATTTTTCAGACAACTTGACTACCTTGAGGGTTTTTGTTATTTAAGCTGACATATTTGATAATTCTTGGGCATATGTTTTCTATTAGCCTAGTTACTCCTTTCTAATTTTCATAGAGTCTATCAAACTGTAAATAGACATCAGATATTATTTTTCTATTCCCCTATGTCCAAACAAATTATAATTTAATGAATAACGTGCGGGTTTTAATTGAACTGGAAAAGAACCGAGGATCAGGTTTTGCAGCTGCGGTAAACACGGCCTAGCGCCACCCAGTGGGTTTTGTTAAAAAGATGTAATTTCAGCATGCCCCACGTTTCCAAAAATCTCCATAAAAGTTTCCATGACCAGCTGTGACTCCAAGCCCATCACAGATACAGCTACAGAATGAGTGGGATTTACCGCAGCCTCCTTTTCTTAATCTCCAGAGGATTTCTACTTACTGTCTAAACAGCTCACCACATGAAATTGTAAAGCAACTCTAAGGCTGCTCATGGTACCGTGAGATGATGGGTTTGCACTGGCTGCTCTTCCAGCAAAGCTCCCGGGAGCTGATGCGGCTGCGGCAGAGCTCAGGGCTCCCGCCGGGCTGCTGCTGCGTGTCCTCCACCGAGGGCTTTGATGGAAAACCATGGCTCAGCCCTTTGGACTTGTCACTGGGGACGATCAACCTGTGGGAGAGTTAACGGCAGGGCAGAAAAAGTCAGCCAAGCTATTGGGATAAGCGCATCAAACCTCTGTCGGGGCTGCTGGTTTCGGAGTCATACCCCACCTGAAATACGCCCTCCTAAGCTTCTCCTCCAGTTTCTGGAAGTGATGGTTATTTCAGAAGAAATCAATAAATGTCAGTGTGCATAAAATATGGGACAGATCAAATAAAGGTATTTCAGTATTAAAAGCTATTAATTTTGTGCAACATACATTTGAATTACAATATTATTAAATTCCATTAAGCTAAAATGATATATTTAACTCAGACTTCAGAGTGTTAATTTCATAGTCTCCTCCAAGCTGTTCCTGCAAAGGTGTTAGGGGTAATTAACTGCCATTTTCTCAGTAATTCGGAATCTGCAATTAATCAAAATGCAGGGCCTGAGTGATTGTAGAAAACAGTAACACTTAGTTTATTATGTAGCACATTCTCATTCTGGTTGTTTTATGATGGGATCAGCTACACTTTTCCTCCAGAATTTATTATGCTTACCCTTCAGCCAATTAGTTTTTCTCACTTTACTTTAACTTAAAACCTGGTGAGTTTGTTATATATATGTGTAAGGTTGCTTGTCAGTTATACTGGTCGGAGACCTGCAGGACTGCATGTGTTTAAGCAATTAGGAACCCGGTATTGTCCAGAAAAATGGCAACTTTGCTTTCTTAAAGCGATGGTTTTTCTTTAAAAACTGGCAATGGAAAAATGAGAGCAACGAGAAAACTCTGTTTGCTGCAGCTGTAAGTGACCGGCATGGAGGGACACGCAGAGTTGGCTGCTGGGACAAGCTGTGGAGTCCACGTCTACAGTTGTTCTATTGTGGATACAGCCATGCTTCCAGATCACACAGGCAGTGCAAAATTAATTGGTACCAAGGCATTGTGACAATGATGGAGCAGAAACGTTTCATTTCCGTATTCAAAATCAAACTTAAAGGTACCGTTTTCACCGAGGTTCTCGTGTGTTGTTGGAACTAAATCCTGGTGCTTTGGCACATGTTGATTTTACAGCTAGTCTCACGGGGAAGGAGATTTTAAAATTATAGCCAGTTAAGTGACTAGTTCGCCGAATGCTACTTGTGTGGATAATAGCAGTAGGCCTCCAAGATGGCCTGATGGGATAGTTGTAATGGGCTTAGTTCATTTTTGCTTCCTAGCCATTTAAACCTGCATGTGGGATTCCTTCTCTAATTTCACCACTGTGATGCTGAAACACATACTGTGGCGGGGGGGGGGGGGGGCAGTGGAGTTTAATCAGTGTTAAAAAAGATGGAAAGTCTGGAGCAAACCAAACCTTAGCAAGATAATTACCAATGTAAAATCATAAAAAGGACAATACTGAAAGACTCCTGCTGTTCCTAAGAGTGATGGTAGGAGTTAATGTCCCACTTTGATAGGATTAACGCTGACCGAATGGTAGGCAGTATGTCAGACACCCACAGCCCTACAACCTCTTTGACCAGGACATTAATGTAACATGATTATCACTTAAAAATCTCTGCTGCTGGAGATTCCTTCCTAACCTGTGTTACTAACCCCATCTCTCTGGGTGCTCAGAAAACCAGGCCTTTATGATTAAAAACAGCTCCTGGGTGGGGCTCGTGCTCTTATTCTGCCACTGTGATAAGAGGGGCCTTGTGTGAACGCATTCAGAAGTCCTTCTCTGCGCTGGTTTTTTTCATTGTTTTTGATTTATAGGAGCCTGGTTAACGCATTTGGCAAACCTATAGGATAGTCCTTTAGGGTTAATTCCTACTATACTGGTGTTAGTGCTGCCCTCTACTGAGAGCAGAGCCCACTCTCAGCTAAAGGATGGGGTTCGTGTTTGGCTCCTACCAGCTATTGCTTTCCCTTACTGATCTACAGCAGCCAAAAGACACTTTTTGATGGGGTCACAGACTAGGTCAAGAGTGGCCTAGCTCACAGCGGCACGACACAGTGTACTGACAAGTGGAAGACCCAAATACATCTACAGAGTACAGGTTTGGTGCACAAAGCCATCCTTCCAACAGCCAACGCCAAGGAATGTGGAGGCAGAGGTTCTTCAGTTTGTAGATGGCATCACTAAATATAACACTGTGGGGATGCACAACAGAAAGTGAGAGGATCAAAACCAAACCCCTGACTTGAAATAAGTGCGGTTTTAAAGATATTCCTTTTTGACTCCTGTATCCTCTTTAGATCTGGATAATCCTAATGACTTCGCAAAGTATCTGAGAGCACTCAATTTGGCACAAATTTGGCAAGATAAATTGAATACTTAATTCCCAGGGAGCCTAAAGAGAGGTGATATTGAAGGAAATGACACAAAGTTGAGATTTCACAGCATTTTAGGTAGATGTTAGATACACACGAGAAGTATCAGTATTATCCTAGTGATTGTTGCAGTGATGTAGTCAAAAAATGACAAGTGGTATTTCAGTCTATCTTGCATGGCACCACACAGTCTCATTACTTTTTTTTCTTGAAAAAATAGTGCCAATATATATTTCTGTTTCTTGGTTCCAAAAATATAAAATTATATAGAAAGAGGAAAAAAAAAAGGTCTTGTATTTCTTTTAGGCTGAAAGAGAAACGCACAGGAAAGTGAAGTAATAGAGAAATTTAGAGAAAAGGAAAACTTAGGAACAGATGTCATTGTTTATTTTTATTTCTCTCTCCCCCTCCTTATGATTATAATAAATTATCTCTTTATGCAATGATTAGGGAAGAAGGGGATTACAGCAAGGTTGGACAGAAGCAGCAGATAAAACAGAATATAACCCCACTAAAATCCTCTATTCAACCTCACTCCGAGATGGAATTCAAGCTACTGTGTGAATCTGGTGCTTTAAATGAGTGAAGCTGGCAGGGTAGAGAACTGTCTTTAGACACACTAAAAAAATCTGAGGTGATTTTCTATCTGGTCCTTGAATTGATTTTTATATTCTGTTGTGGATTAACTAGATCAGCCACATATCTGGCTATTTTATGTTTCTTAAATTTTGAAGAATAGGAAAGGCAAGTAAGGATTCAGAGATGTCAAAAGCAAAGGTCACGTCAAAAAAATGGGGCCATTCCACATATTTCTGTGCAACCGACAGTATAAAAGACATTTATATTGTTGATGAGAAGGCTAGTTTGTCTGAACTGTTTGTAACACTTTAAATTACTAATGTTGAAGAAACAATTCAGTCAGCTACATTTTTAACTGTTCATCCTGTTTGCCTGCTTTTTTCGTATCTGAACTTGGAAAATCAAAACAGACATTTTTACAGCAGATTTTTAGCTCTTTGTTCCAAGTGTATTTGTCACATTCCAGAGTTAGAATAAGATCCAAGTCCACTCCATGACATAATCCACCCCTAAAGGTTTCTAGGCTGCATAAAAGTATTGTTAATCACCTTCACGTTATTTTCTAATGCAAGCACGGAGATCAAGTAGATAGCAAAAAGTACAAATCCTAGAAACAAACCTCTGTGTTTTCATGAACATGAATATGACAAATTGTTTTCAAACTTCAGTGACACTAACTTCTGTGATAAATGCATGGGCTTATTGGAAATTTCCACTTTGGAAACCCTCCTGTGTTAGAACACAAATAAAAGGTTTTTCGGTTTGGGGGGATTTTTTTGTTTTGTTTTGTTTTGTTTTGTTTTTCTTTATAGTCAGACAAGTCATGTTATTTATCTATCCTGTAGAGGAAAACCATTATGTGGTTTCAGCAAGCTGTAACTGAGCGGAGACTCTCAGGTCATGGAAAGCCAAGAAGGTCTCGAAAAATTGATATCGATGAACTAAAAACAAAATTATTGGGAGCGTCTCCGCCTAGCCTGAATCACTTGGAAAATCTTAAGCCGGGTCAAAATGTGTGTGGATTGTCACGAGCCACACAAATTCACCTTTTAAAAGGAATTGTTAAGTTTCCTTTTAATTTATGAACTATTACTTCTCACAAAAACATAGGACAAATGGCTTCTTACCTTCTCCTCCCACAAAACCATATGAAGCTTTATGCCAGGCTAGTAAGCATTAGCAAAAATGTTAGTTTTGTATTGTAGGAATCTATCTCCTGGGATACAGATACAGTAGCATGATTTACAGCTTTACCGTATTAAGGTTCTTTAAGTTTCTGCACACGCTGCAATTTTAATAGAATGTGTACATTCTTTCTGCACTCAAATGTTTTTTGTATTATACTTTGTTCTATGAAAAAAATGACACATATGAAACTGCACTTAGGATTAAGATATGACTACTTCATTATATAATTCTCATACTTTAAGGAACGATTTCCTTAAAAATGGTTCAAGCTGAAACTTGGCATACAGTGCTCTAGTTTGGGAAAGGCTGGGATGCAGAGTGGTTTTACAAAGTTTCACGTAAATCAGCCTTGTCGTTTTTTTATTATTTTTACAGAAGACCACAACACTCATTTGAGTACCATTTCTTGTTCTCTTAATATTTACCGAGTCTTAAATAGAAATAAGTTATTTTTCTGAGTTGTTTTCACAGTCTTTTCTTGTCAGTTTAAATGATTGTTTCATCTTAAATAGAAAGTTTACCGAGTCTCAAATCCTACTTAGCACTTGTTTTGCTTCTCTCAAAGCCTGTGTAGTGATGAATGTTTTAAGTTAATTTAATGCTGTGAAAGGTGCCAAACTGTCAGACATGGAAACTAAAATAGTCTATTTGTGCTGAGAATGTTTATTTTATTTTATTGTTAAAATTGCAGTTGGAAGCGTCTCCCGCTTTGTGCAGCCACGGAGACCTGTAACATTGGCGGACATGGGAGCTGGTGACAGGGATGAGGCTGTAAATGGAAGTTTGCTGGCTGATCTGTGCAATGGAAAAGATGACCTGGCACAGAGCACTGCATTTTAAGTACTTCTAGGATACTCATCTCCCTCCTCGCCAGTTTATCCAAAATTTTTCTGAAGGCAAAGGAAATCGCACTGGGATAAAACAGTGTTTGATAGAAACTCAATGCCAATATACAGCAAAAAGATCATTAAAGTAATTTCCCATGATTAAGCACAGTGCAAGCTACTGTCGAAACCTCTTAGCTAGAAACTGTCCCCAGTTGCTCCCCTGCAAATCTAATTATTCACCTAATTTTCCAGTCAGAAAAGCAAAATAATAAGATATGAATTTTCTCTGGTTAAGGATAGCAACTTCAGTTCATTTTGTACCAGTCCAGTACAAAGTACATCCTTCCTTCTTCTATCTCCTTATGATTTTAATTTTTTTATTTGTTTGGGGGTTTTTTTGGGGTTTTTTTTTAGGTTAGGAAGGAATTAACCTATGTCTTCTAAATATGTACATCCAAAATGACTAGTAACTGACAGATTTGTGCAGACATATATTTCTTGGTGCTGTTGAATTGGGAATTTATTCCCATTTTAGTTGTATCTTGTTATTATTTTGCATTTAAAACAGTACAGTACAGAAAGAGTGGACTCTTTCACTCCTTGGGCAAGGACCTACATTCTCAGTAAAAACCACTAGAATTATGTGAGTTAGAGAATATGTCCCAATTTACCTTTAACAAACCACTGTTTGTTATTTTTCATTAAGTTTATATTCTCTTACCAGAAGCGTTTTGTTGGTAACAAATTCATAAAAATAACTCCAGCCCTTTGGGTGGGGGGACTTTTTTGGTAGTTCTTATATCTGCTACAGTCTGTTCAATGTCAGTGTGTTAGTGCAGGGATACGGCTATAACATTCTTGCATGTGAAGCTGTACATCAGGCACACTTTAACAGATTTATGTCATCAACCCCCACACAGTATTAATCATTCTTCAAGGTCATTTTTAGCTATCAAAGTAAGTGCCTTAGTAAAATTGTCAAGGCAGCTTTCAAACCAGGCCAGTTGCAAGTTTTCAGGTGCTGGAAAAGGAAAAAAAAAAAAGAAAAAGGGAAAGAAAAAAAAAAAAAAAGCTGAGGAATTCACAAAACAAGTTTCTTGGCAAAGTGTCCATAAAGGTCTGTGATGGGAGAGTAACCATTCATCAGCATACATGCAAGCTGTCTCTGTTATGGAAACCAGGGCACATTTAAAGGAAAAATAAACAGATTTATCAGTCTGGTTACAATTTTATGAAGTACAACGTTGAAAGGTTTCCCCTGTCTGTTTCAGACACTGACAAGATAAACTAGACATGGCTCAGGCTGAATGTGTCCCTTCTGTCAGGTGCTATGATAAGTATGAAAAGCCAGGTATGCTTCACACACGGTCTCCAAATAAATCTCAGACAAGGTTTATGTTCTTTCATTTTGTTTTCCATATTTCATCATCGCTGAAGCCAAACAATCAGTGACATAAGATTTGGGGATGTTTATTACCACACCAAATGGCTGAAGCCTGCAAGTATGGAAAAACACATCAAATTGTTGGTTTTATGGGAGATCATGCTGACATTTAGTAAAAAATATTTCACTTAAAATCACTTGGGAATTCCTCTCTTTCCTTTACATTTTGGAGAACTCGGTGACAAGAAGATGATGGTTTTCTGGGTGAAATTCAATTATAAAGGCTGTGCAGGCACAAGAGGCAGCCTGGAGAACAGTTAAAATACACTAGCATTTTACCAGCATACGGGTACCAAATACTTGCTGTTGAGCAAATTCAAGAGCTGATCAACGCTTGCAGTGTTTCTACATTAAGTTTAGGATTATTTTTCACATAAATAAAGCTTGCAGGTATTGTTATTAGGAAGACAGAACAGAAATGTTACAAGTAAGGATATCTGCAATGAGCTCCTTTTTCTCCTGCTTCTTCCTCTTCTACATTTTGTTCCCAGAAGCCCTTTTTTAAAAAAGAGACAGAAAATGTCACACTAAAAAGAACTTTAGTTCTTTTAGTTTTAGTTCTTTTCAATTCTGGTATGGTGAGGTGTCTCTGCCCATGGCAGGGGGATTGGAACTCGATGGTCTTTAAGATCCCTTCCAACCTGAACCATTCTGTGATTCTATGAAAAATTACTGAAGGTGAGAGTTTAGTGTCAGGTTTATTTTCTAGACTGAGCTCTTCAGTATTCACCTGTTTTTCTTATCCCATGCTCCTCTGAGATAATTCATGCAACTGAGCTCTTGGGCTTTTGCCTCAATTTTTTAAAAAAACAGAGCTGGTGTGTTCACTTTGATGTGCTTGTGAACCTCACTGCAGCGCTGGCAGGTGTCTCAGCAAGTTTGGCAAGATGCTCAAACCACCTTAGAGCCAAGGCCATGAGCTGCACAGGAGCCTGCTATGTGGGCTCTCAGGTTCACAGTCGCCTTTGCTGGCACCCACCCTGTTTGAACAAAGCTGACATCGAATATGGAGTATTTCCATTGCCCAGTCCTTCCTTTATAGCAGCTGGGGTTACATGAACTTGTGGAGCTCAGTGGCTTTTATTGCATGATGCACAAAAAAAACGGCTCGATCATAGAGGGTCAAAATAACACCCAGCTTAAATACGAATAAAAAATCTAGACCAAAACAAACAGGGGGGAGTGAGGCAGCAGAAAAGCTCTGTTTTAATTAGAGCAATGATGTTCTGATTCAGGACAGGATGGGAAAGCTGTGTGAGACATGATGTTGAGAAGCCAGCCAGAGATTAAACCATAACTTTGCACCCAATACACAGAAATAATCCAAAAATTATTCTGAGAGACCTGAGCATCAGAAAAATCTGTCAAAGAGTACCACTTGGTGACAAGTAGGAAAAACATGCTTTTTTTTCCCTGATGTGTACATTAAGTCATTTTAAATAAAATTACATAATTTTCTGATAAGAAATTTTTACCTTTACCAAAGTCCAACTTTCTCCAAGAGCAAGCACTTCAGCAGAAGAAAAGTAATATGCCATCTGTTACTGTGTAGGAATAAAGGACATCATGTTACATCAGAATGGGGACTGCAGACACTTTTTTGTGCTGAGCTTTTTAACGGCTTGACGCTGCCGATTACATGTTCATAAAGAAGAATGGAGATATTTTCTACCACTCAGGAGAATGAAAAGAGTTGATTTCATCCAGCTACCCTGCCAACATCTTCAAATAGGGAACCATAACGAACTGACTATTTATGGGCTCCATCTACCCACAATGAGAATTACACTCCCTGTTAAGGAGCAGTTGACTGTTGGTACTTTCTAATGAAGATCATGGTCGTTTTCCTCTATTTGCTGGATCCTCAGGTACATAATCTTGGGTTTGACTTCAAAATTTGCTATTTAGGTTCTTGTGATCAGTTTTAAGGACTGGAGAATGTAAAAAAACAAATTTTCTTATGTAAATATGTTTGTTATTTATGAAAATGAAAGGGAAAACCATACAAAGCAACAGATTGGTAGATTTACACTATAAATACAGAAAAATGGAAAGGTTTTTCATAAAAAAAAAGTTAGTTCTTAGAACTAGAGAAAAAAAATGAAGTATTCAGAAGAGATATTTACTCAGTTATGCATAAAGATAAAAAACTTTTTAAGTCTAAAAAAGAAATTAAAATAAGCTGACTTCCATGAACTTTATTTCCACCTCTGCTAACTGACTGAACACCTTAAGTCTATTTTGCCATATTAAAATTCAGTACTGTTACAAAGACAATAATGACGGAAACAAGAAGAGGCAACCTGATGTTCACAGATAAAAATGAGCAATAAAAATGTATCTGCTGGGATTCTGGGTTTGATTTCAGTAGCCCCACTGCTCTGTGGCAAAAATCCTATTGACTTGATCAAGACTAGACTTTCACCCTTGGCTTTTAAAAGGGAGAAATAATTTTAAAGAAATAACAGAGGCATTGTGCCAAGTGCACATTAAATACAGATGGGGATTCCCATTTAACTTCAGCTTCAGCTGCAGAAACCAGGCGTTCATGATTAGAAAAGTAAAGGAAATCTGTGATTCTTTGAAGACTGCAAGAAATAGGATTAATTTGTTGGGGTCATGTTGAGAAAAACAGAGTGACAGAAAGAGCACCTAGTGAGTGGAATCAAAACTGAGAGTTGGGGATGGTGCTACCTCCTGAAGCACAGATGAATCAATAAATAGAAAGCTGAGAAACACTTCTAGAAGTTGTTATACTAATACAATTAATCAACTATAACATACTGTGCTCTAAACAGCAATTTTAAAGCTGAATAAGATGAGGAAAAAAAAAGTATAACACATATCACTGTCAAATCCTCCTAAATCTAACTCACCGTCTCACAAAGCTGAGGCAGGTGTGGTCTCCTTGCACCCAGGATGCTTGTATGTGTGCTACCCTCTGACCTACTTACCCTGAAAGCCTGCCCTTGGACTGCTCCAGGTAAGAACCTTCCTTATGATTCTCAAAAATTAGTTTTGCCTCTTTCAACTCCTGTCTCAGGAGTAGCTGTTAATGACCAGAACATGATGAAATATCATTTATGTAACTGAGACATACAAGTTTAGCGTGATATGAAGAAGGATACCAAAGGGCCAGCTCCCTTCCCAATTCATGACAGTTCTAAGTTTTTCTTTCTGTTGTTTTTTTTTTTTTAATTATTTCAGAATTTTAATTAATCCAGAATATACTTGGCTCTTGGGTGGCACACATTTCTCCAGCTAGAGTCACGCTTTGAATTGAGATGGGGTTTACACATACACCTCTAGCCCATGGAGAGGAAAGCTGAGGTTGAGGCTGGATGGGGGCAGCAACACACCCCGACAGCCCCCTGACTGATCCTCAACAGCAGGATCCAGCTGGTGAAGCATGTGGCAGAGCCCCTGGCATAGCCATAAATTACCTACAGTGTGTGTGACTATGATTAGCTGTTTGACTTCTCGTTAAGCAACACTTACAATATCTGTAGGTGCACAGTAAGCAGTTTGGAATCGCTGATTGCACTCTGATTTATGAGGGGTGGTGCAGAGGGATGAAGAGAGACATGAATCTCGTTACTCTTACTGCAGCTTGGAAATGGGTAGCAAAACTTAACTCACAAGGAAACTAGAGAAAAATTTAGTTGTCACACCACAATAAGTATATTTGGGGCTTGCCTTTTATTTATGTAATTTTTTTAAGTAATTAATGCACCATTTCTCTTACTAGTTTCAGCTGGAAAGAAGAGTACCAAAACAGAGAAAAAAAGCTCTCCATATAGCATTCAATTACTATCCAACCTAAGCAAAACCAATACTGATAAGTGTAAGTTCAAAGCACAGTTCAGATTTGTGATATTTCCAGACAAAACAAGGTTAAATGTGCTTGGAAGAAGTTCGGCTATAGATCTGCATTTTGGACACGTCTCTTCATAACTTCCAAGCTGTTGGACACTTGCTCATCGTTTCTTTCTCAAATGGTGTTTCCAGATCAACAAACTTATCCTTCCCTGGGATCAATCACTTCCTAAGTCTTGCCTTTTAGAACGCAACCCTTTTTCTGTCTGTTTTATGACAACTAGTAATGCTCTGTGCTTCAGCTCTGTATTATTCTTCTGAGAATGTTATTTATTTTACAGTATTGGCACAGCAGGAGACTTTCCTCTGCTTTTGTCGAGGGGCCCTGGAGACAGCTGACACACCACTAGCACCGTGCCAAAACAATACTGTAGGACCTTCAGTCTAAATGAGCATAAAATATTAAGATAACACATTCATTTCTTTTTCTTCTGATATTGATCAGATTGGTATATTATGTTATGAAGAGTGGACTGAAATCAAAGCTTTACTCTCCTGTAACCTCCTAACCATACCCTCTTAAACTGTCTTAGCTTCAGGTCTTCAGCAGAAGTCCTGCGATTCCCCATCCTGGCCCTGCTGCACAGTACTGTGAATCATAATACATAAATTGCACAGACACACGAAAGTAAGAATTTACTTTATTTGCCACTTAAACAATATTTTAGTCCTGATCTCACAAACAGCCTGTTAATTTTATATTAAACTAGTGAGAATGCTACTCTCCTTATAGTTTGTGCATAAAGCTTTTGCAATTACAAAACCTGCCAACTCAAAGGGGAAAAAAGTGGTTTGGATTAAATTTAGTACCTGAAAACAAAGAAACACTGCCAATTTGCTAATACTAAAGACCTTTCACAAAAAGACATTTTTTATTTCAAAATATATTGTTGGTGTTTCAAGATTAAGAGCAAATGAAAGAGCTCAGTGGTGAAAGGCTCTTTTTAGTAAGACTAATAGAATGAAAGTCTTTAAGCACGGATAGTATCTGTCAAAGAGAAGCTCCTGTTTTCTAGAGTTTTAATAAGCAGAGTTGCATGAACACTGGTCCCACATAGACTTTTTCTTGATAGGGTCCTACACTAATTTTAATATCCCATCCCACTAGAAGGCAGTGTGAACATCTTTAGTAGTTTAGTTTATATCCCATTAGCTGCCTTTCACAGCAGATTTATTCAGTGCTGCCTCTAAAGTTATGAATTAGCCTTTTTAGATTTGAGATTTTAGACAATCCCCTTAATTCCACTCTCTAGTTAACCTCAAAAAAACACTGCAATTCCTAAACTAAGTCAATGGATACTTTCATGACTAAGCTTGAAGCAATCAGAACCAGATCCACATCCACTCCAGAGCCCAGACATACCACAAGCATAGTCACATACTCTATCACCAATATATTCACACTCATGGCAGAGTCATACTGATGTTTTTAAGTCCCTGCACACACAAGCCTGAAATCCCTCTCAAACACAAATCCCAGCAACCATTCCATAAGCAGAGCTCGGTTTGCTCTCAAAATGTAATTCATTCCTAGAGGTAAAGATTTTGTTATCCACCTTTTCTGCCAGATTCTAATGGTTACATTGCCTGCATGCAAAACACATGGATTTATATTCAGGTGGGAACATCACTCAACATGCTAAACAGGATTAAGACACCTTTTAACCTTCCCAGTGAAACAAGCACTTAGGACACACAGACAAGCACTTAAGACACTCTTATCCAAAACAAGGACAAGCGGAACTGGGCACATTACCATAGTTCAGGGCAGTCAAGTGGGTTATGGTCTCAGCTGCCAGGACAGGTTCTGTATGTTACTTTGTGACTGATATAGTGCAGAGGGCGAAAAGCGTAATCTGATGTCATTCTTTTTACATTAATATAATACCAATGTGACAGGTGGCGTTGTCACAGCACAGCAGCCTATGCAGGTTGGCAGTTCACAGAGAAATTCCCCCCCCTCCAAATTGCTCCTTAAAATCTGAATTCCAGGTTTTGCATCAGCCATTGAGACTTGACATGATCAATACTGAACTTTTGATGATTAACAGTGGCCTTATGTGAAAACTAAAATGCCTTGATGAACTGAAGACTAGAGACTTTTCAGCCTCTTTGTCCCACATAAACAAAGGAGAACAGATTAGTATACAGCAAACCCAGAAAAACAGAGAAGTCTGAATAAACACAAAATAATTACATGTTGTAAAAAAAACACAAGTGCAGTAAAGACAAAACCAAGTTGTTTCCTCAGCACCAGAGCCAAGGATGCCTCCCTTCCCACCCCCTTGTGCCTAAGGTGCATAAGGTGCAAAGTTCTGCCCAAAGTTTTTCCCACTGCTGTGGAGTCCACAGAAGGGTTAGGGCTCACCACAGCTGAACTTGGGTCACTTTTTCCTCAACAGGGGAACAAATATAATTTCTCTCCCCTGCCCAATGACTTGTTTCCATGCAACTTATAGGAATTCAGTATTTCAGTTAAGTAAACAGAAGTCTGCAAACTGGCCAATAACTAAAAATTTGCTAAGGAAGGACAAACAAGTGTACCTACACATCACAGCATTTGCTTGAGCTTGTACTCACAGCATGGCCACATAAGCCTCTTTCCATATACAACCAAATTAAGGAAAGGATCTGAAATACAAACAGTGAAAAACTGTATGAATGCATGTATTAACTGCACTTTCAGATATATGAAAACTAGAAACTAAACTAACATGGTCACAGCAGCCAGTGTATATACAAAGGTTTTGATGCTGAAATACAGAGCATATACAAGTTCTGTTTGCCTCTACCAGTCTTATTTCAGTTAGCTCACTAGCCCTCTCTGCTGTGGCTGTATTATACTTCATCCTGCTAAAATATTATTTAGACTAAAAAAAAAAAATGCTGCTTTACATATTAGTTCATTTTTCACCTGAATAAACAAGTTTTCTTTACAGTCGACTGTAATACAGAAGTACCCTGCTATGTCGCAAAGGAAGGAATGAAATAAATCTGCTGGCTCTCACTGACTTTATTAATTTAAAGGAGGCATTATGAATGTCATCCAAGGCTGGAACAGCAGCAGTCAAAAAGTACAACAAAGTGCAGAAGTGTCCTTTGTCATTCAGAACCCTTTGTGTTTTTGACAAGGGACTTTGTAATTGCTCCAGTAGCACAGCACTAATAGAAAGTAATGCTCTGAAGTTAAAACACTTACTAGAAACTTCCTCTCATCAAATACAAGTTCACAGAAGTTTTGAGTACTTTAGATGACAGATGTGGTGGAAAAGCCTGACAGAAAAAGCAATACTCCACCGTGTGGCATAAGGTGAGAACTGGCAGAACCCTCCTGCAAACCAGACTGTTCCAAGTCCTACGTTGATTTGACATATAAAGTGTAAATTCATAGTAGATCAGAGCAGTTTTCTTGGAACCACATTCTGACACATTTTCAAAAAAAAAAAATCAGGCAATTTCACCAGAATATGAATTGGGAGAAAAAAACCCTCTTGGTTCCTTGTTTAACAATGTCATTCAGATACCTAGAACAGAATTCTTCTCTACTTGAAATGACTATTTGCACATTTTTAATATGCTATGTCACACTTCCAAAAAATAGAGAAGCATTTTAAATTGACTGAAAACCTTCTGGTGGAGAGAGAAACTTCTTTTAAGAGAAGTCTTTGAGTTTCCTTCTGTTCTTAGGAAGATTTTGAGGTTTCAAAAATTTCCTTAAACTGAAATTTCACCCTTTGTACTCTGGGTTTATGAAGAGATTCCCAGCTTTTTTTTTTTTTTTTTAAATTCCTTCTGTCCTTGTCAGTTTTCTATAAAATTCATTGAATTGTCTTAGACCATTTTCCTAAGTGTGGTCCAGTAAAGAAACAAAATTCTAACCATAAATAACTGCAATCATTAAAAAGAAAAGCACCCAAACAAAACCTGAAGTATCAGAACTCTCTGTACTCAAGTTTTCCTAACCACTAGAAACATTATTTAAAGAATAGCTTTTTATTCAGTGGTAACAAAAAAGCATCACCACCAAAATAAAAGTGCTACAGAAAATTAAAATATAGGGGTTCTTCCTTTTTACATTTATCATTATAGAATTAGAATCGTTCGATAGAAAAACACTGAGGGAAAGAATCCGTCACCGAGTTTTCACCCAATCTTTATGATATGAAGAAGTGCTGCTACTACCGACGGTCCCTTGCTGGTGACGTTGAAGTGCCTTGCTGTATCGCAACCTGAAAACGTTTAAGACTGAAACTTACCTCAAGCCTAGTGAGAACTCTCAGAGTGATACATTGCAGAGATATTCAGTCTATTTTTTCTCTTTACATCTACAGCTACTATTCAGCTAAAAATTGTCAATCTTTTTTTTTTTTATTTCTTCATGAAACAGAGATCTGTCTTATTGACGGTATTTAAATTCCATCCAGTTCATTAACATCTTCCAACTATCTTTTCTTTCAAGCGTAATTCAGAAACTTGGTTGTCTGTCTCACAAATACAGTAATTACTCTTCTATTTCTAAGACTTGTTCATAAAATGAGAAAACAGCCTTTGGAGAATTCGTTGTGCCTGAGAAAAGACACTTGCTGTACTTAATTAGTAGGAAGATAAAAAGTTATTTGCAACAGCTTGTCCTCACATTCATCATCATAATATTGCGCAACCACAGATTTACAGAATGGAGGGTAGGTAAAGTGAGAAAACTAAAGCTCATTCCTTCTTACCCATCTTTACTTGGGACAGTCGGCTCCAGGGGAATTTGAATCAGGTCAATTGAATGGCTTGCTACAAGACTTACATCTGAACTTAACCCAGCTCTAACTTAGTTATGTGTAAAGTCATGATGAAGGAAACAAAAGTCATGATCCGTGTCTGTAAAAAACTGACAATGTCGGAGAATTGCAAAGCTTGATTTTCAGAATCTTATTTTTGTTCACATGAATCCAGAAGACAAAGTATCCTCTCCCTATAAACAGACTAAGTCTAATGGATGCTGAAGTCCTTCAAGCTTTACTGAAATTACAGAATTTCTGAAAGCTAAGTAGCAGAATAGAATCAACATTATGGTAAAAAAAATATATGCCTTATTAGAAAGAAACTATTTCAGTCCTTTCATAGCCAACCCTAATAATCCTGAGAGCATCAGATCACATAAGCTCTTCATAGATATATGGAAAAAAAATACAACTCCAACAGTTTGGCTACATAACTACCCCCATGCTTTTTACAGCAAAGGTCTGTACTGTCTGAGGGCTATCAAAAGTTGGGATTCTTCCAAAGGCAAACTGTTTATTCAGAGGCAGATTTGATCAAGGCTCATGTTTTCCAAAAGGCAGCTAGCTTAGGCCCTTTAAAAAAAAAATCCTTTCCCTAGAACTCATCCTCTGGGCGGTTTGGGCTGCATATTTTAAGCAGGAGAAATCTGCCAAGTCAAAAGTAAAGAATTTGTTTCTAAGCAAAGCAAGGAAAAGACAAAGAGCAAAAGTTAACACTGCAGATCATTGCAAGCTTCAGAGAGTACAAGACAATTGTTTTAATGAGGGCTAAAAATACTTTCTTCTAAGAGCGCTTGCTCTTCTGCCAAAGGCACGCAATACACTGAGAAGTATGTTTGCAGAATCAAAATATTTATAATTCTACAAAGAAACAGTCCCTACTTTAGAAACTTATGGCTGGTTAAGTTGGAACTACAGTTTTCATAATCCAGACAAAAGATTATCAACCACAGACAGAAGTGAATATTGGCTTTGTTGCCAACAATGTTAAAACATTAGGAAAAAGAAGAGCATATATTTTCTCTAGATCACCTGATAGTTACATTGGTGTAACTATTAATATAGTTATAGGACAAAATACAATTTGACTTTCTAGCCTTCTCTTTGTTATGTGACAGGAATGAGCTATACTAGAATGCAAATGAGAAGAGGGAACAGAAGGGCCATGCAAACAAATATGAAGTCACCTGGCCTCACCAGAAGCTTTACAAATGTTTGTTCTCTACATTCAAAAATCTCAGCTCAACTCAAAATTCAACACAACTCATTTGTAGTCCAGTGGAACACAGAAAGCTAAACATCTATAATAATCAAACCTCAGCGAGCCACAAAGATATCAGAGGAATGGAGCACCTCTCCTATGAAGACAGGCTGAGAGAGCTGGGGTTGTTCAGCCTGGAGAAGAGAAGGCTCCGGGGAGACCTTATAGCAGCCTTCCAATATCTGAAGGGAGCCTACAGGAGAGCCAGAGAGGGACTCTGTCAGAAAGCGTAGTGACAGGACAAGGGGTAATGGTTTTAAATTGGAAGAGGGGAGATTTAGATTAGATACCAGAAAGACATTCTTTCCTGTGAGGGTGGTGAGACACTGGAACAGGTTGCCCAGAGAAGCTGTGGATGCCCCATCCCTGAAGGTGTTCAAGGCCGGGCTGGATGGGGCTTTGAGCAACCTGGTCCGGTGGGAGGTGTCCCTGCCCATGGCAAGGGGGTTGGAACTAGATGATCTTTAAGGTCCCTTCCAACTCTAACTGTTCTATGATTCTATAGAAATGTGTATGTGAAGCATCAAGTTCGGCTTCTTTCCTTTGTCAATTTGAAGCATTGGAAAATCTTTTTTTTTTTAAGGGGACAAAACAGAAGTGATTTAAAGTCATGAATAGAGTAACAATTTACTTTTGAAAATCCAAGTTTTCTTGCCATATTTAGCTAATGCTGAAACACAGACTACAGCAACATCGACAGTGCAGCTGTGAGGCTGCCAATACTGGCTCCAACTTGTGAAAAGCACTTTTCTTCAAGTCTTTTCTTCACTTTTCCCCTTCCAAAGACACAAAAAAGCAGAAAACCACCGACTGCTTCCTACAATTGTCAGACAATGGAATCTATAATTTTATTTTGTAGCACAGTTGCTATTTACCTATTAACCTAGCAAGAGTTGAATGTAGCGTTACATTTAATGTAACAAAGTTTGCAACATTGGAGCAACAACTTGCTCAGCTATCACGAAGTTCCTGCATTTAATTTATTTTTTAATTGCTCTCGTGTGTTGTAAGCCAAGAAGGAAAATTTAAAAAAATTATACAAAAGGGTGCTGGTCACACTTGCGTGCAAAAAAAACCCCTGCCTTTAAATAAAGCGCGTAACTGAGACAGGATACATTAGGCTTTCAGAAAATTTGCTTAATACTGTCAAAACTCCAGTTTGCATAGTTTGTTAAATTACAGTAGGCAATCCCTTTTCAGTAAGAGAATGGAAAAGCAGCAAAAGAGCATTCAAAGTGCTGAAAAGCATTTATACTCTTTATGTTACTCTATTCCTTAGTTGCAACTTCAGCTCTTCCCCTCCAAAGGTCTCCCCTCTCTCCACGCTGATGAAATACTGGAACAGAGCAAGACAAAACTCATGGTGCTACAGGCTGGTTCTACAGACTGGTGGGGCTTGGCTCATGCTGCAGCCACCAATAGCGGGTCTGCTGGAGATGGGTTTCCCTTCCGTAGAAGGGAAAGTGAGCTATAACGATTATTATGGACTGACAGACACAGTCACACAACTCTCACAGCCTTTGGTTCATCTGCAGTAGCAACTGCCTCCACCTTTCTCTTCCTGTAGGCATCAACAAAAAATGCCATCCACCTCTCTGATATATCCTCCATACCTACCCACCCAACTTCTTCCCTCTACATCAATTTATTTAAAATAAAAATGAGGGGGAGAGCCAACCGCTTTCTGGGTCTGTATCTCAGTGGTACGTCATTACACCAGATTACATTAATCTTCTCCCATCTTCCCTGCTTGCTCTGGATCAACTGATCATACTGTTTTTCCTTGAGTACCACAAAAGGTGTTTTGAAAGATTCAAGACACTAGAGTTTGCTTAACCTTTAAGTCAGGCTGCAGAGTCTCATTCACAGGCATTCATGGCCCCTCACTAAAATAAAAAAATAAAAATAAAAATAATCTCTTCTCAGCCCCTGGGGAATTGAGGTTTATTTCCCAGAATCTCAAACATAAGCCTCATCTACTCATAAAATCCAGACACTGAGCAGCAAAGATGGAATTAGAGTAGCAAAGACCACAGGTAGCTACTGATTAATGCGTGGAACCAGGAAGCAGACCCTGTAATTACGTGCCACTCTTCTTCTGTGCTTTATTTTTCCAGTAAATAAAACAGGCAGATATTGCTTCTATCCCATTTCCTCTATCACTTCTTCAAAAACTGCTGCCTTTAGAGCTGTTGGTGCACATATTCACACAAACATCACCTCACCTAGCAGAGCAGATTGTTTAGTAAAGAAATATACACATGCATTTTGAAAACAGGATTTTATTGGAAGCATAGCAAAACCATCTGAAATCTTATTTAGGAAAGGCACTTCAGACTTTGTCCCTTTTCTTTTTAGCTTTGGGTTCTTGGAACAGCTGAGATAGTTCCATTTCTTCGACTTCCTCACAATGCTTTCTTTTCTTTTTCTTTGACTTTTTATGGTCACTTTGGTAACCACTGGAGTCACTGGTAGGCAGTACAGGTTCCTGTTCTTCTTGCTTATGCTTTTTCTTCTTCTTCTTCTTCTTGCTTTTATCATCACATAATCCATTAACAGCATCAACACTTTGCTCTTCTGCATTTTCCATTCCAGCGTTATCCGTCTCACCTAGAGGCTCCCCTGTGACATTGTCCCCCCCAGAGTCGTTCAAGCCATTTCCTTGGTGGTCAAGCTTTTGAATTTCATCTCCATTTGTACTGTCAGTAACGGTCACAGACTGTTTGGGCCGCATGCTGTAAAGAAATATACAGAATAAGCCGAAGTAGAGACATCTAAGCGCACCTCACCCAGTGAACGTCAGAATTTGCTAAAACACAGCATTTACAGCAAGTAAATAAAAGATAAGCATTTGCTAAAAAACCACAACAAATGGAGAACATGATACTGTAGTTACAGGCAATCATAAAGCCAGCTTAATACTTTGATGGCAACTTCTATTACATGACTAGCTTCCTTCTTACCACGCAATCAATATTCTCTTCCAAATCTTAGCCTAAATTTCTTCCCTAAAATGCTGTACAGCCCATTTTGATATTTCCACTTTTCTTGTACTCCTTCATCCATGAATTCATAGTTACACATTATGTAGTAAAGCTTTTTTTTTTTTTTTAAGTTATTCACAAACATGCACAGCCTGTTCAATCATACATGAGACACACTGTGGGTTTTACCAAGCAAATGGCTTCCAAAAGTCTATACACTTAAAACAAAGGTGATGCCAGAAAAGTCAAAAAGCGAAGAAGAAAAAAAAAAAACCCAAACAAAAATTAAAAAATCCAGCAGATACCTTGCAACTGAGAGCGCTGGAGAAAATGTCCAGGAAGACAAATATGGAAAGAATGCAGTTAAAAACCATGGAGGAGGAGATGTCCCCAGAGGCACCAAGGACAAAATCATTATGTTTCATTGTAAGTTCACTGAAACAATCCAGAACATCCTTCCAGATTAAAAAAAGAAAAACCAAACAAAAATATTATGATTTTGTCAGTAGTAGGACAGTGTGTGTGTCTTCATTTTTTTCATTTTCATTTGTGTTTTCATTTGAAAAGCGTATGCACGCTCATGAACACAGCTACTGAAGACATTTGGGAGTGCTGTTTGGAATATATATTATTTATGCAATCAAGAGTTCATAGCTCAGCACACTCAAGATTTTTAAAACTCAAAAAAATCTAATTTTATTTTTCCAGAGAAAACTTCTATGCAAGTCCTTAGCACTAGAAAGTTTAGTTTAAGATAATACAGGCTATATATAGATGTGGGCTTGTATAAAAATAAGAAAGCTTAAAAACTAAGATGTTAATTCAAATCATTTAGCTTGTAATAAACCCATTAAAACAGTTAAAAATATTCTCTAGTAGGGCACAATACCTGCTCTTAGTGAGTCCTCCTCGAATGAAGAACACCCCAGCTGCATCAGAATCCAAGTGCAATACTTGAAATTTCAGTTCATCCCCTATTTTTAACCCCAGCTCTTGCCACTGTACAATCGACATTTGTTCGGGCTTAGGGATAGAAGCATTGAAGCATCCATGTATCAGGCAGCCAATATGACTAGGGGCCACTTTATTAATTATACCCTGAAACAGAAAAGGAATGTCATACAAAGCTCCAGTAAAGATCACCCCTTCAAATGCATACATGATATATATTTAGTTTCCTATATGGACACTTTTCAACAAGACATTATTTGCACAAGTTAAAAACTCAGTTTATCTAGCAAACAAGCTAACTCTTCTTCACTAAAATCAAAGCTGTTCCTACATACTCTCCATACAATTCCTCCCAAAATAGAAACGATCCTGTATCGGGCAAGAGAAAGAAAGTCAAAACATGGGATTTGGCCACAGTGAGTACCTGAATAGAATCATAGAATCGTCTAGGTTGGAAGAGACCCTTGGGATCATCGAGTCCAACCATCTACCCTACTCTTACAAAGTTCTCCCCTATACTAAAACATAAGCTGCTTTGCTTTTCCTTCCAGCTGTTGAGGCAGATAGAACAGGTAACTCTTTCCTCACAGAGTTGACAGCCATCAACTTTGCTTTAAAGCATTTTCAAGTCTGATTTACTTGCCTAAAATGGCCTTCATGCTGGAACAGCACTACTGAGCAGCTAAAAATAGAGATGACACATTAAAAGCATTTAAGTATTCCATTCAGTGGGTTTCTGACACATTTGCACGCCAAATGTTATTCACCTTTGTTTTCCCCAAGGCTGAATGAAAGCCTGAATGAAAGACAGGGAGGGTTTTTCCATTCTCTTCCTAGCATGGGGACACATCCATTTCACAATCACAATTAGAAAGACACAGGTAACGCTGCAAAAGGTATGGCCCAACAGCACATGGAAGCCATTTCTCAACTTATTTTTCCCCCAAGTACTGAAGCAAGGGTGTTAACAAGCTTAAAGCTGTTCTGTGAGCCACACATCCCGTTTTACTGAAAGGCGGGCTTCAACGCGATGTGCTGCCTCTTGTACTTGAAGGAAATAAACTCGTGAGAACATCCTAAACATTCCTGCCACTATTAAATAAGAACAAACACACCTATTTGAGAATTATCTGGTCTTCAGAAAGAAGCATTGGTATAAATGATATACAAAATTATGACACAGTATTTAATAATATATAAACCTTATGAGCCAAAAATTTATTTAATATTTAGTCTAACAAATATAGGGACAGATAATACAGATAGATGAAAATAAAAACTATTAGTACAAACTGCTAATAAAGTACTGTAAACTACTCATATGTGAATAAACTACTAATATAAACTAAACTAAACTAAAACTCCACCTAAATGCCAGACCTGTGCTGACGACAGAGATAAGCCAAGTTGTGATCACTTAATTAAAAAAGAAACGCCCCATGAGACGTCAACGTCAACTACCTACCACCAGTTTCTTCCCTTTTTTGGGGCTGAAGATGACGAAGTCCGCCTCGATGTTTAGGTGGATGAACCCTTGGTCGTCGTAAATGTCCCCGAGCTCGCCCACCACTTTGATGTTGTCGTAAGCCACCGGCACACCCTGAAGGCTGGAAGGGGAAGGGGAAGGAGGGCGGAGGGGGGGGAGGACACCGTTAGCTCTTAGGCCCGAGACAACCACCACCGAGCCGGGGGGGGGGCGGCGGGCCCAGGTGGCGGCGTGGAGCCCCGAGCCGGGCCGCCGAGCCGAGCCCCCCGCTCCCCGGCCGCACCTTTCCGAGTAGCGCAGGAGCTCGGCGTCCAGCTGGGCGCGGATGCCGCTGCGCTTGCGGCCCAGGTAGCGCGGAGCCAGGGCGACGTGCCGGCGGTGCGGCGCCACCACCAGGCAGGAGTAGCGCCGCCCCACCAGGCCGCGGGCCACGGCGAATGAAGGGATGGCGGCGGCGGGCAGCGCCGGGGCGAGCGGCGGCGGCTCTCCAGCCACGGCCATGCTGCGGGCGGCGGAAGCAGTCCCGGTGCACGCCACGGCGCCTTGTGATGGCGTCACGCAGGGCAGGAGCGCGGAGTGGTGGGGTCCCGGCCACGGGAAGTGACGCACTTCCGAGTAGCGGGGGGAGGTGGGGAAGTGGGGCTCGCCGTGTGGCCCGGTTGTGACAGGGCCGCGGTGCTGGGTCTCCCGGGCAGGTGGCGGGCCCGGGGGAGGCGGGGAAGCCGCCCCGAGCAACTGCGGCGGTTGTTTCGGTGTCAGAGGGCCCCGGGGCTTGTGGGTGTCCAGGGTCGCGGCCCCCCAGGCTCCTGCCGGCCACCAGTGCTACAGCCCCGGGCCGGTGGGGTGGCCTGTGGCAACACCTGGAAGCAGGGGTTTGTCTTCCCAGCTCGTCTGTACGGCCTCAGGCGCACCTTTTACTGCCTCTTCAGATTACACCTCTGTGATCGGCATCACTTATTCTCTCTTTTCAAATGATTTTGTGTCCAAGGACCGCCTCCCCCCACCCCGCCTCACGGGGGTTCAGTTACTCCATAAACCTAACTCAAATGTTTGGTAGTGTAGACATAAGACTGTTGTGATGTCGTTATAAATTTAAGTTGAACATACGATGATTCAGACAAAAGACATCAAATTACCTTAAATGCTCTTCTTCATATATGGCAGTTCCAAGTGCAAAATTTGTTTTCTCTTACTGGGGCCTAGGTCTAATTTGTGCATATAATGAGCAATTTCTTAACACTTATTAACCACATACTAAAAGAAGGAGAAGAAAGAGAAAACTTAACAAAATCATAAAAAGGGATGCAGGTGAACTGTACACTCCAATTATTTAGTTCCATCTAAACATGAGGAGGACCTTCTTTGAGGGTGGCAGAGCACTGGATGAGGCTGCCCAGAGAGGTGGTGGGAGTCTCCTTCTCTGGACACATTCAAAACTCACCTGGACACGTTCCTGTGCAACCTGCTCTGGGTGACCCTGCTTTGGCAGGGGGGTTGGAGTAGATGATCTCCAGAGGTCCCTTCCAACCCCGTATCATTCTGTCGTTCTGTAATTCTGTGACCTACAAAGTGAGACACAGGAATAGCAAAAAAAAAAAAAGCTTGTTTTCCTGTTGTAACAAATGGAACTTGTGGCTGATGAGTGAAGACTTTGTCCAGGAAAGTCAGTCAGGCTTTATATAAGCACAGAGTTGCACAGTGTTGCTTGAAGAATTAATTTTAACCTGATTTAACTGAACTGGTGCAAAACATTGAAAAATTATTTTTGCTTGGATTTAAATCTCATATCGGCTTGTTCTCGTATCGGCTCGGCTTGTTTTAGTAAATATACACTGTCAAGCTGATTGAATCCACATGGGGAGTTATAAAAATAATTTTTTGATATATCAATTCTATTAAAAGTGTTAACATTTCTTTACATTGTGGAGGCTTCAGAAACACTGTTGTTCTATGAAAACAAGCCTTACATCAGATGACAGAAATCCTTGAACTCCCTATAAAACGTTAAGTGATGCAAAAGCCTTTGAAACTACTCAAATACTATATCAGCAGGTTTTCTTTGCCTGAATGCGCTGTGAAGACAGGGCCTTGTTAGTTTTCACAGGTAAAGCAAACAGTATCATTTGCAGTGCTTTACTCAAGCTAAGTTGGATTAGTGTGAAAGAACTGACATAATGGCTTTCAGATGTCAGACTGAACTTGCTAAATTGAAAGAGAAAATGTCTAGAACTACTGTAATCTGCATTCTCTCGTGGCTTTAATCCTCCAAGGTATTTTACGTCGAAATTAATTGTATGGTTTATACTCTCAGCTTTTATGGAAAAAATATCTGTACTTTTTATTTCATCTCTTCAGATCATATTTAATCCTTGCAATGTGCTTTCAATCTTGGTTAAAGACCTCATACAACAACTGCATCCACTTCTATTTCTAAATGAAATATACATTTTATAACTCTTATTTATGAGTGGATTTAGTTTGCAGTGAGAACATATAATGCACCAAGGCTTACACTCAACTTTATCCGGAATAATAAAAAACTAGCTCTGCTCCTTAAATAAAAACTCTGGACAAGATGGAAAGGCAGCTTGAACGAAAATGTGGGCTTTTGTCTTTCCCCCTGTAGGCAGGTTGGACAAGATGGTGCCAGAAGGGTTTCCCCCCTCTGCTCCTGCAGGAGTCGGGGATTATCCCCATGGACTTCTGTCCCCAGAAAAGTCCTTACTCTTGCGTGCCGTACCCCGGAGCACGCAGCATGTCTCCTCTCTGGCAGCCTACGCAAAGTCTCACTCTGACAGGCTGCAAAAATTTTTTTTGCTTTGTGTCAGGCACTGTAAACTGAAAACCCGCAGCAAAATAATAACATCTTAAAACCTAGAGATACTGTATGGGGCCTACAGAGGACTGGGCTACACCCTGAACTGTGTGGACAAGGCCAGTAGTCTTCAAAGAGGGTGGTGTTTTAGCATCCGCTCTGTCACTTGGCCTGGAAGCCAATAAACCCAACTCATAAACTAAATCCACTTGGCCTGGAAGCCAAGAGTCGCTCCCCAAGGCAGATGGTGCTGTGGTCACGTGTAGATATGTTAGTTGAGATCAGGTCTGCACTTTCTAGTTGAATCTCCATTTATCCCTGGTACTGTGCCTTGGTTTTCATTGCAAAGTGCTCTTGGGTCTTCCAGATCTCCTTTCAGGCTAAAGTAACCTGGAGAATGAACTGAGAACTTTGTAGAGTAGGGTAGATGGTTGGACTCGATGATCCCAAGAGTCTCTTCCAACCTAGACGATTCTATGATTCTGATTCTGTAAATCCTAATGGCCACTAAGTGTATGGGGTCAGGCCAGAGCTAATTCAAAATAGTCCTCTTGAAACTCTTTTTGTGTAGATACCTGATCCCAACACTAGCTTTTTTTTTTTCTCTGTGAGTCCACACCTGCCGGGTCACACTGCTTGCTGATGCAACACAGCCTGTCTCAACCAAAAGCAGCATTGTCTTGCGGTCTCCTAGAGACTTCAGACCTACCGTATGACTTGGGCTTTCATTACCTGATTGTAAAAGGTGTCCTGACAAAAGAGAGGGATCTCAATCCAGCTGCCACCTCGCCCTGTCACAGTTCAGTTCTTAAAACCACCTGGACCGTAACATTTAAATCCTGATATCCTCACATGCATTTCTAGTCTTCTTTTTTCTTCCCTAGTTGTATATCTTCTTTTCACTTCTCGATGTTAGCTTTCAGTTTAAAAACAGTCTGTCTCAGCTGACTTTTTAGCAGCACTGACTGCAGTGAGCCTGTGTCCAAAGAGGCAGCTAAAATCAATGTCTAAAACAGCACAGCGTTGGTGTGTTTGCCAAGTCTCACAGTGGCTGATAAAACTCTGCTGAGCCTGTTTTCGTCTAGCGGTCAGGTTGCCAGTAACAATCAGGACCAAAAATAAAAGCTGCATTTTCAATCACTGCTGTTCTTTTCCTTTCTGTTTTATCTGTGTTTGTCTTGTTTTCTCTTTATGGAAAGGAGGCCAGCCTCCAGTCAGGAGACTCATTAACAGCCACATATCCAGCACCTCTCAGCTGATCTTTGCTTTTATTCCCATATGGTCATTGCCATCTTCAATCCAGGTTTCTGAATTGACATCGTATGTTGGGTAGAAGCCTTGTCCAACTGCCCATTCATGCTCTTTTGTGGCAGTTGCAGCTCATTCATTCAGAGGGCAGCCTCCATCCAGCATTAAAATCCTGGAAATGTTAGCTGCCATGGAATGTACTCCATCTCGTGCAGAGTGGAAGGGTGCCTGTGGCACTTTGCTGGAGTAGAAGATACACCCCCTCTTAGGGCCATGTGCTACCAGGACTTAGCGCATTTTGAAATTGAATCCATTCCAGGTTCCTCATCACACAACTCGTGCTCTATAAAAAAAGAGAAATGAAGAAATGCCTCACAGTTACAAAGAAAGGGTGGAGAAAACTCATGCTCAGGTTATTTTTTTTCAAATATTTTAGCCACGTTTTTCAGATGATATCATAAAAACCTACAGTATTTTTAATGGCAAATGTTGCTGTGGTACTTAGAATGAAGAATCAGTACTCAAACTCTCAGTTCTGTTTGAAGTTGCATTGTATGGCTTCAATATCTTTGACCCTCATCCCAAATAGAGACTAATCCTAGGATGTTTGGCCAGTGAGAATTAAGCATCTAAATTACATATAGGGTCTCAACACGTGGCCCTAAATATGGAAGTCTGTTGGGCTAGTTTTTTAAAGTGTTTTTGAGAGAGCCACCATTCAACACACAAAATCAGTCAATGTTAAGGGGTAAGGTAAAGTTACAATAGTTACAGGAGTAAAAACTCATTTGTCTGGAAATATGAGAGGAATTAAGTTATTATTCTCAGGCAAAAATCTAATTTGAGCAAATAAGGGATGATAAGGTGAATACTGTTTTTTCTCTAAGAAAGGCATTGACCAAAGAAGGTAGATTCTCCTGTCAGTACGTTGGGCATCTCTGTATTATTGGGTTTGTACATAATGAAAAGGTACCAAATACTGCTGAAAATCCACCAGATGGCACACTAAAGCCTTGATACTGAAAAGTGCCGTCATCCAAGAGAAGGATAGTAACTGCATGGCAGGCTGAAAATTTAAAGTGCCTATGCAGACTGTGATGTGTAGGTCAATCTTTAATAGCTAGGAAATTACTTAAAGAAACATTAAGGGGAAGAAATGCGATAAGACAGGGATTATGTTAATTTTTTTGCAGCTAATAATTTGTCTTGATTTGTAGTGACATTTATGATTATTGTGGTTTAACCCCAGCTGGGAACTAAGCACCACAGCACCACTCGCTCACTCTGCCCTGGTGGGATGGGGGAGAGAATCAGGAGGGAAAAGTGAGAAAACCCATGGGCTGAGATAAAGACAGTTTTATAGGTAAAGCCAAAGCCATACATACAGGCAAAGCAAAACAAGGAATTCATTCACTGCTTCCCATGGGCAGGCAGCTGTTCAGCCATCTCCAGGAGTGCAGGGCTCCATCACATGGAACGGTTACTTGGGAAGACAAATGTCGTAACTCCAAACGTCCCCCTCTTCCTTCTTCTTCCCCCAGCTTTGTATTGCTGAGCATGATGCCACATGGTATGGAATATCCCTTTGGTCGGTTGGGGTCAGCTGTCCCAACTGTGTCCCCAGCCAACTTCTTGTGCACCCCCAGCCTGCTCGCTAGTGGAGTGGGGTGAGAAGCAGAAAAGGCTTTGACTCTGTGTAAGTCCTGCTCAGCAATAAGGAAAAAATCCCTGTATTATCAATGCTGTTTCCATCAGAAATCAAAAATGTAGCCCCATACTAGCTACTATGAAGAAAATTAACTCTATCCCAGCCAAGACCAGCACAATGATGTCTGGGATGGACATCTCCTAGAAGTTGGGGACTGACTAGATTTGCCTTTGGGCCCTTGATTCTCCAAGTAGGTTGCTGCCTTCCAGGAAATGGCTGATATGGCTGGCCGTCAGTATTGCCAACATTGTGAATAACTCTTCTGGAGATAAAACATCTCATCTATAAATATATTACTGAGAGAAATGTGTCCAAGTAGCTTGGCCTTACATCTGTGGAAAAGAGAGAACAGCCTTCTGTGGCTGTGGTGCCCCTCTCCAGCTTTGCTGATGTTTGAAGGCATAGTTTCAATGATAGAGACATCATGACCTGTGGAGATCTGGCTGTTGATCTGATGCCGAGTCTCTCCTCCGTATTTCCAGGGAGTGGGTGAAGTGTGTTCAGATACTGGCTGAAAGTATAGCAAATAATGTGACAATGTGACTTTTCCCGTGCATACAAGAGGTGATGTTGCCACAGAAACAAGGGAGGGAAACAGCCTGTGCCAACAGAAAGAGCAGTAAGGCCTATCTACAGCATTATAAATATAAATTCTGACAAATTGTGCTAACAAATGAGATGGATGCACAGGTTGTAAATGGGGTAAGTGTGGTGTCTCAACAATCTGGCTGTGTTATTTTGCTGTTCATACTCTACGAGACTTCAAGCAACCGTTTACTCCAGCTCTTTTAAAATTGCAAGGAAAGATAGGAATTAAGGATCAACAGGGGATTGCCTCCAGAAAAGCCAGCTGTTATTAATTTTAAGAGTTGAAGATGTCTTTTTGCCATCCTGCTTTATGACTCCTGTACTTCTTCAAGATACTACAGAAGACAAAATAATACTAGTTCTCTGTCTTCTGTGTGTCCGTATCGTGTTAAATCATGTAAAGAATTGTGAAGACATTTATAATGAAATTAAGAACATTCAGACATTTATACCTATATCCTTGCTCAGACAAAACTCTAGAAATTATATAGTGTTTGCTGAGGCACAGAAATTTATAACTTACAGTGCCATTCCAAATTTTGCATCTCTTACCATAGGGGTTTTTTTAATGGAAAACTGTTAATCCTTCTGGCCTGGAGACCAGGTCCCTAACCTGAGGAGTTTGCCATTTAAGAGAGATCCAAAGTAACCACCCATTTGATCGAAAGATATTTGATTTTATCTGCTAGGCTGCTTTCAAACTAAAGCCCCAGTCCTGCAGTCTGATTTTTGCAAGTGAGTTTCAGGAGGGTTGACACTTGAGAAGCGTTAAAAACAAGGGCAAGGAATTCAGTTATGTGGATATTTGTTTTCTGTTCAACTACAGACTTTAACAGGTAGATTATCACCTGTATTTATGGTAACATATTATTCTGCTTTCTTTTGTCTGTATTTTCTTCTGCAGTTAGAAGTATATGCTTTTCTATTGAAAGACTGGAAAAACGAAGCCTTTACCCCAAGTGTAATGGAAATGGAAAATGGAGAGACAAGTCTTTTTTGAGGTTCAAAAACGTGACCAGTTTTTGTTTTGTGACTATATAGTTTTGTTTTGGATCAAATATGGACTTGTTGGAATATCATTGAAAAAGTCCTCATTGTATTTCCAGCCTACAAGAATGAGAAAAAATACTTCAAATCTGATGGGAATTTTGTTCTCATATTGTAAACCAAAGAGGCTGAGTAAGCATCATAACATTTGGCTGTTTATTCTGTTTATTCTCCCCAAATACTGGGATTCCTGTTCCAGGAATATCCTTTGTTAACTGAAAGACAATATTTTAATTATTTTGAATTAGTATATGATATATAAAGATCTGCCTAAATTATGAAGAAATTCTTCCTCAATCTCTGCTTGGAGGTGAGCATTAAAAAAAATGTCATCGGTGGAAAACAATTCCAGATTTATTATTTTTCTGCTGCCCTTCTTAGGCAGTGTATACAACTTCAGAAAATCTGTAATGTCATTGATTTTCTTAGAAGAGCTGAGCCTTTGACTATCAATAGCAGCATTATCTACCTTCAGGCAAATAAAGGATAGTAGTCATTATTCTGAGTGGATACTGAAGAGCTCCATGTCACCATTTGCATCTGAGCAGAGCAGCTCCAGGTACTGAAGCAAATGCACCCGTAGTAATTTAGATAATCTCCAATGTACTGTGCCTATAGTAGCTCTTACCTTGTAAACTATTTCAGTGTCCCTCACCTCTAAGTGATTCAGTCCTAGGTATCTCTTTGTGCCTGAATGATATCTCTGAATGATAGGGCTTAAGAACAGACCTAGGATAATTTTTAGGCAATTGTCAGGTTGTCCTAGTTTAAAGAGAGAATTTTCTGTTCTCTCTTAACTTCCTGCTGAGTTCATGGTTTAGTTTGGCAGCTCACAGGGTTCTCATTGAACTGATTCAACTAGTTACCATCACATCCATCCACCCACATGCAAAAATCCCAAGATAACGTAAGTCATGGTTATAGTAAAAAAAAAAAAAAAAAATCAAAACAAAAAACACAACAAACAAGCCAGCCACCCAACAACCAAAGCAAAACAAAACAGGAGAATCAGGGATTCTTCCGTGAGAGTCATGACAAAAGTACAATTTTAGTGTTCCCTAGACTGGTGAAAGTAGTAAAAAAATAAATGCAGCGTGGACAAAATGCTGCTCTCATTTCAGATTCTCTTTCACTTACCCAAATCCCTTAAGAGCATGAGAAATTTCTGAAGTGCAGCATTGTCCTTTATGTAAATTTAAATGTGACATTAATCACAAGGTTCTCATCGTTATTTTTACCATCACCATCTTCCTGGAAGCAAATGAGATGCAATAGTCAAATCCCAAGATACATGTTAGTCTTCACTCAAGCAAATTTCAACTGAAGCCAAAGGAATTAGTCTGAGTAAAGACCAGTGCGACGTGCTTGCTCCATTGTAGAGGTACCTCAGTGTGTCCCTCAACGTCACACCCATTCTCCAAGGCAAAGGTGTCTGTCTGATAGAAGTGTAGCCCTTAGTTGCCATCTGGACCATGCGGTGCTCTGCGTTTCCACTCCTGCCCAACATGCGGTATCCTGCCAGCTCTGCCAGTACCAACTCACACACAGCACAGGCATTTACTTACCCACCAAGTAGCTAGAGAAGAAGTCCCTTGTGTGTGATGGAGGGAAGGTGTAATGCCTGCGGTGCTGCCGTTTGCTCTAGAGGTGGACCCCTTGAGCTGACCTATATTAATGCATATAGCCAGCAATTATTCATGTCATTTTAAAACACACAGAAGACAAGAAATTTGAATGGCATCTTCATGAAACAATGGCAACTTGGAAAAGTGTGTAGTTACTAACGTCATATAGAGTAATAAAATATTATGATGCAGTGGATCTGCTTCTCTTTGGGCCTTAGAAATCTACAGAGGGATCTGAAGACTTAAGAATATATTATGAGAGTACATCTCTTCTGTATGTGAGTAATAGAATCATAGAATAGTTCAGGTTGGAAGGGACCTTAAAGATCATCGAGTTCCAACCCCCCTGCCATGGGCAGGGACACCTCCCACTAGACCAGGTTGCTCAGAGCCCCATCCAGCCTGGTCTTGAGAATAACCTACTTTGTCTCTAGTTCTTGTTTCTGCATAATACAGTGGAACTCTTTTCAAGTGTTTGTTGGACCTATTCAAAAAATACCAACTTGACTCTGAATGGAGAGAACTCTTTTTCTGTTTCATTGTGAAAAGAGATGTAAAGGCTCTGTAAACTGAAGTGTCTTGACTTAAAGCCAAGACTGAGTTTTTACTTTGATTTCAGTATGTTCTGGATGGGGCCTTTAGAAATGGTTTCTGCCCCTGCTACAGGGGATTAACATGGCAGCAATCTTTGAGCACTCTGGCTAGTAAGACACAGACAGTTGAGTCCCACTTAGCCAGGTTTGCCTCATCAGTAAATATGGTTAATGAAATATTACTAATATCTTCAGTGCGTAAAGGACATACACTGCTGTGCCATATTTGACGCAGAGAAGTGATAGTACAATGGCTATATAATGGAGAGGCTGAGAGAGTTGGGCTTGTTTGGTCTGGAGAAGAGAAGGCCAAGAGGGGAATTAATTGGCTCTCTTCAACAACCTAATGTTTAGTTATGGAGAAGATGGACCTGTAGACTTCCTGGCAGTGCACAGTGAAAGAATGAGAGGTAGTGGGTGCACATTGTAGCAGGGAAAATTCTTGCTAGATACGAGGAAAGGTTTCTTTACAGTTAGGGTGATCACACACTAGAACAGGTTGCCTGGAGAAGCTGTGGGATCTCTGTTCTTTGAAATACTAAAAAAATGCTTTGGACCAGATGGCCTCCGAAGGTCCCATCTGACTTGAATTATTCTATGAGTCTAGATTAAATGACAGCTTCATTACAGAAAAATAAGTATTTGGCAGTGACACAAACAGGGCCATGGCAGTCTTTTAAATCAGAGTTCATACTAATAAAAGCTGAGGAAAGCAGAACAGATAGAACTGTGCCCTGCAGCAGCCCTCAATCTGCTGCCTCAGTCCTGTGGTCTGAGACATATTTATACATCAACATTTATACATTTACAAGGCAGACATCAGCAGAAGCATTCTAGATGCCTCAGGGAGTGCTTAGAAAGTACTCTCTAGTTGCAAGCTGAGACAGTATAGGATACACATTAATATACTCCTCCTGCTCTTGGGACAAATAGAGACCATCGCTCCATTGTGTCAATTTGTCATGGACAGAGACTTCTCCAGAGACCCTGGTGGTTGTAAGTTGTATTCCAGGTGTGGTCTCACCAGTTGTGAGTAGAAGGGAAGGATCATCTCCCTCAACCTGCTGGCAATATGTTGTCTGCTGTAGCCGAGGATACCATTTTCCACCTTTGCAGCAAGGGCATATTGCTGGCTCATGTTCAACATGGTGTCCGCCAGGACCACCAGGTCATCTTTTACCAAGCTGCTTTCCAGCTGGGTGGCCCCCAGCATGTACTGGAGCATGGGATTGTTTCTCCACAGATGCATGACTTTGCACTTCTCTGTGTTGAACTTCATGAGGTTCCTGTCAGCCCATTTCTCACAACCGTCAAGGTCCCTCTGGATGGCAGCACAACCCTGTGGCACATCAGCCACCCCTCCTCCTCTTGTGTTATCTGCAAACTTGCTGAGGTTACAGTGTGCCCCATCATCCAGATCATTAATTAAGATGTTCAACAGGATGCCATTGCTCGGCTAAATAGATGTTAAACAGTAATGCCACTGTGGTTGTTATCCATAAAATATCAACCACCTTTCACCAAAAATTGCAACACTGCAGTTGCTGAGTTCTGTAGTATTCATCTCAACTTGAATCAGGAAATAAATGTCCTAGATGCCCCTCTGTGGTTACTCTTGGTTCACTGACATTTAATTAATGACGTTTGTTGTACTGCTGCTCAGCAGATATTTCGGATTGCGTAGTATATGGTGGATGAGGCAAAGCGTAACTAACATGTTTACTCAGCACAACAGCAGGGTATTACATGGGCGTACTTCGCAAATTGAAATAGGCCTTCTCAAAGTACTCTGTCCTCCAAAAATAACGTGACCCTCCAATTGCAACTCTCATCACTGCTCAGTATTCTGACATTGCTGATATTTGCTAATGATCAGGTGCTGAAAGAAATTCGGAAATATCACATTGCGAGGCTCCAGTTGGACAACATTCTAAATCTCAGCTCTTCAACACTTAGGCACACAAATCACTTTGCTCTGAAAATGGACTTCAGTGAAACCACTTGTGCTGGCTGATAAACACACGCCAAAGGCTTGGCAAGGGCTGGACGCTTAGGTGGAGTCCACAGGCAATGTAGCTGCCCAGGCTAGGCTGGCCTTTGACAAAAAGGGCAATTCAGTAAGAATTTGAATTAGGAGTTTAAATTATTCTCTCACCAGTGAACCAGTCTCCTGGGCTCATCCAACACTCTGCAGTCTCCCCACAGAAGTTTGGAGGACAGGAGTCTAGACCAGGGCAGCTGGGCACAGAGCAGTCATTTTAACTGCTTGTGCTTAATGCTGATCTGGCATATAATATACAGATCCCATATTCCCCTTATATATTCTTATAAGTCTTGTAAGACATATAAATGAGAACTTTTATTGAAATCAGTGTAGCCTCTCACAGAATGTTTCTTCATTGCATGCATTTTTGTGTATTAGATATATGTGAAAGATGAGAGACATGAGTGGGAAGCTGAAATGCTAAGTGTATTTATTTATATAAGTTTATATTTGGAGCTTAGTGAGCTAATAGTGAAAGAATTTAAAGAACACATATACATTTTAAGGAGGAATTTGAATCTACAGACAGCTTGATTGAATTGTGCAATTAGAATAATTTGCACTTACCACATAGACATTATCCATGATTTATACTTTGTAAACATCTATATTAGTGTGTTTTGCATGGCTTTAAGAGTATTTGCTTTTGTTTTCTTTAATTAAATTAATTTCTTGTAAATATCTCCAGCTATTTGTGATACTTGTGAGTACTCCTATCAACAAAGGAACTCAAATATGCTGAAAGAAAATTATCTGATTTCCTGAAATACATCAGTTAAACATGCAGCTTAGCTGTTTGAGTATTCTATCAGCAAAATCAACTAAAAAGCATTCCTCTTGGGGCTGGCTACTATTATTATGGCATTATTTGAGATTAGTAAGAAGCTCATGGTGTGTGATTTCCATTTTTATTTTTTATTTGTCACTACTGGTTAGGTTAATAAGCAGCTAAAGGGTATAATAGTCCTGTTGAACTGGTGAGGCAGAGCACGCTGGAACTTCATTCTGGTAGAGATAAGAAGCCATATGTTACTGCTGTTCAAACACTTCTTTTTGCTGTTGCCATAAAGAGTTTCTCAAACACCTAACACTCTAGAAATACAATAAGTTTTTCTTTTAAAATTATGATCATGTAAATGGTGGTTTCCTATACCATTTTTGTAAGCCTAACTTTGTGTTTATGTTGAAATGTGTGTACGTGTGTCTGTAAGGCATGCTGCCTAGTAGTTAAAGTTAAAATTAGATGTTTGGTTCATTCAGTTGGCCCTGTTAATGACTGCCAAGGGAGCAAGGGCACTGTCCCACAAAAAGGATCACATCCTATGAAAGACTTAAACAGCTAAAATGGGATTGAGAGGGATTTCCTCAGAAATTCCATTTTAATCCTGGGACAAAACTCAGTATGAGCTGTTCTGTGCTGCCTGAAGCTCAGCATGATGCACTGGGCTGACCTGCCCAACTTCATAAGGCTCCTTCTCAACCTCCATCCTAAACCTTGCTGAGACCCAACGTCTAAGAAGAACAGGTCTTGACAGCCCTAATCTGTGGCGTGTGATGAGAATACTTGTAAAATCTGTGGATGGTATCAGCTGTCTGCTCCCCCCAACACATTTGTAGTCTTTTTTTCGAATGGAGGTGGATGACAAGCCCTTATTTTATGCAGTGGCCAGAAGAGTGAGCCAGGGCTTTGATGCCCTTCCCAGCCAGAGGAGATGCAAACCTGCAGTATTAGGAGGTGCTTTAACAACCCAGCTGGATGGCTGAGAGAGGACAGGGAAAAAGATTGGGGTTGAAACTGAGCTGCCCTGCAGCTGCTGGAGAGGGAGGTGGCATTGGGTAATGCTGCTTTTTTTCAGTAGTCTGCTTCGGCTTTGCGGTTTGCTGAGGCAGCCATGGAGGAAAAAAAACCCCAACACCCAAACCTGAAATAAACGGTGCGACAAACTGACAGCAAAATTCAGGGCTTGTAGCTGACTCTCCTAATCAGTAGCTTCCAGAGCTGTGCTCCTCTGTGTGCAGTAAATTATGCATGCTTCGTTTGGACGGAAGAGGGCCTCCCAGCTTAACCTTTAGCGAGACATTTGGTGAACACTCCTGAGACATGGGGGTAGGAGCTGGAATGCAGTCAGGCTGAGCAAAGTGGGCTCTTGCTGTCGAGGTGCGATTCAAGAGGTAGAACCATGAAGTCCTCTCAAGGCAGACTGAGTTAAGTGCTCTGTTCCTTCACAGGTTCCTGATTTAAGGCAAAGATTCAGAGCTGTGGATCCCGAGAGGAGGAAGTATTTCCTTTGCAGGAGCAAAGCTCATCCCTTTCTCCCTGACTAGCCTTAAGAATATCTTAAGAAACTTTGGATATTCCGCTTTGAGAGTGAGGCACAGAAGATTTCAGGCTTGCAAGGCCTAGTTTACAGCTACCCAAAATGTTTATCAGAATCTAATCCCTTTTAAGCCTGTACTAGATTAATCAATGGGATTTAAGTTTACCTGACCTTAAATTATGCTTGGCCTCAGTTCGAGTCCATGTTACACTGTTTCCACTGGAGGCTAAGAAAACCCAGACTTGTTAACACACTGGGGATCACCAGCACAACCAAGCTGAAGCCAAACTCTAGAGAAGAGCGGTGTGAGGACATGGTGTGCTTTACTACACGCCCAACTTCTTCATGGCCAGATGAGCCAGGGGTGGTGTGAGAGCGTCCAGCCCGGTTCGCTCACAGGCAGCCAAGGATCAGCTCTTCCAAAGCAACGTGGCTGCAGTGGTGATGAACAGTGAGGGCCACAGGGTTCAGCACACTTAAACCCATGCTCAAGCCTGCTCCTAATCTCTTGCTGCTGACCTATCCAAAAATCCAACTAATCTGGGCTAAAACAGCACTGCGCTCATTCTCAGTGAGTGGCATCCGCTTCTGCAATCACTCCCCGTGCAATCAGTGGGGCTGTTCTTGTGGCAGTGTGTATTGGGGGGGTCAGTTGGAAAAATACACCTTTTTTTTCTCATTCTGTTTTCATTCTGTGTGTCGGAGCAGAAGGCAAGATGCTTATATCAGTGTTGCGCATCTTTGGACAGTTGCTTGCTAACAGGAGGAACTGAATGCTTGTTTTCACTACAACTATATTCTGATGAAACCTATGGGATATTCTGACATACAGTATAATTTTCCTGGCAAATCACTGCTACTATTTCATACATAGAGGGTATTTATTTATTTCCCTCTGCTGGACATGTATATTTGTAATTATGCCTAAGTTGATGCTTTATTTTGGATGAGTTGTCCTACACAGATTTATAAATTGAGACTAATTGAACTTCTTGGCTGTCACACACTTTTGGTAGGAAATATTGCACATGTTTATATGGAAAAGGATTTAAAGTTCTTATATTTATAAAGCAAGCATGAGCCTGCCAAGTTATGAAACTTTATTTGGAAATAAAGGTTCTACTTAAGTGTTCTTAAGACAGTAGTATAAACATTGGAAATGTAAATGCCAAAGATATGATTGTCGCCAAAGAAGGAGATTTAAAATTAGATTCTTAATTCCAAATAAATATGCTGTTTTGACAGAACCTCTTCTCTTTGCCAGTAAGCTGATGGGCATCTGTTATGTTTTCATTCCTTGACAGACCCAATGAATATTCTGGAAGTCCCCAGAATGTACATTTACTTGAAATCAAAAGTAAACCCTTCCAAACAAACCTTCAGAGTTCAAGCATGAACCTTTTTGGGGGTTAAGAGCAGTGCATTTGGAGGAACCATTAAAAAGAGTCATCTTAAAGACTTGCAAGTATTGCAGACTATAAATGTAGGTGCCGTGAGGGGTGAAGGACAGTGCAGGCGACCTCGGGGGACTGTTCAGGCAAGGCAGCAGTGATTGCATTGACTGATAGAAAAGGGCATTTTTCACTACTGGGTGCTGATGGAAATGTGGGGAGAAGGCAGTAGAAATCTCTTTGTTTGTCCTTTTACTTTTTCTTTTTTTTTTTTTTTTTGTGTGTCCAGTAAAACTGTACTTATTCATTTATTGTGATTGATCACTTCTGTGCCTTTCGTCTGCACAGCCAGTTGCTATTTTTGCAGAGTTCCAGGTGAAGCAGATTAAGGGCCTGATTCTCCCATTGACACCACTGCAAAGTTACTAGTCATTGGACTCATCTCAATGTTAGTCGTTCACAAAAGAATCCTTGTTTGAGACAGTTGTCCAGGTTTAACTTCAATCATAAGTCTTAGTCCCGATGCTCTCAGTGGAAGCAGTTCCTTAAACACATATTTATATATAGCCCTCAAAAGGGACATTAATTTAGTATTTGAGAAGTTGGGCCCCAAGGTACATGTGCAAACTACCCTTTGTTCATAAAGCATGAACAATTAATTGAAAATCTTTTTCATTATTTTTTATATGTGTGGGATTTTCAAACCAAATATTGAATGTAATACTGTACAGCATAGGGGAGTCCCAAACGTGTGACATAAAAGAATAAATTGAACACAAAAAAAATTTGTTAAAGAATGTAAAGATATATTAAACAAACCTACCTCATTTCCCCTCTCCCCCCCTGCCCCCCCCTTTTTTTTTTTTAACTGCCGGTAGATGTATGAGGTGCCAATACATCATTTAACCCTTTTCCTCAGAATTAGGTTTTTTTTCCAAATTTTCAAGTCATGCAACAGGGATGCAATCAGTTCCTTTGTGCCTACACAAAGCTCATCGCTGCAGCCATAGAATGACCACAGAGTTGAGAATGTTGCAACACTTTCTTGAATGGCAAATTGCAACAAATAAGTATTTATACATCCTTGAAGCTGTTTTGTTGGATGCTCATTCTGGCTGCATTACTTGCCAAGAGGCTGCCATGATCCAAGTCTGTAGCATAGACTCTGAAAAAGCTAACATATATCATAAGAGCGGGGAAAGAAAGGTCATTCCCTCTCGAGCAAGCCATTTAACATAAGGCAAACATCTTTCTTTTGACAGATGGAAACGTAATCTCCATCTTTGTTGCACAGTTGGCTTTGAAAGCTCAAGAGAGCAGAGCTCCCTGTGCAGAGCTAGGCATGGGTTTGAGGCTGAATAGGTGTGCCCGTGCCACACAATGCATTACTGTACATGATCTGTAATGTTCAGAGGCAATATATTCGTACGTGCATGGTTCTGTGATCCTAGGTGTATAGGCATCAGTGTTAGAGTAAACTTGCCAGCCTGAAAGAAATTCACACAAGAGATCTGTCTATTCATTGATTGAAATCAGGGAAGGAGACAGATTCTAAAACATAAAGAATTCCTTATTTTCCTCATTACTTCTAGGGGTAAAATAAATCATTTTTCTGAGAAGAAACTGGGGAAAGAAAACCAAGAGAGTACAAAATTTTATGCAATTTTAAAATCCTTGTAGTATAAAGATTAGTTCAAAGCAATCAGGGAAAGAGATTCTGTGATTCTGTGAGATGAGATGAGAACTCTTAGCCTGCTTGCTCTTGGTCCAATGTAACTTTGTTAAAGCGTGGGATGAATGGGTTAAATAATTAAAGATACTGTCATAATTTCTATGCACAGGAAAGAAAATATAAGTTCACATGGAAAAATTTGAAAGGGTTTAGAAAAAAAGTAAAATATATATATATACATTTGATGTCTGGAAATCTGCCGCACAGTGAGGGAATTTAAGAACCTCACCCAAGAGAAGGTTAAGACATGACTTGATCCCAGTTTCTCCCAGGCTCCTTAATTTAGCAGACAATAGTGTAGTGAGAGCCAGTACCTGAGAAATAAAGCAAAAAAATTCTTCATAGAAACAAATCACTTGGTTGGTATAAGGGAGGTAATAGAATACATCTTCTGAAGTCTTTAAATAAAGATCATATTTAATTCTAAAAATATATGTTGCTTACCCAGACGTTATGTGATTGATACAAGAATTGTCAGGTGAAGTATCATGTCTTGTGCTATACAGAAGCAAAAACTGGTTGTTCATAAGGTGCTTTCTAGTCTTAAAATCCATTCAGCATTCAAGTATTCTTAATGTTTGAATGTCTTAATTTAAAAAATTAACAGTTTTATTCATGGTTTTATACAATATTTTTAGTAAACGTAAAATAAAACCAAAATAATCCCTTGCATAAATACGATCATACAGAATTCCGTGCCTTTTGTAGTGTTAGATCCAGAACTCTTGGGCCATTTCAAGATCTCTGCTGCTGCCACCACAGTGTGGGTATCAATATTGACCTACTGTCCTTCATGTGTAATGGTTACCAAAGGAGCTGTGAAACACGTATTTTTCCAGGGTGCTACACAGTTAATAAATAGTCCTCAGAAAAATATTAGCTGTCAGCATTCCTGGAGTTTATGCCTGGATTTAGGGGGGAAGATGGCAAAGATACCAGTAAGTGTAGCAAACCACAGGAATTTAATGCTGTCAGTCTGGGTGTTTGGACTTCAGGGTTTAGATTTAGATCTGCTTTTTTTGCAGTCTCTCTGTGAAATGAATGCAGTGATCTGTGTTTGCTTTCCTTGGGCAGGGAAGGTAAGAATTTATTCAATACTAAAGACTTTAAAGGATACAGCTGTATTTTAAGAGAAGAGAAGAGATAAGGGAAGAAATAAGACATGACCTCCTAGCTTGAACCAGCATGAAGTGGGAGGGAGAGAAAAAAGCATTCACCTAATGATGTAGGAGAGGAGCTGCACAAGTTTGTGGTCCCAGTTACATCATTTGATTTGTCTCATACTAGCTACTAGTAATGGGATGTGAGAAAGAGGGCAGGAAATCCTAACGGCTCTTAGCTCCTTCTAAATCTATGTCTGCTTTCTTAAGGGTACAAAGAGAAGTTGTGTAGACTCATCTACCTGGCTTATATCAGTGGAATTATATGCAGCACCATGGTGACACTTTGCAGTTCAAAGCTTTTTCTTTCTGTGCTTGTGGTCCCTCTTCCTGCCTGCCTTCCTAGCATGCTACCATTGCACATTATGCCTGTTCATCAACACAGCTATTTTCATGGATGTAGGGTTATTTTTAATTAATGTACATGGTCAACCTGTACAACATGCCATAACTGTATATATTTTTAGAAGGACACGTTGCAGCTTATGGCAGGATTCAAACTGGATTTCAGAAGGGATCTCTGGGAAAAAAACACCTTGTACTGATTAGAAAGTAAAATTACAGTGATGTGGAGAACATTAAAATAACCTGCTGTGACTCAATGGTTAAAGGACATAAAAGATACCTTACAGCAAATCAAATGTAATGCAAGGGGAAAAAAAACAACCCAAATTGCCAATTCTGTATGTGCTCAGGGCTCATTTGAGGGAACACCAGAGCAATTGTGAGGATGTTCTGCAGAGTTTATTATTAGTTCCCTGGCAGAAGTAGATGTGTCTATCCCGTGTCTTCGATGTTTCTTTGACTACTTTGTAGAGAGGTTGCAAGAGAGACCTTGGTGCAGCCCTCTGGACTTTTTACTCCAAATCAAAGCTGCTTCTTTCTGAAGCAGAACAACATTTCCACAGCCAAACAAATCTCTCCAGACATGCAACTTTCTGCTGAAATTCTACCTACTGATTCATCCCACCCAGTTCACTCTTTTCCTTCAAAACACTGAATCACATTTTCATAACTGTATAATTAGGGGGAAAAAAAGGCCTTCCTGAACAAGCTTCCCAGGTTCACCCAGAGTTCCTCAGGCTGACAATATTAAATTAGGGTGAATTTAGCATCTTCACTGCAATCAAATTATGTTTTACCAAAACCATTTTTTATTTCTTTTTCCCTTGGAGATTGTGAGTCTGTCTGCCTAGCCCTTGTACAAGTTCTCAAAATATTCTTCAAAATCTGTCTCCAGATGCATGTATAACAACCTTGGGGAACTTGTTGGAGGTTTATAGTTGAGCTAAAGATGTCACTTTGATACAGGAAGGGAAAGCTAGCTAGAATCGTTCTAGGCAGAAAGATTATGCAGTAATAACTACAATTATATGGTAGTCTAATACCAATCTGCTTTTAGATAGATATTTCTAAGCCTTTTAATTATAAAAGGCTTCTTTTAACTCTTTAACCTGCGTGGGACTGGGATCTGAAAGGATTCAAAGTGGCTTTTACCATTATACTCTCTTTTCTCTGTATCTTCAAAATCACACTTTCAAGGAAAATTTTGGTATAAATATAATTATTTGTGATTATAGCTAACTGCATATGAATTTCCTACTGAATCTGACCTGCTCCACAGTCCTTCTTACCTCCCCAGACCATCTGAAGGGAAATTCCTATGTGCTAATGCAGCAAATATATATTGAAGATTGTGCAAGACAAAGATTTAAAACATATTATATGCACTTTTCTCCACAGTTTGCAATAAGAACTGTTGATTGTTGTAAATTCAAAACATGTGTGTGTGTCTCATAGGCTGAGGTTCTATGAAATGCCAAGCATAGCCTAAAATATAGCCTAAAATATTAAAACATACATTAAGGACTTACCAGCTAAATCTTACGCACAAAGTTCAATAAGTAACCCCCTTCAGGAAGAGTGTTTCTTGACCTAGTGAATAACAGCTGAATATCTCTGAGAGAATCTGAGCCAGCATCTGCTTTTACAGCAGGATGAATCAGAAATAACTGCGTCAAGGACAATACATGCTTCATCTTCTTTAGATTAAAATGAATTTTGGTGCCCAGCCTTCAAGCTATTTGTGCAGATATGTTGGCTGGTCACATTCTGAAAACTTACGGTTTTCATACAGTTGGGTAAGTGGAATGAGTGTCCTTTCAACTGTACCAGTAATGAAAACATACAGGAAATATTTCCATTACAGTTGAACTCTGTATGCAGTTGTGGGACAAAACTTCATTAAACAAAGTGAAACATTTCCTAGAATTTCCCTACCACATCCTTATATTATGGTAATTTACTTTGAATTTAAGAATTTTGATTCTCTTTGTATGTTTTGCTTTGTAGGAGCAGTTGTTTTCGTCACATTTGTTCCCAAGTCTTTTCACTGAATTTCACTGAATTTTTAGAGTTGGAAGGGACCATAAAGATCATCTAGTCCAACTCCCCTGCTGAAGCAGGATTGCCCAGAGCATGTTAGAGCATGTTTTTGATGTCAGATGAGGATGTTTTTGAATGTCAGCATTACATTTTCAAGGATTTTATGAATGCAGGGACCAGACAGTTTTCTGCACTTTACAGACTTGGCAGCAAAAGAAGAAAAAAATAACCGCACCAAACAATTGAATCTTTTGTTCTCTGGGGTCCAGATCTTTTCTCTCTTCCAGTACCCCCTGAAAAGCAGCAAAAGTGGTGTGGTTGTATTTGATAGGTTACAGTAAGGCTTCAAACATTGTGAGCTTAGAGAATGTATCCACCTTTCCTTTCCAAAGCATGAGAAAGTGGCTGTTGCACTGGACTACTATGTTGGATATAGAAGAATCACCCATTCCCCTGCTCCATCCCATACTATTACTACCATGCCGGGAAATAAAGTATTTGTGATAACTAAATGGATAGTGTTGTGGTGTGTTGTTTCATGTCATTCCTAAGCAGATTCTGAACTGCAATTACAAACCACTCTCTAGGATCCAAAGCTACTATTCCGTGTCCTGAAGTGTCCTGAAGTGTCACAAGATACCTCTGTACGAACCGTGATTTTACAATTGTACAGAGCTAATGAACCTCTGCCAGGTAGTCCTAAGGTAGATTTTTGAGCCTTTTTTTTGTTTTTTTCTTGCATTTCTTTTATAAGGCCCTTTGATACTCTGTGTACGGATGTAGTGAAGAGGGGAATCTTGTAGGGAATCTTGCAGAACCATTTCCTCTGGTTCTATGTCCACTATGGATTTCTTCAACTCTGCAGCCCATTTAGGTGCTAGTCCTGCCATTGACAGGTTGTGTCCAGAACTGCAGCAAAAGTGATTCTAGAAGGGGCAGAAGCCGAGGATGGATTTATCCCATGTTTCCCATTGCTGAGGAAGGGCAGCATCAAGCTGAAGAGGCAATGGCACCTATAAAGAGCCCAAACAAGCTGAAATGTAGTAGAGGGACAGTCTAAAGGCTGGTAGGATCAGGAAAGGGAGCACTTTCCTTGAGCAGAGATGATTTAACATCTAATTCTTTGCTATGACAGTATCTATATTCTTTATGAACTGGAACAGTCTCGTTAGCAATTACTAATGTACATAATACATAGTATATCAGGGGCTTAGAGAGGATTCAAAAGCCCTTTGAGACAGCAGATAAGTAAAGAGAAGCCTTATAAGGTGGACCAATTTTTAACTCACAAGCTTAATTTTCATGACGTTTAAGTAAGCACCTTAAATTACAGTGAAGATGTTTCCTATGTTGTAATTAGATGGGAAACTCTAGTTATAGACTTAGAAAATCTTAAAATAATTTAATTAAAGATTATTTTATACCATATAGATTCACCAAACAACTTAATATAATTTCTAGAGGTTTTTATAGCATGGCTTGAATAATAATAAGATTCTATTCACACTTGTCTGGGAACATGGTATAAATAACCAGTCATCAATAATGCTCACATCTCAAACTTATATTGAAGTGCTGGGCTTTACAATGCAGTCATAGACTCACTATGTAACATATGAGTGATTTTACATGAATATTTTATATAAATATTATGCTGGATGTGTTCTGTTACAGATTACATCTTCCATTTTTCATGACTGTATGAAACAGTAGGTCCTACAGTAACGTTTGCGGTCAGTTCAAGCTGCTGCCTTAACATACACACTGCTTTAGAATCATAGAATCGTTTTGGTTGGAAGAAGCCTTTAAGACTTTAAGATCATCAAGTCCAGCCGTTAACTTAGCACTGCCAAGTTACCACTAAGTGATGTGCCTCTAAACCCATGTCCCCTACCACTAAACCTGTCACTTTAACAGACCCCAAACTATTATGTGTGTGCAGAATTGCCAGCGTGTTCTGACCTTGACCATACCTCTGTTCAGCCTTTATTTTTCTCCTTTCTGAGCCTGCTTCACCCCTTTAGGAACCTTTCAATGTGTTGTGCAAAAATACAAACATGATAGTTCAGCTTTGCAAGATCTTTCAAACAAGGAAAAAAAAAAACACAAAAAGGTCTCTCTAAAATATCTGGTTTAGATTTCATTTTATTTGTCTTTTATGAACAAATTACGAAATATACTTAATTCACAAATTGGAAATATTTACAATTTCTTTACAACAAGGCATTGTTGAGGTTTTGATTTATGGCGTTCTTAGAGCATTCTGTCTTTCAAAACAAAGACGTCGGTGTTGGTTTCAGCACACTGTTCATTTACACTCTGAATGTGAAATGGGAGCCGTTTGGAAGAGTAATTTGCGCTCTCTTTTGATATGATCTACTGGGAAAACTGAGGCTTGATGCATTCACAATGTGGGAAGGGGGACTGTGCAGATGCGTTGCTGGTACCATGCCACATGATCTGAAGCCGTCATATTACACCAGATGCTGCTAAGTGGGAAGGAGAAAAAGATTCTCCTGAGCCAATCCTTCCTCTGCCCTCTTCTCTTTAGGAATTCTGTGACCAGGCTAAATGTGGTCCAGTGTAATTATTTTTTTTTTTCTAGTTTTTGAGTCTTTATGAGAAGAAAAGTCTTGAGAAGTCTATTTCAAATACTATCACAATTCTGAAAAGTTATTCAGAAAAAAAAAAAAAAAAAAAAAAAAGAGTAACCAGGAAGTGAATAAATATTGTATATCCGCAAAATGTTTAGGAGACAAATTTTGAACATGTTTCTAAAAGGGAAATGCAACTGTGCTGTTCTGCAGTTGTGACATTTGAGCCATAAGAGCTAAGAGAGTTCCATTTTCTCAATTTCTTGGAGTCCATTTTTTTCCTGAAGAAAATTCTAAACGCACTTCTTTCCATGGAACTTTTAAAAATCTCTTAATATACACTTCCATTATAAATCAGATGTGGGCCACCATTGCTTAGGTTGTCTGTCATTTCCTGGAACAAGAATAGAAAAGACTAATTAAAATTACAATTATTTTATGGTGTTTGAAAGTCAGTTAGCTAAGGTTGTAACAAAAATTTAACAAACTCTGAATTTCAATCAGTCAGAAAAACTTTACATTTTTTATTTGGCTTCATAAATCTCACCGTAAAAAGAAAAAAAAAGAAATCAGATTTCTTCCTACATAAATTAAGTACATTTGAAAGCTGATAGAATCATTGATATTGACTGAGTTGGACATTACTCTCAGACCACACATATAGCACTGATGGCATCTGTGCAAGTTTTGTGACGTTGTTCTTTGAAAGTGCATGAACTCAAGCTTGTGTGGTAATCTACAAAGGAACAAGATGGTAATTAAGTCTTCGTTTCCATTCAAACCTTTTTCTGTGCTGACACGCTACAAACAGATGCCATTCGATGCTAGCTGGGATAGACATTTGGGAAGTAGGTGTAGGTCTAGATCCAAACAGGAACTAAGGGGTTTGACTGCTTGTCTTGTGATGGGACTGATTTTGGTTTTCCCTTAATATGCCAGACTACAATTTTTAGCAGTTCAGCATCTGCCGCTCAAGTGGCAGATGAGTCATCTCGGAGTAAGCTGACCTGATCATGAGTCAGAATCCTAAAGCGCCTAAACCAAGATGTGTTTGGAGTTAGATTTTCTAATTCTCAAATGGCAATGCAAACAATACTTACTTAGCAGCTGTTTAAGCCTGGAGATGTCTACATTAATTAAGCAGTTCTCTGACCTTCAAGGCTGCAAAGCTACATAGAGTTTATGCTCAGAACTGCCTTATTCTGAGCAGTCCTAGGCCTATTTCATACCAAATTGAATTTGGATGCAGAAATGATCTGTTGCTTATGTCCAATGGCATATCCTAGAGAACATCCAATTATGCCAAGAGGAATGGGCACACATAAAAGTGCAGTTTGGGCTATTATTTTTGAAATTCAGGTAGATGAGGCGGAGGTGCCACTGTCGGGCTAGTTCTAAAATATTTGCATGAGAACCAGAAGCTCTTTGCACAGAAAGATTAAATTCATCTCTTCTACCTCCTGTGTACACTTGGAGAAAATGTGGAAGAAGAGGGATCTGATTGTCCCCCTTCTTGTGGAAGTTTCTGTGAAGAAAGTAAAGCAAGATTCACTGGGCTAAACAGAGAGAGAGAGAAAATCAGAAAGAGCGAGCCTGACTCTATAGAATAGTTGCTGAGATTCTTGGTAAAGAGAAGAAAATTCTGGGACCTGGTCTTTATTCCTAGTCTGACTCTTTCTCTCTCTTCTTTTAATCCACAATATTTGATTTTATAAATAGTTTGGGAGGCAGAGACAGGAACTCAGAGTTCAACATGAAGTGGAAGCACTGGTGCCTTCTCTCTCAGGTGTTACCAGCTACATTTTAAAGTAGATCACAAGACTTAATTGTTCCCTGCGCAGTTTTTGAAAGAAAGGATGTCCTATTCCTCTCTACAAAGTAAACTTAGGGCCATCAAACCAAGTAGCCTTGCCAATTAATACTCCTGTGTCAAGTCTAAGCTTCAAAGAAAAGAAGTTGTATAAACTTACTGATTTTTGAGCATTTTCTACCACCCACCTCTCCATTTGGCAGGTGATGGTGTTGGATGTTTTTGTACAGTGCCTTATTCTCCTCATATACTGAAGAGGAACATGCATGCCTAACACTGGACCCTGGATCCCAGTTTGGAGGCTGTCTGCTCTGAAATGAGGCGCTGTGTTTTGCCCCTTTGTAGGTGCCTAAACCCTTTGTTGGATCTACGCTGAAGATACCAGTCAGCTGGGAAAGGGACCAAGAATACCAAAGCAATTTAATACTAACTACCAGTCAACCACAGGTTGGTAGTAATGGTCTGTCAGAAGGCTACTCATGAGTGAGTGTAAGTTTCCTTTTGTCAGCTTTATCACTTCAATCCTCTGCAGACATCAGCTATTAGAATATCATCATCATTTCAGAAAATATTGAAAACCATTTATTTCCCCCAATATTTCTATTTTCAAAAATAAAATTATTAAGAAATTAAAAAATGTTGCTGAATTCAAGAAATGAAGGAGCACACAGATTAGAAGCGGAGTGAGTCAATGGTGGCAACATCCAAATAGGAGCATTTGGATGTCTATAACTAGGGTGAATATTTTAAATACTCAACTTACTTCCAGATTGCAGCTTTCACCACGTAGAATTATGTCACTACCTGGAAGCACCGATCCTGACTCAGAGTGACATCACAGCATCAGCCAACTTTGATTAGCTGAAACTATGACTTGCTCTTAGAGGTGGCCCTTCCTGAAGTGACATAACAAGATGGTAGCTCCCTAGTGTTCAGCGTACCTTGGAGGTAACTCTGGTGTCGGGGGAACCACCGGGCAGCTGGGCAGGTCGGTTATTTCAATACCCCTCAATCTCTAACATAAATATAACAATTATACAATAAATATAGCACAAAAAAATGCACATGCAGTACATGTCTATATTACTGTATATAGTATAAGTATACAAAATAGTCTTATATATAAAACACTTTAAAGCTATTTCTAAATCAGGGCCTAATTTAATGTAAGCTTTTAAGTATCCTTCATTGTTTTTTAGGGGCATGCCTTGAGCTAATGTACTCAAACCTGCCAGCAGCAGGCTGTCCACAGGCTGTAGGTCTGTAAAGTCCCAGATCGGACCATCTATGCATGCATACTGGATTCTACAACACACACGCAGGGAGTCCACCATAGGTGGGGCACATCCCACATTCGCTGAGCATGTGCTCTGCACACGGATCATGGCCCTTCACCCACGATAAGTGGGCATCTGGCGGTCCCCACTGCTAAGTGTCTAAAAGCTCAGGAGGTCAACAGGCCAGGAAAGGAGACAGTGAACTGCTGCTGTACATGGTCATCTTCAGCCTCTCTCTTTTTCTCTCAAATGGGCTTCATCTTTGTCCTTGTTGAGGAAAGAGTGTCTTTGGAAGGCAGGATCTAGCCTACAATCTGCAAGACCGTGGTCATACTTGCCTACATAGCTCAACAGAATTCTGCTTCATTTTAAAATGAGAGGGAGAAATTTATTTCTTCCCTTGATTTTATCACCCTGTTTTGTTACTGTTGTAACCAATACTGTTTAACTTTTAAAAACATGTTTCAAATGTCTTC